>NC_062563.1:62650794-62987982 GCF_022837055.1 Prionailurus viverrinus | reverse complement strand
AGAGTGTGAGATCATGGCACCAAATAGTACCCTCCACATGGCTGTTTGGGGCTTGAGCTGGCTCCAGAGCCCTTTCTGGTGATTTAGAGCTGGGACCCCTGGGCCTGCTGGGGCTGGGCAAGCTGGGCCAGAGGCCACTGACACAGCCGTGCTGTGGGTGCAGACCAGCTGCTCAAGGAACCGCCATTCCCCCTGAGCACCCGATCTGTCATGGAGCCGATGTCCCTGGAGGCCTGGCTGGATCGCCACCGCAGAGAGCTGCAGGCAGGCACACCCCTCAGCCTGTTTGGGGACACCTATGAGACACAGGTAATGAAGTCCTGGGCCACTCAGGACATCTACCTAGCAGCCCTAGGAAATGGTAACTAATCACACACACACACACACACACACACACACACACACAGAGTTTGGGAAGTTGTGACATGAACAGAGGCCTTCCTGTTTTCTCCTTGACTCAGAGAATGATGACTTTGCTATGAGTGGAGTACATGGTCTCAAGCAGTCTTTCTTTGCCTTCAGAGTAGGAGTTGCCCCATCTACTGACTAGTTCCTGAGGGTTTAGAGTTATCCCTCTATTAGGAATTCCTGAGTCTTTGGCCAGTGTTAGCCTGGGGAGCCAGAAGGAAGAGAGGTGCCTGGGGGGTGAGGGGTGGGTGGAGTGATGGACAGGGAGAGACCCACCCAAACAAAGCTGGCCTTCTTTCATTCAACATTTATTGAGTGCTTATTATGTGTCCGGCTTTGGTAGGAAAATTAGAGTCACTGCCTCGAAGAGTGTATGGTCTGATAAACAGACAAGTTCAACAATTACCATAATCACGTGGCATGTTATTTGATAGAGAAGCTTCAGCAACCCATAGGACAATAAAGGTGGAACCCAGGCTGGGAGGGAAGTCAGGGAAGACTTCCTGGAGGAGGTGATGTGTAAGCTGCATTTTAAAGCAAATTTAGGCATTTGCAAAAGGAAGAAAGGGAGACTGAGAGCATCCTAAGTGAGGGAGAAGCATGAGTAAGGGCATGGAAGCTTGAAACAGCCTGGCACTGCAAGTAGCTGAGGTTGGCAGGAGCCAGGAGTGGGGGCAGCAGGCACCATTGCTAGATGGCAGGAGTAGCAAGCAGTGCCCAGGTCCTGACAGGTCTCCTGGGCTGGACAAGGTGTAAGGATTTATCCTGGAGACAACAGAGCTTCCCCTAAGCATTAAAGCAGGGAGATGACGAATCCCCCTTCAGAAAGATCACTGTACTGTGTGGGGACAGGATCAGAAGGCAAGGGCAAGCGTGGAGGCGAGGAGACCTGCTAGGAGGCTCGTGCTTGCTTGTGCTTTACAGTTTGCCACTGGCACATCCCTTGCTGTTTGAATTAGACATTCTCGTGGAGAGATGCTCACTGGATACAGACCTGCCCTGAAAGGTCTGGCCTGCAGACACCTGAGCTTACATGGGGCTGTGAAAGCAGGTGCACACCACAAAGCCCCTCCCAGCCCATCAGGGCAATGGCCTTCAGCACCAACTGGCCTCATGGCCCCACCTTCCACCTCTTTCACACCCCTGCTCCCACCTGCTCCGGTTTATGGTGACAGGTATCTACTGAGTCCCACTCTGGGCCAGCAGGAGCGCAGCCTGCACAGTAGCTGTGTGCTTCCAGGCGAATGCAGGCCAAAGAGGTTCATCCCCACCCATCTCCTTCCTCATTCTTAGGCCAGAATCTCATGGAAGAAGGGAGGTGGGCACTCTGGGGAACTATGTGTGTGTGATACATAAGTCCACACTAGGCCGTGTACACGCAAGTGTGTGTGTCCCAAGTGTGCCCCTGGCAGTCATGCCTTCGCATGGGTCAGCAGTAGTTGTGATGGGCATCAGAGGAATCCGATGTGCATATGTGTGTGAAAGGCAAGCATGTGTGATCCCAGATAACATGTGGGCAGCTCTGTTCATCACGGATGCAGCAGGGAAGCCTGGGCCTGGCAGCCTTCCTCTCTGAGTCCCGGTCTTTGCTCTACACATGAAGATAAGGCTGTGCCTGGTGCTGTGGGCCTGGTGTCCGGGGGCCAGGTTCAAGACCATCTCCTGTGTGGGGCAGAAGCAACAGAAAGATGTATGTCACTTCCTACCAGGTGATTGTCTATGGACAAGGCAGCAGCAAAGGCCCAAGACAGGACGTGGATGTGTGGCTGTGGCAGTTGGCAAGTGGGGCCCCTGGGAGAGGGTGGTACATCCTTCTGCCCATGGGGACAGGCTGCTCCTGGACTTTGGACTCCCAGAGCCTGGGGCAGCTCCCAGGGCCTCCTTGCCAAGGCAGACTCAGGGACTCTTGGACAGGCGTTGAGGCCCAACAGCCTCCATTCAGTTCTCCTGCTCCTCTTTCCCAGGAGGGCTCCTCTGTGGTGACAATTGGGGAACAGCGCCTGAGCCTGGCCCCCGATGATAGCCTCTTGGTGCCAGCTGGGAATGCGTGAGTGCACGGGAGGACTTTCCCCCAGCTGTGGGAGCCTGCTCCTTTCTCTGGGATCCTCAGGGCCCACCTGTCTGACCCCTGCCCACCCGTGTCTCCACAGGTATGCCTGGGAGCGAGGGCAAGGCTCTGTGGCCCTGGCTGTGACTCAAGATCCTGCCCGCAAGAAGCCCCTGGGGTGATCCTCTGAATGTGGCCCCAAAACAGCCTCCCCCCCACCATCAGTCTCCTGCCCTCTCTGCTTCTGCATGTACCACTGCTGAGCCACTCAGCGTCCTGGAGCCGGACCCTGGACATCATCATCATCCTCTCAGCTGAGATGCCAGGCTCTTGGGGGGCTGGTCACACCCCTTCTCCTCTAACAGCTCTCTGCTCACTGCCCTGCACGGTTCTGCTAGCTGGTCTGCTCCTTGAGGCGGGGCTGCCTCTCCATCCCTCTGTTCCCACATACTCAGCACAGCACTTGCCTGCCACCAAAAAGGCCCTCAATAAAGGCTTCCTGGTGGACACTCATGTATCCGCATGTACACAGACTGTCACTAATGGCAGACCTTGTGTGCTCCTGTGACTGTGTGTGTGTGTGTGTGTGTGTGTGTGTCTGGGGTGGTGGGGGGCACTGGGTGACAGTCCAGGATGTGAAGGCAGAGGCTGGCGCGAACTTGGGCTGCAGCAGGGCATTGCTCTGTGCGGGAAATGAAGGGAGAACACGGGAATGTCCCAGGGAGGCCCCGTGTGCAGGGCCAAGCGGCCATGAGAAAAGGAGTTTGTCCCTGGTGCCCAGGGCAGATAATCCAAACAAATGATAAAAATTAGATGTTTTTCTGAACTTTAGCTCTGCGCTAGGGAATTCCCTAGAAGTTTTTACATACATTATCTCATTGAATCCTCACCATACTCTAGGAAGCTCAGAGAGGTTTTGGAAACCAGCAGCTCTGTTTCCAAGCAAGGCCTGTCTGCATTCAAAGCTCAGGCTGGTGGGCTTACCACCCTGCACTCTGCAGTCACAGCCTGTCTCCCTCAGCCTTGGCCAGATGGGAGCCCAGGACAGGGGAGAGGCCTGGAGGCTCTGAGAGAGAAAGAGACCAATGGCCACTGTGCCCAAAACCCAGAGGCCTTGGCAGAGTTGGCACACGTGGCACTCTGCTGACCCCAGCCCGCTGGCAAAGGGGATGTCAGGTCCTGCAGCCTGGAACCGCAGCCTCCTTTGGTGCTGTCCCAGGTTATCAGGAGCTTGAGACCCTCGTGTCCGTGCACAGGCCTGGCCCCATGGCTTCCTGAGAATACCACGCAGTGGAGGAGCAGGACTTGCACCTTGTCTGAAGACAGCCCCAGCCTCCACTCCTCTCTCTGTAGTGAATGCTGGGTAGGGATGGAGTGGGGTAGACAGTGGACAGGGAATCTGGAAGGCTCTAAGGATTGTTCTGTCTGGGGGAGAAACATCCAGGTCCCAGGTCATGGCAGCAGAAATTGGCAGGGAGCCCTCTGCCTGTGGGAGGTATTTCATCCTGTACATGGACTCTGGACCATCGGGAACCTGGGAGTAACGACAGCAGGCTGGCAGGGCACAACAGGCTTATTCCACGAGGCCGTGAGCACCACAGTCAAGGTATTGACTGGACTGCCCACTGCGCTCGCCTGGAACAATGTTCTGTTGGCCCCACACTCCCTTGCCACCAGAGCTGGTGAGGGCAGGGACACAACCGCCCAGTCTGTATGTAATGGGGTGGGGGCTGATGTCCAGGGTGGCCTGCATGATCCTGAGCTATGGGTGCCAGGACCAGCTCCAGCCTTCAGGCAAGCAAATGTCTGATCCCTCAGGGCTATGAACACTTTTCCCCACCTTACCCCAGCTGGGCCTTCCTCCCACTTCAGGGTCCTCTTGGGCTTCCATCACCCCACTGCTGAGCCTTGCTCTCCTCCCCTGCCCAGGGCAGCATAGACTTCCCCCACCCCCCTTCAGAAACCATGTGGCCAGGTCACTCGATGTAGGGCAGGGAGGGAGGAGGGAGGGCTGCAGGGGTGGGGGGAGCCTACAAACAGGAACGCTGGGTGTTTCTCAGTGGCTGCAAGGATGCTGATGAAAACCCCAGGATATTGAGTCATCGTGGTGGCCAGCTAATAGTGAGCATCATTCCACTCTGCCTTGAACACTATTGCAGGGGTAGAAAGACTGGAAACTTCTCTCAGGTCTGTGGCCTAAGCAGCCCATGGAATCTCATAACCTGAGCTCTTCCTCTCCCCTCCTTTCTCTCCCACCCTCTACTCTTCCTGCCTCCCTCCCTCCTTCCCTCTCCTCCTCTCCCTCTGCCTTCACCACAGACTGGGGGTCACCTGGAGAGGCCTCAGCTCCCTGCCACCCAGCCTCCTCCCCCATAGTATCTGCCTTCCTGGCACCAGCCCTGGGTGTGGAGTTTGTCCTGGGCCTTCTGGGGAACAGCTTGGCACTCTTCATCTTCTGCTTCCACACGCGGCCCTGGACGTCCAACACAGTGTTCCTGGTCAGCCTGGTCATTGCCGACTTTCTCCTGATCATCAACCTGCCCCTTCGTGTGGACTACTACTTCCTGCACGAGATCTGGCGCTTCGGGGCCACTGTCTGCAAAGTCAACCTCTTCATGCTGTCTACCAACCGCTCGGCCAGCGTGGTCTTCCTCACGGCCATCGCACTCAACCGCTACCTGAAGGTGGTGCAGCCCCACCACATGCTGAGCCGGGCTTCTGTGTGGGCAGCCGCCAGAGTGGCCGGGGGACTGTGGGGGGGCATCCTGCTCCTCAACGGACACCTGCTCCTGACTGCCCATACTAACCAGTCCTGCCTCAGTTACCAGCTGGGCAAGAACACCTCGGCCTCACTCCGCTGGCACCAGGCACTGTTTGTATTGGAATTCTTCCTGCCACTGGCACTCATCCTCTTTGCCATCGTGAGCATCGGGCTCACCATCCGGCGCCGCAGCCTGGGTGGGCAGACAGGCCCGCGGAGGGCCGTGCGCATGCTGGCCGTGGTGGTGGCTGTCTACATCATCTGCTTCCTGCCCAGTGTCATCCTTGGCATGGCTTCCATGGTGGCTTTCCGCCTGCATGTCTGCCACATCCTCAACATCTGCTCCCAGCTCTTCCACGGCTCCCTGGCCTTCACCTACCTCAACAGTGTCCTGGACCCTGTGCTCTACTGCTTCTCAAGCCCCAACTTCCTCCGCCAGGGCCGGGCCCTGCTGGGCCTCAGCCAGAACTGGCAGGGCTCAGCCAGCGATGAAAGTTCCTACCAGCCTTCTGCTAGGTACTGGGAGGCCTCTAGGAAGGCAAAGGCTACAGAGAAGCTGCAGGCGGAGGTCTCACTGGAGTCATAAGGCCCGTCTCAGGACAGGGGTTTGCAGTGCCATGGAAGTAAGGACGGCCAGGATCTGACCTGGGGGGATGAGGTCACTCCCCAGACTATTGCCAGCTCAGGGTGCCTCACCCAACTGGACATCTGCAGGAACCAGTTGGGTGACAGGAAAGAAAAGGGTTTTGACCTTACAGAGCAGTGTATCCTGGATGATGTCCCCAGAGCACAGGAAAAGAGCACTATGGCAGGTGGAGACAGGCAGAGCCTGTGTCAGCTCCACCCCAAAGGGCTACACAGCTGCCCAGTCCATGGGCCAGAGTGTGATGACTGTGAGAGCACAGGTCTTGCTTTAGAGATTGGGCCTCTGCATTTTCTCTTATCTCATTTGTCCCTTTCAATGCTAATAAACTTCTTTTTGAAAATGCAAGCTTGCCTCAGCTGTTCTAAGGAAAACCCAATGTCTTTGGGTCCATCTGGCCCTGGGGTTCAAAGTGAGTGCCCAAGATGAAGGGAAACTCAGGGGACACAGTGGGGAAGCCATCTGGGACACCATCCTTCCACATTGCTCCTGGGGCTCTGAGGTGGCCTTCAAGGCAGAACTTCTCTGGGTTACAGGAAGGGCAGCTTGTCTGGATCCCCAGGAGACCCCTGCTCCTCTTTGGCCTTCAGCACCCCTTCTGCGATCCTTGAGGTCTCACCCAAGGCACTAAGGGCCCAGCCCAGCTCTCCTCTGGAACAACAAGGAGATCTTCCACCTTGGAAGTTACTTCATCCAGGTCAGGCTCCTAGCTCCGCTTGGGCTCCCCCCACCCCACCCCTGCTAGCTTCCCTCAGCCCCAAGTACCCTTCCCTGGCCTTGGAACCTGTGGTAGCTGCTACCCCACCAGGACAGGACCCCAGGTGAGGACAGGGGCCTCAGAGTCACCAGGACTGACTTTCATAGCCCTCTCCCAGGACCAAAGCCACCTTGCCCACCTCCATCCCTTTGTTCTGCTCAGTATGCCTGTGATCAGTCTCTGAAACCACCTGGGCTAACCCATCCACTGGCCTGGGTCCTCCAGGCACAAGACATATACCTGGCGTGAATTAGGGTTTTTTGGTGGGTGAGGGGGGCAGTGGTTGGCCTTTCTGTCCACAGGGGAAGTTATTCTTTGGTAACTGCTTTTAGGCCAAATTCCTAAAATACTTATGCAGACCCAATCTGCATTTTCTACTCTAATCTCCTAACTGTAACCTGGGAAAACAACAAATTTTCTAATCTAGGTTGGGGGAGGGGGAGGCATAGCCTTCAAAGTTTCCAAAGGGCTACTTAGAGGTCAGTAGGGTCCCAAATATGCACCACCTGAACCCTGTGTGTCTCCAGCCCTGGCTACCTCAGAACAACGAATACACATGCACCTCCCTGCTGCAGGGACAGAAGAAGCTGGAACTACTTCTCCACTCATCACCTCACCCATGAACTTCTAGACTTTAGGTATAGGTTCTGATGAATGGGACCAAATCCCCTCTCCCCAATTCCCTTTGGAGTTTTAATCCAAGTGCAACCCTCTCATATCATAGACAGGGATGCTTTCCCTCTATTAAAAGTCTTCAAAAATGGAGGTCAAAGCCTAGGAGTCACTAATGTCCCAGGAGGGAGGCAACTAGGAGCCATGCAGATGTTGGGGTGGGAGATGGAGAACGTGTCAGGTGGAGGGAGGTGGCCTGGGGGACAATAGGTTGGATGGATACTGGAACCGATCTCCCTGGTGTATCTCCAGCCCTCTTTCCTTTTCTGAAAACACCAGCTGCTCTCAGAAACCTACAGAGAAACAGAGAACTCAAACCAAGGGTGTGCTGCTTGGACCCCTAACAAGGTGGCTCCTCATGTGTCCCTGCCCTCCATGGCCCCCTGCTCCATGCCTCCCTTCTTGCTGCTGTCTCTTTCACCCTCCTAGAGTCACTTCTAGGGACTCCCCACCTCTCCACCTTCTGCCATGGGGAAGAACGGGCCAAGACCGGCCCAACCCAACCTCAGCTTGATATTTGTTATTGCCAAATCAGGCTGGAGGCTGGGCTGGGGACTGAGCACTTTCTCATGGAGCCCCACCCCTAGGGTGCTAACACACACTGTGTGCTGAACGCCAGGCACTTCCCCTCTGGTACCATCTCTTTCCATGTTTGTACCAGCATGGGCATGGGTGGCTCTATGGGAAAGTGGGGCTCCATGTGCCATTTCCTCCCTCTTCTCTTTGCTGGCCCCTTCTCTACCCTATCATGTCCTCCCACCCTCAGCAACTGGGCTCACTTGCCCTGCCCCCACCTCCCAATTTAAGGGAGTAACCAAATGGTTCCCATGGCTTTCATGCAGTGCTCTCTCCCCTTTGAGGTGTCCTAGGGTAGAGATCAGTCACAGAGTTTGGGCCCACTCCTAACCTGCCCAGGATCCTCCTTGCCCCTCATCTTGACATTGGACTGTTCTCTCTCTGACGACTGAGCCACCCTGCCTTTCACAAGGTCCTTCCTGGTGTCCCTCATGGGAGAGAAGCAGGGATTCAGGCTGCCTCCACACTCCCTACATGGAAGGCCTCCCTGGTCCTAACCTGGAATTAATTCATCTGTGAAATGGGAACATTGATTTGGCTCTCATCCAACTCCAGAGGTTGGAGACGGAAACAACTGATATGCTTGAGTGCTGAGTGAAAAAGGTAATTATTACATAGTGGGGGAGTGGGGAGAAGGAATGAAAAGGGATGGAGGAAGAGGAAGAGAGGAAGGCAAACTGTGTTTAAGTGCAGAAAACTACAGGTGGGAGGGCTGCAACCATGGTGGTATAAGGTTGGCTGGAAGAAGGCTGATTAAAGATCCCATTTCCTAGGGGCCCCTAGGTGGCTCAGTCGGTTGGGTGTCTGACTTCGGCTCAGGTCATGATCTCACGGTCTGTGGGTCTGTGGTTTCAAGCCCTGCGTTGGGCTCTGTGCTGAAAGTTTGAAGTCTGGAATCTGCTTCGGATTCCGTGTCTCCCTCTCTGTCTGCCTCTCCCCAGCTTGTGCATGCTCACTCTCTCTCTCTCAATAATAAATAAGTTAAAAAAAAAAAAAAAAGATGCTATTTCCCACATTTGGGTTCCAAATGGCATTTTGGCCCCTGGGGTGAGCTACACTATTCAGTGTGAATTTGGAGAAGGGCCTTCTCTTCTTTCTCCTAATGTCCCCTGTGAGATGAGCAAATGGCATCTATGACTTGAGTCTGGGGAACTTCCGTGCAGGGGGAGGGAAGGCAGGGCTGGGCTGTTGGCTCATAGCCACTCATCCTCCAGCGTTTACTGGGCTCCCACCAGTAAACAGACACTAAGCTAGAGGAAGATGATATGACTCTGACCTTGAGACCCTCTAGGCCAAGCCTGGGAGCGGTTGATCTGCAAGTGGATCAAATGCAGCCCAACCCAGTGTAATCCAAGGTTTGGGAGGTAGCAAGTCATAGCCAGGAGCAGTCAGAAGAGCTAACTGCCTGGTGTCAATGAGGTAATGCATGTGAGCTGAATCCCGGAGGATAAAGAAAGGAGCAATGGGAACGGCATCCCTGGCACAGGGCACAGCACTGTGAAGAGCTGGCATACAAGGGAGGATGAAGTCACTGAGGCAAGAAAGGAGGGGGCCTGGGAACAGAGTTAGGGACAGGCATGAAGGTAGGCTGAGCCACTAAGCACACCACATTCAGAATGTGATCCAAAAGACAGGGACCAATCATCCACAGAGGGGTCCACATCAGCAAAGTCCTGTGGCAGCAGGATCAAAAACAGCCCCTGGCAGGAGCACGTCAGTTGAGGTTACAAAGCAAGTAGCAATAACTGTCAGGCTCCCTGTCTGTGAGAGTGCCTACTGAAACAATATGCCGTTTTAGAATTCATGGGGGTGAATGATTCCTGCTTCTTGCAACCATTGATTCTGACTAAAACATGCGTTAGAAAGGACCATAAAAAGGTAATGAACATGTTTCTGCATTATAATTTGCTATGACCCCATTCCTATACTCCTGAAATTTAAGATGGCTATCATTTAAATAATTTAATCTTCATCTCTCACTTCATTGGACTCACCCAAGTCAGCGAGACCAAAGTTGGAAGGGAAAGAATGCACCCTGTCTCTACACAGGATGGTAGCAAGATGAGCCCACGTGCACTAGGACACTTCATGTAGACTACCAGAACCATGGCTTCTACCCATACAGGGTTCCAATGCTAAGTGGAGGGACCTGGAATTCAAGAACAGGAAGGAAGGTCCTCAAGGGTACAAGTTCACAAATAACCTGGAGGTTGGAATTCATTCATTCATTTCTGTCTTTATTTACTTATGGGAGGGGATAGAGATATAGAATGTTCAAATAGATT
This sequence comes from Prionailurus viverrinus, assembly GCF_022837055.1. NCBI lineage: Eukaryota > Metazoa > Chordata > Mammalia > Carnivora > Felidae > Prionailurus > Prionailurus viverrinus. The sequence goes on along the minus strand of NC_062563.1, from coordinate 62,977,833 downwards.
TCACATTCTCAGGACCCAAGGCAAGGACCCTACCTACTGATTCTGACCCAGCCAAGGGCCCCACCACAGCCGCAGCAATCACTTCAGGCCTGATGGGAAGTTAACAGGAAAGGGCCACAGGAAGGCAAAGCCATCATCTCGCCTCCTGGGCTAATGTCCATTTCTGCGTCCCATCTCGGAACCCCAGAACAGTGCAGAGAACAGACAGTGGTGGCGGACTGCATGGATTCTAGTCCTACTTCTGCCACTTCCTGCTGTGACTTCTCTGTGCCTATTTCCTCACATGTAAAAAGGCAATTACGGTACCCATGGTACAGTACAAAGTATGGTACTCATGGCACCAGGCATCCATGAGATGATCTCTGGCATTACCACACTATCTTGGCTTTTATTTTCTGTGCCACTTCACTGAGCGGTCATCAGAATAAATATGAGAAGTCAACTGAAAACAAGTTGAAGAAATCCAAAGTTGCTTTTATTTTTGTTTTTACTAATATAAGAATGAACCGTGACAGTGCCTCAATTCTATAACCCACCCAGCCCAAGATGATTCTAGTGGTGGGGCCAAGAACAGGTAGAAGATCTCCATCAGTGACCTCTTCTTAAAGCACAAGGACATCTTCCATCGGGCATCAACATGCACCTGTCATGTTGAATGTCAAAAATTGAACTAAAGCCTTCTTGATCCGTCTACATTCTCAGCCAGTAGTATTGCCTTCTGAGGTTAAGGACTCTAGGTCTGATACGTGATAGATGGAGGAAAGCTTCTTTTCACATTTCGAGAAGAGTGGGTGCAGAAGTGTGAAGAACATGACTCCCTTACTTCAACCACCTCCCCCTTTAGTCTGTAACTCCAAGGTGAAATGTTCTTACAACTCCCCTTTCCAGGTTTGGCTTTCTTCAAGGTGTACAACCAAAGCCTCAGGAAGTCATCCATGGGAAGCATACGAGGGTTTACACAGATGCAGGACAATACATTAGTTTTTCCTTTGGTCCCAGCACACACTGGGTGAGCATCTTTCAGAAGCAACCCCTCCAGCATTGTCTAGGCTGTACTTCTAAGTCATGAATGGATTGTTCAGCACCCTCTGCCTGTCCTAAATGATTCCTAAAAGTTTCCGGTAGTCTCACAGTCTTACTGCCCTTGGTTCCTACTGGCGTGTTATCCTGCCTTTAAAGTTACCAACCCCCTGACCCATGGATGCCTCTTTCAGATTTCATTATCTTCCTCAAACTTACTTAAATAAATTTCCAAAAGCAGTTACCTACCAACTAATGCAAGAATGAAGCCTAATATTATGCAAATCACTGCTGAGACCAGCTCTGCAGGAGGTCAGGGAGGGAGGCCTGGTTGTTCAAGAGGCTCTCTGCATGCCTATCACACATGCCTCCTCCCTGCCCACAGCACTCCATTTTGCTTTGTCTCAGACTCCTACACACGGTGTACTCCCTCCTGGCTGCCAGTCAGACTGGCAGGTGAGGCTGCTGGACTAAATACAGGGGACCTGGTTTGGATATATGCTGCACCATGGGTCAGGACCCTGGACCACGGCAATGGCATGCTGTGCCCCCTGCTGCCTACTGATACTGAACAGAGTCGGAGTCACATCTGGGTTGCTCTATTTATTGACACCTTGGCTAGAAATTTTCTAGAGTACAGAAAGCCTGATCTCTAGAGTACAGAGAGCCTGATCTGGAGGACAGGTATGATGCCAAATCTAAAACTACCTTGGCATACAAGTATTGTGAGGACATAAGGAGGGGCTCAGAACTCTGTCTTCAGTGATCATTCTCCAGGACTCAGGCTAGTACCAAGAGCCTCACACAGTAGAGTCAATGCCAATAACCTTCCTACTACTAAGCAAGAAGACAAGAAGTGGCATAGAATGGAAACAAACACTAAAGTACTGCCTTCATTATCTTGATGCTTAAGCTTCCTGGGAAGCCAGGCCAAGATGTTAACTTAGCCAGTTATCCCTATTTCACTTCCAAGCACTGGAGATAGAAATTTCAGGGATTGGGGTTTCTTCCCTGTGACTTGGCAAATTCTTCTTCTCATCTCCATGTCGAATCAACAGTTCCTTAGGTACTAGGTGCAAAACCTCAAGGCCCTATCATTTTCTCCACAGGACTTACTGGCATATCCTTCAAGCCACTTCATTTGTTCCATTCCTCTTTTTCAGTCTTTCTGGACCTGCAGGTTTTCTGCACACAGGAAATGCCCGAAGCATGATGAAAACAAGAAAGGGGCCAGCTTTCACCTAGTGGCCAACTGCCGCCCCCGCCATCTATAGTGGCCAAAGGGACTGAAAGATGACAGCCCAGTCCTCTTTGATCTATCATGGGTTTGAATTTAGGAGTTCCCAAGTCTCAGCAGGCTAACTCAGTATCTGATGTGGTCCGTAAGACAGAGATGTGCTCACCCATGGCTGCTCAGTGAAAGTAACAGTGACGTCCAAAACCAGCCCTCTGATACGGCACAAGTGTTGGTGGGCCAGGATGACCCCTGTCCTCAGCAAAGGGCTCTCAATCCTAACTCCTGAATGGCCCCAGACCATGTGGCTGTCTTCTCCCAACTTGGCATGGGGGTAGCACAGACTTCCAAAAGGAACTCCTTTATTAAATGCAGTGAGCAGTCCAACACTGCTACTTGGGTCAAGTCACAGCGAATGCTGGAGAAGTGCCTCTGATCCATGCATGGCCAAATCTGCTCAGGAACCTGGGGATTCCGGGAATGAGACCCATAGATGACAGAGGACGATGTTCCCTCTGCTGGTGCCGTATCACCTAGCCTAATGGTTTCATAAGACCCAGAGGCCCATTCTGAAGACAGTTGGCAGGGAGGCAAAAATGGCAGTCTTAAGAAGTCTTCAGACAAGAGGACAGCTCAGCAGGACAGCATGTGTGCACCCAGGGCTCACTGTGCAGCAGCCATCACCAGCTTGGTGAAGGAAGGTATATCACACGGCATCTTCAGGGTGCTGGAGGTAGGCGCTATGGCAGGAGAGGGAGGGAACAAGAGTCAAAACTTTGCCAGGTTAACACACCCAGACCCTGAGAATTTATTTCAAAGAAGTCATTCTCAATGGGGAAAAAGCTGGATGTACAAGAGTATGTGTTCTAGCAGCCAAGTGGTTACCAGAATGTGGACTCTGCAGTTAAGAGACCCACCTCACTTTGTAGGGCAAGTGATGAATGCTAAATCTCCTCTTCCTCATCTGTAAGACACAAGGACAGTCTCTACTCCCCAGGGATGTTACGAGATTAAACCAGACAATCTGCATAAAGCACCTTGAGTATAATAGGTGTTCAACTACAAAGGTTTGCTCTTATTGTTATGCATAAGGGCAGAAAGAGAATGCAGGGAAAAGGAAAGGGCAAATTGTTAAGGGTGATAGAGATAAGGAAGTTTTCCATGACTGTTCTGACAATATCAGTTTTTTAGGTCTTATCCATTTTCAGTTGGTATGGAGGATGCCACAATTTGTTGAGCCCTGTAGCTTAGGAAGAAAAAAGCAAAGTAGAAACAGTTAACTTTTTTTCACCAGTGTTTTTCTCACTTTTCTAGATTTCACTTTTGGAAAATTCTTCAGAGGTTTATAAGAATGCAGAAAAAAGGGGAAAATGGGAGGGCACAGGAGAGAGGAAACGAAGAAGGGTTTGACAATCAAAACTTAAAAGAATCTGCCTACATTTGCTCACCCTGCCCAAAGGCAGGGCTGTGCACAGAGGATTACTCTGTCCTGATTAGAGGGTCTGCTCTCCCAGGGCCTACTGAGAGAGTTGCAGGGATGCGCCCTGGCTGGGCAGACCACCATGTGGCTAGAGAGGAGAAAGACCTTGTAACCACAGGCAAGGAGTCCATTCTCAGGACTCTGAGGCAAGGCACAACACAGTCTCTGTCCCTCCTCTTCCTCTGACAGCTTTTCAGCTGTAAACAGTATATAAAAGTATAAGTGCTTGGGTGGCTCAGACAGTTAAGTGTCCAACTTTGGCTCAGGTCGTTATTTCATGGTTTGTGACATTGAGCCCCTCATCGGGCTGTCTGCTGTCGGGAGCCTGCTTGAGATCTTCTGACCCCCTTTCTGCCCCCCCCCCCCCGCCCCGGTTCGTTTCTCTCTCTCTCTCTCTCTCTCTCTCTCTCTCTCTCTCTCTCTCTCTCTCCCTTCCCCCTCCCTCCCCCCAACTAACCTAAAAAAATTTAAAAAAAGAGGACATAAGAGTCCAGTTCCATAAAAGAAACACAATAAATATTCATCGATGCCAGAAATAAAACAGATAATTGTTTGCAAAGACCTTAGAAAAGTCTAGCCAGTGTTTATAATCTTTTTCTTTTTCAGCCTATCCATAAATATATTATGTAACTCAAAATTAAAAAAGGATTATATTTGGGGCGCCTGGGTGGCTCAGTCGGTTAAGTGTCTGACTTCGGCTCAGGTCATGATCTCACGGTCCGTGAGTTTGAGCCCTGCGTCAGGCTCTGTGCTGACAGCTCAGAGCCTGCAGCCTGTTTCAGATTCTGTGTCTCCCTCTCTCTCTGACCCTCCTCCATTCATGCTCTGTGTCTCTCTGTCTCAAAAATAAATAAAACGTTAAAAATAAATAAATAAATAAATAAATAAACAAACAAACGTTAAAAAAGGATTCTTTTTTCAAATGTAAACACCATTATCACATATTAAAGGGTTAATAATTCCTTAATATCAACAATTACCCAGTGTTCAAATTTCCAATTGTCTCATAAACATCATAACTGGGTGATTTCTCAACCTTTTAAAATTCAATTTCCAAGTCTGAGGAGATTCTGAGACAGCCCCTATTAATCAATCCTACCATAATAATCACTAATTTAGGCCTACTAGACCACATGAGAAAACCAAAACCCAGAGAAGTTAGGTGATTTGCCCAGGATCACACAACTGGCTAAAGACAGAGCACCTGATCCACAGCCCACTGTTTTCCCTGATATCACATGGTCTGGCAGTGTGAACACTGAGGTAATCATTAGAAGTTTTCAAGTCAGCAAGTCTTAATCTAATAATGTGCCCTTTCTCTGTAAGAAGAGAACCACTAGAACCCTCCTAGTAATTATACACTCATTTTTCTGAGATAAAAGCTAAGCTCTCAAGTTAATGCTATCAGGTAGAAGTCAGATCTTGATCTTTATTCTGTGCTTCAATTTAGACATGGAAAACGATTCTCAATGAGCTCTATCTAGCCTCTTCTTACCACTAACTAGCTCCCCCAGGCTGCAGCAAGCTGAAGAGGACCACTAAGAGAGAAAGAGGTATCACATAGTGGGGATATGCATTCTAGTTGGGCATCAACATGATTATCAACAAAGGTTAAGACTGCCTGATAATAGACCCAAATGGTTTTATAGATAATTTGCATCACACTATCAAGGAACTCATAATTTCTGTGCAATATAAATGTTTTTAGAATAGGAGAAGGGTGCCTGGGTGGCTCAGCTGGTTAAGCATCTGACTTCAGCTCAAGTCGTGATCTCATGACTCATGGGTTTGAGCCCCACATCCAGCTCTATGCAGACAGCTCAGAGCCTGGAGCCTACTTTGGATTCTGTGTCTCCTCTCTCTCTGCTGTCCCCTGCTTGTGCTCCGTCTCTCTCAAAAATAAACATTAAAAAAAATTAAAAAAAAAAAACAATAGGAGAAAAACATGCTTCCATCTCATTCTATAAGGATAGATTTACCCCTTCATACAACTGGACAAGGAAAGCACACACACAAAAGCAGGGATAGATGGGAAGAAAACTATAGGCCTATCTCACTAATAAACACAGAGGCCAAAATCCTAAGTAAAATAAAAGCAAATCAAAAGAGTGGACATGCTTTTCCTCTGAAACACTTGGCTTCTTTATTTTATTATTTTTTTTGTTCTCTTTTGATAGGGTCTCGTTTCCTACATGTGCACAATACAAATAAACTGGGACATATGCAAAAAAATAATGGGACGTACTGAACAAGCTACTGAATGTAGAATTTAGGTAATCTGACATTAGGAAATCTATTAAAGTAATTCATCATTTTAACTAACTCAGAGGAAATATGTATGCTCATTCATCTCATGTGATTCCAAAATGGCAATGAACAAAATTCAAAACCCATTATTTATCAAGAAAAAGGAAAAGAGTAACAGTAGCAAATTATAAACATTCTGGACACTTCATTAACTGGAAGACCTGCATTATTAAACAATTTCATAAAGCTAGTGTGAGAACAGATGGGTCACAGGTACAAAAAGGCCCAGGTGTATGTAGTAATCGAGAATGTGAGAGCAGCAGGTTTCAAATGGATAGAGAGAAAGGATAATGGATTCTTCAATAAAGTTAGATCCTTACCTTAGCATAGAAAAATAAATTCCAAATGGACTGAAAAACTAAAGGTAAACAAACAAATGCATTATAAGAAAACACAAAAACAGAGTTTCAGTATAGGATAATGGAAAGTTCTAGACCTGAATTATGGTGATGGTTGCACAGCAATGTAAATATACTAATGCCACTGAACAGCAAGCCTAAAGCCTAAAATAGGGCAAAATGATAAACTGTACATATGTATTTTACAATTAAAAAAATAAAATATAAAAAAAACACAGATTATATTCTTGCAATAGGAAGAGCTTTCTTAAGACACAAAACCTTGGAGCTATAAAGGGAAAGATTTGAAGATTTTGCTACGTAAAAAAAAACGTTTCTTAATGTTTATTTTTGAGAGAGACAGAGCATGAGTCAATGGGGCAGGTTCACAGGGAGAGAGAGAGAGGGAGACAGAGGTTCTGAAGTGGGCTCTGTGCTGACAGCAGCAACACTGATGTGGGGCTTGAACTCACAAACCATGAGATCATGACCTGAGCTAAAGTCAGACGCTCAACCCACTGAGCCAAGCAGGTAGCCTCGCTATGTAAAAATTTTTAATGTATCATAAAAGATCCCAAAACAAATATCAAAAAACAAGCACTTAATACTTCAACAGAAAGAAAAAAAAAAAAAAGCAGTTGACTGAAGTATATGCAACTTGTATAACAGACAAAGGACTGGAGTGACTAGATGGATCCAGTGTCTGACTTCAGCTCAGGTCAGGATCTCGGGGTTTGTGGGTTTGAGCCCTGTGTTGGGCTCTGCATCTTACAGCTCAGGGCCTGGAGCCTGCTTTGGATTCTATGTCTCCCTCTCTCTCTGCCCCTCCCCTGCTCACGCTCTCTCTCTCAATAATAAATATTAAAAAAAAAAATTTTAAATAGATAAAGGAAACATCTGAATGTATAAAGCTGCTATAAATCAAAGTAGAGACAGAACATGAGGAGTATTTCATAAAAGACATACAACCTCATCAGTAATCAGAAAAATACACATTTAAACAATTTCACTTCAGGACTTGAAGCTGTATTACAAAGCTATAATCAAGACAGTATGGTACTGGCATAAAAACAGACACTCAGATCAATGGAACAGAACAGAGAACCCAGAAATGGACACACAAACGTATGGCCAACTAATCCTTGACAAATCAGGAAAGAATATCCAGTGGACAAAGTCTCTTCAGCAAGTGGTGCTGGGAAAACTGGACAGCAACATGCAGAAGAGTGAACCTGAACCACTTTCTTACACCATACACAAAAATAAATTCAAAATGGATGAAAGACTTAAATGTAAGACAGGAAGCCATCAAGATCCTTGAGGAGAAAACAGGCAAAAATCTCTTTGATCTTGGCCGCAGCAACTTCTTACTCAACACATCTCCAGAGGCAAGGGAAACAAAAGCAAAAATGAACTATTGGGACCTCATCAAAATAAAAAGCTTCTGCACAGCAAAGGAAACAATCAGCAAAACTAAAAGGCAACTGACAGAATGGGAGAAGATATTTGCAAACAACATCTCAGATAAAGAGTTAGTATCCAAAATCTACAAAGAACTTATCAAACTCAACACCCAAAAACAAATAATCCAGTGCAAAAATGGGCAAAAGAGATGAAAAGACACCTCTCCAAAGAAGACATCCAGATGGCCAACCGACACATGAAAAAATACTCAACATCACTCATCATCAGGGAAATACAAATCAAAACCACAATGAGATACCACCTCACACCTGTCAGAATGGCTAACATTAACAACTCAGGCAACGACAGATATTGGCAAGGATGCAGAGAAAGAGGAACCCTTTTGCACTGCTGGTGGGAATGCAAACTGGTGCAGCCACTCTGGAAAACAGTATGCAGGTTCCTCAAAAAATTAAAAATAGAACTACCCTACAACCCAGCAATTGCACTACTAGGTATTTATCCAAGGGATACAGGTATGCTGTTTCGAAGGGACGTAGACACCCCAATGTTTATAGCAGCACTATCAACAAAGCCAAAGTATGGGAAGAGCCCAAATGTCCATCAATAGATGAATGGATAAAGATGTGGCGTGTGTGTATGTGTGTGCGTGTATATACATATATGTACACACACATATACGTGTATATATATATACACATATACATACGCGTATATACATATACATATATATGTATACATAGATACACATACATATATATACATGTATATACACGCATACACATATGCAACGGAGTATTACTCAGCAATCAAAAATAATGAAATCTTGCCATTTGCAACTATGTGGATGGCACTAGAGGGTATCATGCTAAGGGAAATTAGAGAAAGACAAGTATCATACGACTTCACTCATATGAGGACTTTAAGACACAGAACAGATGAACACAAGGGAAGGGAAGCAAAAAATATAAAAACAGGGAGGGGGACGAAACATAAGAGACTCTTAAATATGGAGAACAAATAGAGGGTTATTGGAGGGGTTGTGGGAGGGGGGTTGGGCTAAATGAGTAAGGGGGATTAAGAAATCTGCTCCTGAAATCGTTGTTGCACTATATGCTAACTAACTTGCATGTAAATTTTTAAAAAATAATACTAAAAGAAAAAGAAAAAAAATTAAAAAAAAAAACCATTTCACTTCACTCATCAAATTAATAAATTAAATTGAAAATACTGATTTCCATAACTGATAAAGGCATAGGAAAATAGGTATTCTCATCGTTGTGGTTTGAACTGTAACCAGCAGAACCTCTGAAAGACAATTAGCCAGCAGCTAGCCAGGTGTCAGATGCACGATTCTCCACTATTGATCTCTAGACTGTAGAAAGCTCCCAGAGGCACACAAAACTCAGGAGCGAGCATGTTCACTGAACCATTATTTTCTGTATCAAAAACAAAACAGCCCAACTCTCTAACAGGAGGTGGTGAAATACACTTTCGTACATCCACCTAGTGAAACATGAGGTAGCAACTGACGAGAAGTAGATAAGTCTCTATGTAACCCACAGGGAAGCATGTCACAACATGTGTTGTAAACAAAGGCCAGTTACAAAATAGTCCATATTCTGTGATCCCATTTTTGTCAAAAAAGTAAATAAGATAATATACTTTGTATAGCAAGAAAAATCTAGGAGAATGCATACCAAGCTGTTAGTGGGTTATCATCTCTGAGAGTGGTATCATGGGAAATTTTCACTTTCTAAATTACTTCTGTAATTATTTCTGTAATGTTTGAATTATTTAAAATAAGCACATTTCTGTAATTGAAAAAATAAGGAATTAAAAAAAAAAGAAATAAAAACACCTCCACTTTTCTGCCAAAAAGGCGGGGGGGGGGGGGGCGGTAATTATGATCCCAATGAATGCCAGGTAACAATCTCTGTGCAGTATTTTCCTCTAAAAAGGAGGAGGCAGAAAATCATCTAGAACAGTTGGAAGCTGTCAAGTGCCAATAGGGGCCCGCCCCCCACTTCCTGGGCAGGGCTGGTGTAGTGGGAATGACGGGAACAGGGCCTGGCTTTCTGTCATGGCAGCCTGCATAGCACCATCGCTCCCACGAGGGAAGGCCAAGGCTGAAAGGGTCAGTGCACACTTGAAGGAAATCACACTCAACACTGGACTCCAGCTATTTTTTTTCTTTTGCCTCTGATCTCTGGGTAGCTCTCAGATCATGACTTAAGATTAGAAACATTTTACGTGACAAGGTTACAATAGAAATCCGATCAGCTACAAGGAACTGCTGGTGACTTGTGGGTAAGAGCTACAGAAATCTAGTGTGTCCTAAAAAGATGGAATGAATGCCAAGAGCTGGAACAGCACAATGTTGGAAAACTGGTCAAAGAAAGGGTGTTAATCAACTAACTCGCCTCTACCACAACCTGTGAATGATGAAACCAAGAATGGGAAGAGAAAAGGAATGGAGAGGGAAAGCAAACAAAACTTACTTACTGAGCACTGCTACACACCTGAACATAGTTCCATGTTTAATCCCAAAATAATCCAGGGGGTGCCATGGAAGAGGAGACTCAAAGAAGTCCACAACTTGCTCAATATTACAAAGCTAGAAACCCCTAGGTCTGGATTTGACCATGGTCTGCCTACAAGTCCGGTGCACTGGCAGCTACTCTGGTAAGCCAGTCAGTCGGCCCCAAACTTCCCAATACCGGAGCCTGCGTCCTCAGTCTTTCCAGGCAGACTCACCTGTGAGCTGGAGGGCAGCGCCTGGGAGTTGGGCTCCTCTGACGGGGCTGCTCCTGAGCCCATGGGGCTCAGTGTAGTGATTCGGCTGGGCTGGCCACGCAGTGTCAGAGTAATGGTGGTAGGGACCTTCAAGCCTGACAGAGATGCGGGGGAAGGTTGGCTTTGGTCATAGCCTCCATTTTCTTCTCCTGGAGAGTTTCTTCACATCACACACCACCCCCTCGGCCTCCCACCTCAGTTTCCCCAGCTGGGTCATCTACGCTCTATCAGTCAGTCTGAAAGGCAACAGGAAACAGCTGTGTTCTTTCGCCCTCTCTGGGGGCTGGCCTCACACAGCTGAATCCTTGGGGGTCAATGCCAGGACCCTGGTGAGTTGGGTTCAACAACATGGCTTGCCCATGTGAGATGGGAAGATCCTGGGGAAAGATCCCATATCTAAGAGTCCCCACGGCTGTCATGAGAGACTCACCTGATGCTTGGTTAGAGATCTGAGCCAGGCCAGGGAGGCTGCTTGCCAACTTAGCGAGGCCCCCATTGGTCAGCAGCTGGTGGATGGCTGTGGGCTTCCCACCAGGAGTGGCACCCAAGGAGGAGAGTGTGGTGGCCACAGGAATGGTACGTACAATGGTGCTGGTGCCCGTGGTGATGGCACCCAGGCTCTGCATGGGGGTGGGCAACTTCACACTGGTGGCCTGTGGGACACACAAGCCCAGGTGATCAGAAGCTATTGCCCAACAGCAATGTTCGAGTATGGAGGGCCCACAGCATTAAAGGCTACCATCCATTGAGCACCTACTACATGCAAGGTACTCTTCCAGGCATTTTCCATATACTAGCTTACTTAATCCTCAAAACAACCCTTTGAGAGAGATACTATTATCCTAATTTTACAGACAAGGAAACGAAGACACAGAGAGATCAAAAAACTTGCCCAAGATCACACAGTAAGTGATGGAGCCTTAACCTCTGGTAGTTCCCAGGGTGAAGTCAGAAGGCTGTCTTGACCCAGATTCCAGACCCAGTTTCCCTGTCAAAACCAACTAAACTGAGAATGCCTCCTCCCCACACCTGCCCAACCCAGCAGAAGGCAGATGTGCACCTGTGGGGCTGGCCCTGGGGAAGGATTTGCTGGGAGGCCAGAGGTCTTGCTGCTGATATCCTGCAAGCTGAAGCTGAGACCTTGAAGGAGGCTGCTGGCTGATGTAGCCCCTAGGAGAGGATATAACAGATGTCAATATAGGCTCAAGCCCTTATCCCAAGAGCAGCCACACCCATCCATCTTCAACAACCAACTAAAATTCCATCCCTTCCAGGGAAGGGGACAGCTTCTTAAGCCAAAAGAATTCCAAATACCTGATTTACACTTCACTACACACAGCCCAGTGGCCACAAAGCAAAGAGGGAGGTCCTCCTGAAGGAGGACACCTGCACAGCCTTGGCTCTGCTGGACTCAGGCAACCAGCCTTCCCATGTAGGGTGGGGTGGTGAAAGTGAGGAGACAAGCAAGAGGCAGAAAGGTGCCTCATCTTGCTAATGCTAGTACAGCACAATCTCCAATTTTCTGCAATCAGATGTGTTTAAGAACACCACAGTGAACACAATACATACACTTCCCACCAGCTATTTCTCCTCCTTATAGTACAAAAGACACTACCTGCACACTGGGCTCTTTACTCACTGTAGATATTAAGACCAAGAACTCTCCCACTTTAAAGCTAATTCTAACTTCACATCAAGCCTCTATGAAAGCCTGCAACCCAGAGGAGAATCCTCCAGATTCAGCTGCTTTCCCTAGGACCACCCTCCAGCAGCAGCTGAAAGGAGATTTTGCTGGGAGGCGGGAAATGCTGGGCTACCAGATACCTGGGAGGGAGCTGCCAGCAGAGGTGGCCACTAGGCGGCTCTGGAGTGTATGCAAGGCACTGGGTGCAGTGCTGCTGGAGACTGAGGAGGCTGGGCTGGCTGAGACTCCCCCTTCAGAAGCATTTGACCTGGAGACGAAGACAGGAGCTCCGTTATTCAAAGGTTGGAGGGAAGCAGACCCCAGCAACACAGGGAGGGTCGTAGGGCCCAGCAAGGCTTTCTAGCCACTAGAACCTATAGTTTTCTTTGTTCCACTTTCTGAATCTGGTCTCTAATCCTTCTGAAAGTCAGGCCTCAAATAAAGATTTCAAACCTTAAAGCAAGAGCTATGGGAAGCTTTGCAAATTTTCAGTAAAAAAGAATTGAACTGATCCCCTCCCCGCCCCACGGCACTGCCCCCCACCCCCCACCCCCACCAAAAGGGCAAAGATCCCACTGAGAAAAAAGTCGTATTCCCAAAACTGACAGAACCCAGACTATCATCTTTCCAAAGCACTAAATGGACCAGAGAAAAGGTAAAAAGAAAGGTTCAGAGCCAGAAAAGCTAAGAAACAGACTCACTTGGTAGTGGTGAGAAGCCCTGTGAGCTCCTTGGGCCCTGCTGAAGCCTGCCCCAGCGTCATGGTGATGGGCTTCCCTCCCGCAACTGCAAAACAGAAAACCCCAAGGCCACTGGTCAGTCCTGCTTGGCCCCTTTCAGGGTTTCACAGCCCAGGCTAAATCCAAAATACTATGAACAAAGACTGGAAGAAGAAAAATGACGAATAAGTAGAACAGTAGAATAGGGAGAGCTGGAGGTATTTTTTCTTCCATTTTCTAAACTTTTTGTAATATTTTATTATATTTTTTTCCTAAAGATTTTAAGTAATCTCTATACCTTCCATGTGGGGCTCAAACTCAGGACCCTGAGATCAAGAGTTGCATGCTCCTCTGAACCAGCCAGGTGCCGGAATATTTTATCTTTAATTGAAACTGATAGAGAACAAAATATAATGATGCTCCGGATGCTCCCCCTGATCCTCATTCTGCCTTGCTGATTATTCTAGTTCAGATCAGGTCACTGCCCACTTTTGCCCCCCATGCTACCTTGTGTCTTCTCTGCTCCAGGCACATCTTACACTGAAGTACAGGCTGAGATGTCCAGCAAGTAGCCACCAAGGCAGCAATGATGTGTGCTCTGAGAGAGCTCGGTTTTTATTTACACAGGCGAAGAGACACTCACCTTCTGGAGCTCCTCCTTGAGAAGGAGTACAAGGCCCTCCAGCTGTGTCCCCTTGGGAGATAAGGGACACCTTAATCTTCGGTCGCTTGGAGGTCTTGCTGCCAGGAAGAGGACTGGAAGGATGGTGGCGCTTCAGCTGGACCCTAAGATCCTCTTTCTCTGTCTCCTCCGTTTGTTCTGATGAAATGGGAACTAAGAGATGGAGCTGAGGTGAGGTCTTCCACAATCCAAAAAAGCCCGAGAGACACTGACAGACAGTAGCAGCAAGAGCATGACTGTGTGTCACATACAAAGTCACACTTCAAAGGCAATTGCCAATGATTCAGTCCCACCTCACTCAGGTCCCATCTGTGGTAGACACCATCTTGTCCTCTCAGGGAATGGCTCCGTGCCCAACCCTTACCCTGTTCTGGAGTAGGCTCTGAGGGAGGAAGGGAGCTCTGAGTTGGTAGAAACAAAAAGGAAACGAGAAGACACCCTGATCTTGCCTAGCGAAGGCCAACCAAAAAAGAGAGGACTCACTATAGTGGATATAAGCAGTGCTTCCTGGACTCAAACAATGTGATAATTTTCCTCTTTCAAGCCCAACCTCACATCATAGAGCTGGGGGACAGTAAACATTCCACAAAGCAGCAGCAGAGAAGCACACTACCCAGTCCTCTCAAAAAAAGAGACTTTCACAAGGCTCTCGGAGTCCTACTCTGTCCTAAGCACCCAAGGTTGAAGATTTGCTTGCCAAATGAAGGCAACAAGAAGGATTATTGCCAGGAATTAAGGGTGGCTTTGAGTGGCTACTAGGCAAGGGAGCATCTCAGCCAAGACAACTTTATAGCTCCTGCCCAAAAGTAACAGGGCAATGGTGGTCCATGTCACAACTAGTCCCCAGGTCATTTGCACTAGTACAGAGAAAGGCCAACTGTTCACACATGAGCTTCCCCCTCCACTGAATCAAACAGACTCATCCTGCACATGGCCAAGCCTCCTGGACTCTGAAGTTATCCTTCAGGTTTCCTCAGAGATCCCCTTCTTTTTTTTAAATTTATTTTTATTTTAAGTAGGCTTCCCACCCAGCGTGGAGCCCAATGTAGGGCTTAAACTCATGACCCTGAGATCAAGACCTGAGCTGAGATCAAGAGTCACACACTTAACCAACTGAGCCACCCAGACACCTCAGAGATCCCCTTCTTTTTAAAACCAGAAACCCACTCCAGTCCCTCTTCTTAGCATAGGTAATCAGGGGAAGGGTGGGGAGGAAAGCAGTAGTATATGAGGATGGCGGGCAGGGATGGGGCTCCTGGCCTGGGCCACAGAGAGCTACGCCGGACCACAGGGCAATACCAGCTGGCAGGACCAGTTAGAGGACAAATGCAGTGACTAAAATCAGAATAGGAAGGAGGGTAAAAGGGAGAAGAGCTACAGGTTTTATGCTTATTATAAGTGGCTGATGTGCTTGTAGCAGCCAGGATGGAAGCAGGAAACCAGAGACAGGGAGAAAAACATACAAGGAAACTCAGGTTCACAGGCAATGGGCCACAGGCACACATAGGAGAAGCACAGCCAAGAACCACAAGAGACAAAAAAAAGAAAAATCATGAGAGGCCAACAGAAAGTACAGAGAAAAAGCAGACTATGGAGTAAGCAAAAGAAGTCAGCCAAGAAAAGAACTGAAGACAAAAAGGCAGAAAAAGAAAAGTAGGAAACCAGAGACAAATGAGAAACAGAATGGGGAAGGAACTGAGGGAAAAGTGGACAGAAGCAGAGAACAGAGCGTGAAAAGGTGAAAGGAAAAGCAATACTCACCAAAAAGACAGGAGGAGGTGCCGGGAGGAAGAGCTTTCCTCACCAGCATATTTTGTTTCAGAAAAGCAGCAAACTGTGCTGGAATGAATCAGAAAGAATTACAGAATCACAGCCAGCCAGAGAAAAGAGAAAAGGAGAGGGAGTAAGAAAAAGATATGAAAATGTTCTAGAAAATGGTCATCATGGGCCCCTTCCAGAATTACTGCATGGGTTCGAAACCTAACTCCCATGGTGATTCCATGGAATCACCTATAACTGAAAATAATAAATGTACCTGCTTCATTTGCCGTTGCCACGATTCAACGAGCAATAGCAAGTCAAGTGCCAAGAAGACAGCATGGCACATAGTCAGGGCTCCATAAAAGTTAGCTATAATCATTCCCTCTTGCCTCTGAGCTCTGTCAAAGTCAGGGCGCTAGGGCTGCTGCTCTGCACCATATTCTGGGTCCTGTTTCGAACCCAGGTCACCAATCACCCTTCAAGAACTCCTTAGATTCTCAACTAATTATCCCCTCCATAAGCAGAGCCAACCACTGGTTCTCTCTTCATCAAAAGCCTATGGAAACACCACCCACCCAGAACTTGGCTCTGGCCACCACTTAAGAAGATCCAGGTCACAGACCATCCACGTGCACACTAGAAGCTTGGCCTTTTTTCCTTTTTTTTTTTTTTTTTTTTTTCCTTCACAGATCCCCTCACACACTTGTGCTCCTTGTTAGCACCACTCTTAAGGGAACCTTCTTAAGATGCCTGGGTTTAAGTCCTTTGGCTCTACTAAAAAGAAACACAGGGGAAGTGAGCAGATCAGCCTGCTGTCATCTCTACATCTCTCTACTGGACAGCCAGCTCTGGTGCTGCCACTTTCCAGGCACGTGAGACCTCAGATGATACATGCTCCTGGATACATACACACACAATGACCAAGGGGCCTTACCTCAGGGCTGCCCAACAGGATCAAAATGGGGGCATGGGGAGAGCCACTGTTTCTTTTCCACCTACCCGCAAAACTCTCCCTTTTCTGTAGCTTTAGTAGCACTCATTGTTCTCCAAACTCTGATCTCAACCATACAAACATTTCCCATTCTACTCTAAAACCTATCTGCAGAGAGACTGATAAACTTCACTGAAAGTCTCAATATGGGAGGCTGAACCTTCAAGGTGGAAACAAAGAAAGGGCATGATGCCAGTTGAGTTGCCCTGGAATCTGATGAATAAAGCTAATCACCCCGTCCACATGATCTGAAGAGTGTCCTGATTGCAGGAGTGGCTGGGCAGGGCCTAAAACAGAAGAAGTAGCTTCCCCAACTGGGAGTCAGAAAAAATTTTTAGGCAAATACACATGGAGTCATTCATAAAGCCTAACTCCCCAGAACACCAATGCAAAGCTATAATTAGTGGAACTATACAACCCCATTAATGCACAGACCTTTTGTGATGTCTTACTCTTGAAAACAATCCTCAGTATTCATTTCAACCTAATTTTGTTTGAACAGAAATGTGGGAAACGGTGCCTCTCACATGCCCCAGAAGTTACAGATGTCAATACTTTCCAAATGCCATATGATGTCACTGCAGAAGATAACCTGAGAGGCCACTGGGCCAGGAGGAGCCAATACCTTGGGCTTGTTTGTGGGTCAGCACAGCTTCTGTCCGCTGCACATGTCTCTTCAGGAGCTGAGAGCTCCCGATTTGACTGGACTTCTGGGCAGAGGTCACTGTGGTCACTTTGGTCTTGGGACTGGAAGTGGGGCTGCTGGACACACTGGAAAGATCCTGAGTAGGGTGAGAAGAGTAAGAGCTGAGCCAATGCTGTTTGGATTTAACCATTAATTATCAAGTCCCCTGGAATTCCCTGGTCAGGAATTCTCCTCATAGCAACTCTAAGGCCTATAGCACTGGCAAAGTAGACAAGCATCCCTAGGAACCAAATCCACAGTCTTCCTTCCCCAGCAAAAGCACTCCCTCCCTGCCTACATTACCTCTGAGCCTGAGGGTGAGGCAGGAAGCTTGGCAGCTGGTGAGGCAGGCCGACTGCCCCGCTCAGGGACCTCAAAGGCCAGGTCTCTGCGGGCTGCATCCCGAGGCTTCTTCTTCTTCTCAGCATCCTGATCCCGAGGCTCAGAGCCCATGTGCCCTTCGGTGCGAGTGAGCACTCCAGTCAGAAAGTCCACGATCTCATCCTAGTATGAAGAGGGGCCCAGGCCGCTGAGTCCTTCAGTCTAGGGAATAGGAACCTCCCCGACAGGGTTAACTCAATTTCATCAACCCTGCCTTTGGCGTCAGGTGTGCCTTCAGTCCTCCAGGCACACAGAGCCAGGCACAAATCCAAGCCTCAGTCAAAGACCAGCAGGAGCCTATGCCCCAAGGCCTCTGTGGAGTGGTGTTCTGGAATGGTTGTGCTCCCTCACTCCTCCAATAAACTCTTTCTCCCCTGATGCTCTGTATGCATCTTAGACTGTCACTCTCATTTCCCCTTTCCTTTGTTTATGATTTAGTTCTACCAGAGGCCCCAGTGGATACTCCTTCAGAGCCAAAGAGGCTGCTGCCAACAAGATCAAGCCTAAAGGTTATAGAAAGGCAAGCCTAGCTGAGAAAAACACATAAAGCAACTGTGTACCTGAATGCATCTGTCCACCATGCTCTGAGTCAGTCCCTCTGATTTCTTCTTGGTTTTGCTTATTCTAAGAGACAGAGACAGAGAGGAGAAAATGGCATCACATGGAAGCGAGAATGGGTTTCTCTTCTGTGTTGGTTATTTTCTAGGCTCAGGAAGGAGGACTACGTTAGCCCTCACGCAGTTATCACAACCTCTCTGAACCTGTTTCCATGTCTGCAAAACGGGGAATCATAACACCTCACTCATGGAATAGTGAGGATTACAAAAATAACACATCATAAAAAAACAAATAACATATGGAAATTGCCTAGGACTGTATACTCCAGAAGTCCTATACCTTTGGCTTCACAGATAAACTCTATCTGACTTCTAAGACCTTATCTAGAAGTCTCCCAACGGAGGCCCAAACCCTGAGATCACTGGTTGCTGTTGAAATGAGATTAGTAGAAGAGGAAAGGTGGTCACAGGTTAGTTCTAAAGGGATAAGAGAAAATGGCCACAGATGGCTGCATTCTCCTCTTTGAAAGATAGTCTGAAAAGCCCTGGCTTCTGACTGGGGGCCTCAGCAAAGAGAAAAACAGAGTCCCCAATGACAGGGTAGAGAACAACATTCTGAGTCTCCAAATTCTGAGACCCTAATTTACTGGCTGTTGGCCTCTAACCTAGGGTAGCACCCTCATCTTACAGATAAGGATCGCTGAGTCCCAAAAGTTAAGCAGTTTACCGAAGCTTCTTAGCAAAGCAGCCAAAACTAAATTAAGGTCTCCCAATCCTCAGGCTGATGCTCATGGCATCATGCAAATATGTCTCACAAGCAGCCTCCAGACACAACTCCATGAAGGTATCCCCACCTCTCATGTTCCCTCCCTGCCACTCAACACACACAATATACCTTTCTACAGATAAGAACGTCTGAATGACCAACAAAGACAATCAATTTACATGAAAACACTACCTTAAGAACCAAAGCATTTGCTTCTAGGCCCAAAAGAAGCTGCCAAATGACAAAGACCAGGACTTCTCCAAAACATCTCTGGGTAAGAAACTGACAAGACAGATGGGGGCAGATACTTGCTTTAAGCTACTAGCTAAAAAACACAAATGAAATTAATCTCGGGGCGCCTGGGTAGCTCAGTCAGTTAAGCATCTGACTTTGGCTCAGGTCATGATCTCGTGGTGAGTTCGAGCCCTATGCTGGCCTCTATGCTAACAGCTCAGAGCCTAGAGCCTAGTTTGTATTCTGTGTCTCCCTCTCTTCTGCCCATCCCCCAACTCATGTGGTCCCTCTCTCTCAAAATTATAAACATTAAAGAAAGTTTTTAAGAAATTAAATCTCTAAAATTGAGCATATAAAAAAAGGAAGCCCAATAAATGACACAATCTCTTTTTCAGTACATTTCATGAAAACACAATTAAAGTCCCTACAGGCAGCCAGTCTTGTAAGGGACCAGTGGCCATCTCAATGACCAAAGGTGCCCCTTCCAAACTCTGGCTGTTTTTACTCCAAAATACATAAAAGGATGCTTAATACAAATAAAATCTAAGTTCACATACATCCTTAGTAAGGAAAGAAAATATAAAAAATGCCTACCCCAGTGAAAGCACAGTGACCAAGACTGCCTTCACAAGGTCTCAAAGTATCTCCTTCCCATAGGGTAACTACTAATCACAAAGGGAAATATAGTAACTTTACAGTGGAGAAACCTGGAAGATGCCACCTTAACCACACAGTCAAGGCTAACACCATCTATGATAAGACACATCAACTTCATGTATCCCCAGAGAAGATGTGCTGAGGGTTTATCACCTCTCGCATTCCTACCAAAAATGCATATGCTCTACCTAATCACAAAAATGTTAAAAACCTACATTGAGGGGCAGCCTACAAAATAACTGGCCACAAGTCTTTAAGATGTCAAGGTCATGAAAGACTAAGGAATAGTATCAAATTCATGGAGACTGAGGAAACAAGGCAACTAAAAACAACATGTGATCCTGGACTGAATACCGCACAGAAAAAGGACATCAGTGAAACAATGGACAATATCAGCACCTACAGATTATAGTGTCATACAATGTTAATTTTCTCATTTTGATAATTATACTTTGGATATGTAAGACATCAACATGTGGAAATCTGAGTTAAGGGTATGTAAGAATTTTTTGTACTATTTTTGCAACTCTTTATAAATCTGAATTAGTTCATGTAAAACAGTTCCCATTTTCACGGAAGCAGATTTAGTCTATAGTTACATCATCACTTCACAGGCATCTCTCCAACACTGTAACATGGCTCTCTCACAGCTCTGGGAGAACCTACGCACCTGAGATTATCGTCAGCTCCCCCAACTACCACCAAGCTGTTCTCAGCTCGAATCTTCTCCCGGAAATCCTCCATGGCTTCAGGATGACACTGCAAGGAATTCTGCCCAATGACAAAGAGGACTGGAGTCTTCATATCCAAGAGGGGATCATCCACATCCTAAAACATGTATAAATTTTACTATCAGCCAATTACTATTCACTGTGCACTGACCTGGCAAGTCCACTGAGGGGAGTCAGCCTGGCAACTACAGTCACTAACCAGTTTGGGTGAGGTATGCACCCCCTTACCCTTACCAGCCAATGACCCAGCAATCAGCTACACCCCATGCTTACCCCTCTGGGACCATCCACAGTAAGTAAAGGAAACCCAAGGCAGACAACTGCAGTGACATACTCCATCACTGACACCTGGAAATAATACAAAAGTTTGTCTCAAGGTCAACTTCACTGTAGCTACATCCAGAGCTACCACCCAGAGTCCGGAGGTGGTCCAGACCTACCAGCTATTCCCATCTCCTCCCCACCAGTCCTAATCCTCAAGGGTGCCAGCCATAGTGGCAGCAGTAAGAGCACAGGGCACAAGATACACTGTACCACCTGGAGAACTGAAGCCCTGAGAGGATCCCAGTAGAGGGCTGAACCACAGGATGGGAAGTTCAGTGCTTCCAATCCTACCAATTCTCTATACTAATGTCTTGTTCACTTTTTCCTCCACTAATAGCAAATGCAATCAGGAGAACACAAATATTGTTCTTCTTCCTTACATGAAGAAAATCTCTCCTTTTTGAATTTAATAGTTAGCTCCCAGGCACTTGCAGTCGCTGACTAAATTCTGCCATTCCCAGGACCAGGGAGTTTAGGGAGATAGCCCTCTTCTTCTGGTGGCCCTGGATGTCATACTTAACCAGACGACATGAAGCAACACAGACTTCGCTTATTTGATCCACTTGAAAACTGGGGCTTTGGACAGGTCAGGGACACTTACACAAGCTAATGTACATAAAATAATAAAGAAAAGGTTCCCTGATGTCTTAGAAAGGCATAGAATATGAACACAACATCAAATTCCAAAGCTATTAAAATTTATGCCTGTTACAATTATCATTTTTTTGGTGGTTTTTTTTTGTTTTTTTTTTTAGGTGAGAGAATAGTATTTACATTTGGGGGTGGGGGAAGAATATTTTTTTCAGAAATACATGCTGAAATATATATAAATGAAATGACATTTGGGATTTTCTTCAAAATAATCGGAGGAAAGAGAAAGTGGGCAGGAGTAAGATGAAAGGAGCCTGATCGTAAGTTAATCACTGGTAACGCTGGGTGAGGGGCTCACAGGGTTTATTATAGGACTATTCTCCTTTTAAGTTTCTGCTTAAAATTTTTACAGTAAAGTTAAAAAATCGTCTTCTACACTTTAAAATGCATTTATGTAGGCAGATCATCTAGCACAGTGCCTGGAACATAAAAAAGAACTCAGGGGTAGCAATCAGCAGTACTAGTATCTATTATAAGACAACTTCCAAATGAGATGGGAATTACTTACGTGACAGGCCACCAATGCTCCTGTATTCCAGCCAATCAAGATAATGGGTTTGTGGGGGAAATGGCTGTGAATCTTTGCGGGAAGAGAAAGCAGACAGTAAGACAGGAGGCTATAGCTGGGTGCAGAACAACCCCAGAACGCTGGGTGTGCCCCAGTGAACTGAGGGCATTCTCACCTCCAGCACTTTGCTTCTCACTGCCCCAATCATATGCTCAAGACACTGCAGAACTCCTACTCCACTACCATTGTTCAGCAGATGGGTGGCTACAGGGATGACCTAAAGGAAAGAAAGTGGCAGCCATACCAGCAGAAGTTAGTTTCAAATCTTCTCTCAATTCTGCCTAACCTACCCTAAATCTCTTCAACCTTGGATAAGCACCATTCAAATTAAAAACCAAAAGAGAGTGGAGGGGATGCTCAACATTTAAGTCCATCCATTTTGATCCCCTCCTGCATTCTGTCTGCTTAGTCCTCCAAGCCTCTATGTCCACCCAGGAGACAGTTCCGCTTGTTCCCACACATACCTTGCCTAAGCAGGATAGCTGAGATTGCCAGAAGCGGTGGCGGCGTGAGGTGGGGAACACGGAGCTAGAAGGCCCAGAGGACGCAATGAGAATGAGAGGAGAGCCAGGGAGTTTGCTCTAAGAAGAAAGAACCCCAACAGAGAACCAGTGAGGAAGAGGTGCTGCTCCACAAAATCCCAAGTATCCCAATACCTTTCTTATCCCAACCAATGCTAATTTCCTTATGAAACTATGCTAAGCAGTATACACAACCAGTTATTAATGGGAAAAGTTAAACAAGTCATTTATTACCCTCTTGCTAAGATTCTGAGACTGGATTCTAAAAACTTCATGGGCCAAAGTTAAGTTTTGAGCTGCTCTAACTTACTGGTTTGTTATGAGAAAGCACCCCCACAGCAGGATCCCAGGGCCTCTTCAACAGGAGGGACAAGGCCTCAGCTCCTGCAGCCCCAGTCTTCGTGTTAGATGACACAAGCATCCGGTCAATCAAAGTAGGGATCTAAAAGCAAAAGCAAAGATGCTTCCAGTGTGAAGCAAGAGACCTGTCCACCAACAGTAATAGGGTGGGAGGACAGAACCCCATTATGAGCCACAGACAGACTTCAACTAAGCCTCTCAAACTTTACTCAGGGGCAAAAGTACAAATAAGTGGATAGTTGAAAAGTATGTCTCCCATCACTGAAGGTAAATGGATACAATCCTCTGGAAAGGACCCCAGTGATATGCATCAAGAGACTTAAATTCATTCCTATCCCTTTCCCAAAGGATTCTACTTCTGAGAACCTTTCCCAACAAAATATATCAAAACCACAAACACACACATATAGGGTTCGTGGGGGGGGGGGGGGGGGAGGGGAATGCAAAAGATAAATTCTCTCTCAA
Source organism: Prionailurus viverrinus (assembly GCF_022837055.1). Classification (NCBI taxonomy): domain Eukaryota; kingdom Metazoa; phylum Chordata; class Mammalia; order Carnivora; family Felidae; genus Prionailurus; species Prionailurus viverrinus. Next base: position 62,954,496 of record NC_062563.1, on the reverse strand, counting down.
TAATAATCAAAAAGATGAAACAACCTAAATATATCTATAAGAGTGGTTAAGCAAATTATCCATATAACTAGATATTAAGGGTTAATTTAAGATATTTAAAAGAATTTGTAGTAACACAGGAACACAACTTTACTAAAATATTAAAAATAAAATAGAGAAAAAGTGCTGTTAGAAAATATGACAAAATATTAATAGTGATATTTATGGAGTTATGGACAGCTCTTCCCTTTTTAGATTGCTGTATTTTCTAAATTTCTTCAATGAACATACTGATTTTATAAAAATTTTTTTTTAAATCTGCATTTTCATCTAGAATACTGCCTTCAAACTTTGGCATATTAAGGAAATCTGTTATTGTGTTCAAAATAATATAACTTATGTATTGTGTATATTGTGATTTATACTCTATCCTATTTTTCACTATTCACCAGAAATGTGACCTCACAGATGTGTAAAAATATAAGTTTCAGACATTCTAATGCTTACACTGAGAAGAAATATCTCTGGGAATTTCACATTACCCACAAAAGGTCAAAGTGACCTAGGGAAAAGGAAAAATTTTTTAATGTTAAAGGTAGTCTTTAGAAAAACAAAAAGGTTTTGAGAAACTGGACAATGAAAAGTACAATGGTGATGTGGGTTATAAAAGGTCAATCCACAGCTAACACCATACCCAATAGTGAAAAGCTAAGAGATTTCTTCTAAGATCAGGAACAAGATAAGAATGCCCACTCTTACTACTTTTATTCAACGCAGTATTACTATTAGTCCTATCTAGAGCAATTAGACAAGAAAAATAAAAGGCATCCAAAGTAGAAACGAAGAAGTAAAACTGTCACTATTTGTAGATGACATATTATATACAGAAAACCCTAACGACTCCACCAAAAAGCTGTTAGAACTAATAAACAAATTCATGGCACAAAAACAGACACTCAGATCAATGGAACAGAACAGAGAACCCAGAAATGGACACACAAACGTATGGTCAACTAATCTTTGACGAAGCAGGAAAGAATATCCAATGGAATAAAGCAGCAAGTGCTTCTGGGAAAACTGGACGGCGACATGCAGAAGAATGAACCTGGACCACTTTCTCAACCATACACAAAAATAAACTCAAAATGGATGAAAGACCTAAATGTAAGGCAGGAAGCCATCAGAATCCTCAAGGAGAAAGCAAGCAAAAACCTCTTTGACCTTCTTACTTCTTACTTCAACACATCTCCAGAGGCAAAGGAAACAAAAGCAAAAATGAACTATTGGGACCTCATCAAAATAAAAAGCTTCTGCACAGTGAAGGAAACAATCAGCAAAACTAAAAGGCAACTGACAGAATGGGAGAAGATATTTGCAAACATCTCAGATAAAGGGCTAGTATCCAAAATCTATAAAGAACTTATCAAATTCAACACCCAAAAAACAATCCAGTGAAGAAATGGGCAAAAGACATGAATAGACTTCTCCAAAGAAGATATCTAGATGGCCAACCGACACATGAAAAAATATTCAACATCACTCATCATCAGGGAAATACAAATCAAAACCACAACGAGATACCACCTCACACCTGTCAGAATGGCTAACATTAACAACTCAGGCAACAACAGATGTTGGCAAGGATGTGGAGTGAGAGGATCTCTTTTGCACTGCTGGTGCGAATGCAAACTGGTGCAGCCACCCTGGGAAACAGTCTGGAGGCTCCTGAAAGAATTAAAAATAGAACTACCCTATGACCCAGCAATTGCACTACTAGGTATTTATCCAAGGGATACAGGTATGCTGTTTCAAAGGGACGTAGACACCCCAATGTTTATAGCAGCACTATCAACAAAGCCAAAGTATGGAAAGAGCCCAAATGTCCATCAATAGATGAATGGATAAAGAAGATGTGTGTGTGTGTGTGTGTGTGTGTGTGTGTGTATACACACACACACATATACATACATATAGTGGAGTATTACTCAGCAATCAAAAAGAATAAAATCTTGCCATTTGCAAGTCAGTTAAGCGTCATCCACTATGTGGATGGAACTAAAGGGTATCATGCTAAGGGAAATCAGAGAAAGACAAATGTCATATGACTTCATTCATATGAGGACTTTAAGACACAGAACAGATGAACACAAGGGAAGGGAAGCAAAAATAATATAAAAACAGGGAGGGGGACGAAACATGAGAGACTCTTAAATATGGAGAACAAACAGAGGGTTACTGGAGGGATTGTGGGAGGGAGGATGGGCTAAATGGGTAAAGGGCATTAAGGAATCTACCTCTGAAATCATTGTTGCACTATATGCTAACTTGGATATAAATTTTAAAAATTTAATTTAATTAAAAAAAAGAACTAATAAACAAATTCAGTAAAGTTTCAGGATACAAAATCAATATACAAACATCTATCACATTTCTATACACTAATAACTAACTAGCAGAAAGAGAAATTTAAAAGACAATCCTGCTTACAACTGTATCAAAAAGAATAAAATACCTAGGAATAAATTTAACCAGGGAAGTGAAAGACATGTGCACTGAAAAATGTAAGATGTTAATGAAAGAAACTGAAAAAGACACAAACAGATATTTTTGCTCACAGATTGGAAGAATGTTGTTAAAATATCCAAAATACCCAAAGCAATCTGCAGATTCAATGCAATACCTATTAAATTCCAACAGGACTTTTCACAGAAATAGCACAACCCTAAAATTTGTATGGAACCACAAAAAAAAAACCCCACCAAATATCCAAAGCAATCATGAGAAAGAACAAAAGCTAGACACATCATGCTCCCTGATTTCAAACTATATTATCAGGTAATGGCAATCAAAACAGTATGATTGAGGCATAAAAACAGACACATCAGGGGCGCCTGGGTGGCGCAGTCGGTTAAGCGTCCGACCTCAGCCAGGTCACGATCTCGCGGTCCGTGAGTTCGAGCCCCGCGTCGGGCTCTGGGCTGATGGCTCAGAGCCTGGAGCCTGTTTCCGATACTGTGTCTCCCTCTCTCTCTGCCCCTCCCCCGTTCATGCTCTGTCTCTCTCTGTCCCAAAAATAAATAAATGTTAAAAAAAAAAAAAAAAATTAAAAAAAAAAAAAAAACAGACACATGGGTCAATGAAACAGAATAGACAACCCAGAAATAAACCTATGCTTATATAATCAATTACTCTATGACAAAGGCAAGAATACAATGGGGCAAATACAGTCTCTTCAACAAATTATGTTGAGAAAACCAGCTACATGCAAAAGAATGAAACTGGACCACTGTCTTATACCATACACAAAAATAAATTTAAAATGGATTAAAGATCTAAATGTGAGATCTGAAACCACAAAACTCCTAGAAGAAATCACAGGGGCACCTGAGTGGCTCAGTCAGTTAAGTGTCTGACTTCAGCTCAGGTCATGACCTCACAGTTCGTGGGTTCAAGCCCAGCATCAGGCTCTGTGCTGACAGCTCAGAGCCTGGAGCCTGCTTCAGATTCTGTGTCTCCCTCTCTCTTTGCCCCTCCCCTATTCTTTCTCTCTCTCTCAAAAACAAACATTACAGGAAGGAAGGAAGGAAGGAAGGAAGGAAGGAAGGAAGGAAGGAAGGAAGGAAGAAACTATAGGCAGTAATCTCTTGGACACTGACCTTAACAACATAATTATGGATATGTTCCCTCAGGCAAGAAAAACAAAAGCAAAAATAAACTATTGGGATTACACCAAAATAAAAAGGTTTTGCACAGCAAAAGAAACCATCAACAAAACGAAAAGGCAACCTCCTAAATGGGAGAAGATATTTGCAAATGATAGATCTGATAAGGAGTTAGTATCCAAAATATATAAAGAACTTATGCAACTCAACACCAAAAAATAAATAACCCAATTAAAAAATGGGCAGAGGACCTGAATACTTTACCAAAGAAGTCATGCACATGGCCAATAAACACATGAAAAGATGCTCAACATCACTAACCATGAGGGAAATGCAAATTAAAACCACAAGGACTCACCACCTTATACCAGTCAGAATGGCTAACATCAAAATAACAAAAAATAACAAGTGTTGGCAAGGATGTGGTGATAAGGGAACCCTTGTGTGCACTATTGGTGGGAATGTAAATTGGTGCAACCCCTGGGGAAAACAATATGGAGGTTCCTCAAAAAATTAAAAATAGAATTACCATATGAACCAGAAATTCACTGCTGGGTATTTATCCAAAGAAAATGAAAACACTGGAGTGCCTGGTTAGCTCAGTCAGTTAAGAGTCCAACTCTTGATTTCAGTTCAGGTCATGATCTCATAGTCGTGGGATCAAGCCCCATGCTGGGCTCGGCACTGAGCATGGAGCCTACTTGGGATTCTCTCTCTCTCCCCCCCACTCTCCTGCCTCTCCCCTGCTCGCACACACTCTCTCTCAAAACAAATAAACATTAAAAAAAAGAAAGAAAAAGAAAACACTAATTTGAAAAGATATAATAAGCACCCCTATGTTCACTACAGCATTATTTGTAATAACTAAGGTATGCAAGCAACCAAGTACCCACCAACAGATGAATGGATAAAGATGATGTGGTATATATATAATGGAATATACTCAGCCATGAAAAAGAATGAGATTCTGCCATCTGTGACAACATGGATGGACCTGGAGGATATTATGCTAAGTGAAGTAAGTCAGAGAAAGACAAACACCAAGTGATTCCACTTATATGTGGAATCTAAAAAACAAATGAACAAGCTACAAAACAGACTCATAAATACAGAGAACTGGCGGTTGCCAGAGGAAAGACAGTTGGGGGACAGGCGAAATAGGTGAAGGGGATTAAGAGATGCAACTTCCAATTATAAAATACATTAAGTCACAGAGACGAAAAGTACAGCATAGGAAATATAGTCAATAACACTATAATAACATTCTATGGTGACAGATGGTGACTACACTTACTGTGGGGAACACTTGAGTAATGTACAGAATTGTCAAGAAACTATGCTGCACACCTGAAACTATATCCCAATTATGCTTCAATAATAAAAATAAAAAATAAATTTTAAAAAATTTTAGACAGAACCTGATAGTCTAAGAAGAATCTGAGAATAGAGGAACCACTGCTGAGAGCGCAGCCTAGAATGGACAGTGCTCTGGAAAACTCCCCACTCTGCAATCCTGTACTCCAAACAGCTAAGTTGGCTTCTTGCCTCCTTCTCAACACGCCTCCCTGTTAAGTCCTTTGTCTCCTCTGTGGTAATTCTTTTCTCATCTGACCTCAGAGGTGACTCAAACCACCAGCTGCAGACAGGACTAGAGAGGCTAAAGTACATTTTGGTTTTCAAGCCCTACGCTCCATCCTGGAGACAGCAGGACTGAAGACATTTACACCACACAAAACATGAAATGATAACACGTCTCCTATTTAGCTTCAGTCATGTCCTCCAGGCTGACCAGGCAGTGACCTTGCCCAACCCCACTTCCTGAACCCACAGCAGAGACTGCTACCCCAGGACAGGACAGATGCCAATCACAGCCTTACCTTCCCTTTCAGTGTCTGCAAAGCATCCAGGTAGGCAGCCAGCATGGGCAGACTCAAGGTCTCCACCAGGGTGGTATGCAGCCACTGGATCAGCTTGGTGTCCCAGCTCACGCTTGCGAGAGCCTGCCGCACTCTCCTCGCACACTTGTCCACAGCAACACGGCGTAGTACTGGCTCATTGCAAGCCTGGATGATGTAAGTGAAGTGATAACACGTGAAGGGCCACCTTATTAACAACTGGAGTAGGTAGGGGGATCGTCAAGGTAGTCAGCCAGTAAGGCTGAACAAGGCAGAGCCCTTCTAGAGTCTTACCCCTTCATTGGCCAAGCGGGCAAGCCGGTCAGACTGCAGGGCTTTGAGGATCTTGTTAAAGAGCTTGTTCTGGGCCATTGTCCAACCAGTCCTATAAGAGAAACTCTGAGGAATTAAAGTCAAACTCCGGAGACACTCCTCATGCAAGTACACTGTACAAAGATTACGCCACTTTTTTTTTTTTTGTCTCCACTGTGAAACAATATAACTCAAAGCAGCTTTAATCTAAGACCACTGAGCTAAAGCACAAGACCTAGATTCTGGTCCCAATCCTGCCCATAAGTCACCTTAGTTTACATTTATATTAATATATATACTACAAGTCAAAACCAGTTATGAGTGAAATTTTTTCAGGGCTAGCAAAGCTAATTATCTAGAGGCTAAAATAATCCACTAATAAAAGCATGGCACCACTGCACAAATATATTTGAATTTCAAGAGTTTCAAGAGTTTAATATTTCACAAAAAAAGACAGCATGAACAAGCATTTTAATGTACTAAAACCTCAGACTAAGATAAGAGGCCTATTTTAATTAGCTTTAGGGGGCATCTAGGTGGCTTAGTCGGTAGAGCGTGTGACTTTCAATCTCGGGGTTGTGAGTTTGAGCCCCACGGCGGGTGTAGAGATTACTTTAAAAAACATAAATAAATAAATAAATAAATAAATAAATAATAAATTAGCTTTCTTTTTTAAAGTAGTCTTCACGCCCAGTGTGGACCCCAACACAAGGCTTGAATTCACAATCCTGAGATCAAGACCTGAGCTGAGATCAAGAATTGGATGCTTAGCTAACTGAGCCACCCAGGCACCCCAAAAATAATGCTTTAGGAATATAACAGATGACGCTTTTCTCCCACTCCCTAATATTCCACCCCACACTACCTCTCTCCCTTTTCTGTGTATATTTTTAATATTTTTCTGTATACTACACAATTAGCAAATTAACTTTTGAATGGTCTGTTCCATGTAAGTTAGTACTGAACCATCCTCCCATGCCACTGGCATACACACTTCTACTTTGATTAGGGAAGGCTTTGTGTATTGTCCTCCAACTTAGCTGTAAACTCCCTGCAATTAGAAACTAGTCCTCCTGCTCTTGTTCCCATCTCATCACACCTCATTGCAAGGGGCTTTTAAAGCCTCCTTCAGCCCATTCCTGGCAATCTTAATGACTCTGATACTCCCAACTCTGGTCAGTAATCTTCGTAAAGAGATTAAGAGAAAGTAATAGATGCCCAGTCAATATTTATTAACTCCCACTGCCTTAAAAAAAAAAAAAAAAACCACACACACACAAAAAAACTGGTGATGAAGTTACCTTTAAAAAAACAATTTAAGTGGATGCCAGACCCAAATGAGAACCTGGAATGAGATCATAGCAGCATTTCAATCAGTAGGGTTAAAGTAAGTAGCGCTGAGATGACCACTAGCCAAAAGGAAGAAGAAAATCTGGACACCTACGTATCACTCTTTATACCAAAATAAATTCTAGGTAGAAAAGTTAAATATTAAAAAATATAAAGTTACAAAAGGAATAGGAAAAAAGTGGCAAATATATATTTACCCAGAATGAGCGAGACATTTCTAAGTATGACCTAAGACCTAAACAGAAGCCATAAAAGAAAGATAAATATTAAAGATATAAAGATTAATAAAAATTTCAAACTTCTGTAAAGGAAAACACTAAACTATCATAAACAAAGTCAAAACGCAATGGAAAAAGTACTTGCCATTTCATTAAAATAGAAAAAGCCTCCAGAAAATTAGTGAGGAAGTGACAAAACACTCGAAACAAAAACAATGGGCAAAGAAAATGAAAAGGCAGTTCACACAAAAAAAGTAAACTCCCTTCAAAATCAAACATGCAAATTAAAGTCATAAAACATTATTTTTCACCTTTCAAATGGGTGAAGTTACAAAGTTATCAGGTTATTAAACATTAAAGTTATTAAAAGTTATTGAAGATTAAATAAATATGAAGTTATTATTTAGTGACTTAAAAGTTATTAAGAAGTTTACTAATACTCTGTGTTCTGAGAATGTAAGAAAATAGGTCTCTCCATAGTTTGTTGATGGAAATATAAATTAGTACAACCTTTTGGAAAGTCAGTTTGGAAAATCAATTACGGGGGAAAAAGAAAATCAATCAAAAAACCTAAGTCAGATCATGTCACTCTGCTCAAAGGCCTTTAGTGGCCCCATTTCAATCAGTTGAAAACAACCACCTCCTTACAGTCTAGACCCAACAGTCTCTCCAACCTCATCATCCCTGACTGCCCCTGACCTACTGGGCTTCACCACATGCCCCAACCCACCCCCCACACACCCTATAAGCTTCTACATCACAGACTGGGCCCTTGTCATCCATCCCTTCAACCTGAAACAATGGCTCCTTCTCCTTCAGGTTGTTGCTCAAACATCACCTTCTAATGAGCCTTCCCCTGACTCAACCTTATTTAAAACTACCAACACCCAGATTCCCTATTCCCCTTTCCAGCCAGCTCCCCACCTCATGCTCCATTTTACTTCTTTGTTTAGTCTGTCTCCCTCTGCTTGAATGTAAATGCCAAGATGGCAGGGATTTTTATCGGTTTTAAGTGTTACATCCCCAGCATGTAAAAGTGTCTGACACATAAGAGCCACTTAAACATTTGCTGAATAAATAAATGGATGAACTGTATGCACATTACATACCAAGCCTTGTTAACAGCTGAGTACAGATTCCAACCCTCACACTCCCTACCACACTAAGCACATGGGTACTGAGCAGGAGAGGAATGCCAAAACAGGACTCAGGTTCAGCTGTCAACTGAGCCCCTCATGATACCAGGATGGGCAAACTGAAGGAGGCTGCTTGAAACTTCAACAATCTCAATTTTTCTTACTCTGTAACAGACTAGTATCCCTTCCATCATACACCACCACCAAGATACCCTATTTTATACAGGTCACCTAAGAATACTAGTAACATGGCCCAGTAAATATGCAGATGCAGGGCAAATTACCCTTTGTTATTCACTTTTTACAACTACCCTATACTGTCCTTAGAGTAAATACCCTCTAGAAAGAGAAAGAGAAAATAATGGTCCTCAGTAAAATAAAAAATAAAATCTCCACCTTGGTGGAGGTTTTACAACTCACTAGTTACACATAGTCCAGGAGAACACTAACTAGGAGCCAGGACTCTAATCAGCTCTGCAATAAAGAGCTTGCTGTGTGTGTGTCTTCAGTATCCTTGTCTGTAAAATAGGTGTGGAAAGCACAATCTCTAAGGACCTCCTTCCAGCAACCAAAAACTCAGGTAGCTATGATAACTGACGAAGCAGAAGTTTTAAGAGAGTAGCTGAAGTCCATGATCAAGAATTCAGAAGCACCCTCTATCTTAAGTAGCTATCCTTGCTACAGCTAAATCCCTTAACCTCTGAAGCTTCCCACCCTTCTGTAACCTCGGGTACTAAAAGCAGTCTCAGGTTTTGTGGAATTGTCCTTTTTCTTATTTTCCCCTCGTTCTCTTGGCTTAATTCCTGCTACTTCATCAGAATCCAGTCCGTTTTTGTGGTGGTTTGATTATTTCAGAGACTTCTGACTTGGGAGGTGGGGAGAAGCTTCAACTCAATGTTGGGACTCAGGATACCTTGGGATCAGGAAGGCCTGTGATTGTTTCATAATCTCATTTTCCTGCACATTATTTAAATGCACAACACATTCCTATGAGTAGTATCTTTCTCATGGGTAGTGATTCTCAGGTGGGCTCAGAAATACATGGATGTATTTCCACCATGCTGTCAGCACAGAGCATAACCCAGGGCTTGATTTCATGAACCATGAGATCATGACCTGAGCTGAAATCAAGAGTCAGATGCTCAACCAACTGAGACGTGCAGGTGCCCAACACACCTCTTTGTTTTTAATGGCTGGTTCTACCTTATTGGTGGGCATTTAGGTTGTGCCTTTTATTGCTATTATACACAGTTGCAGTGACCACCCTTTCTTTCCCCACCAATACACACATACACATATCTGTCTACATCTTTATATGGGCATGCAAGTATCTCTGTAGAATGCCAGTATTTCTTGAAGTGGAAACAAAAGATCAAAAGCTAGCTGTGTTAAACATTTCAAATTTCCAGTTCTGGAAACTTCAAATTTGAAGTTCTGTGAAAATAATATGTTTAAAGAAACTGCAACACTTCAAAAGTAGTATTACACTGTAGCCTCACCCCCAGTAATAATGCTCACTTTTAATCAAACAGGTTAAGCAATGAATACAATTCTTCATGTTCAATAATCTCTTGTGTTTTCCCAAAGTCTATCAATCATGTTGCATACTTTAATTCCAAGGACAGAGAATAAGATATAATTTATTTACAAGGCACCAACAGCATTTCCAAAATTATCCTGTTCTTTATTATATAACAGGATGTTTTCTCTATTTGTTTTTCTTACTCTATATTCTAAAACCCAAAATGATGAGAGCAAGGAAAATGATGTGAACAAAATGGGGGCTAGAAAGCTACTTAGAAATTACTACCATACACCAATGACAGCTGAAATTAAATTGAAAAACCACAAGGTTGAGAGTCTAAATCCCAGAAAAAGTTCTTAGGATTGTTGCTAGATATATAACAAAGTGATTCCAAGAACTGAAACGTGTTCTCTATATTTTGTTAGCTTCGTGGGAGGCTGGAAAATTAAGTGGGCAGGAAAAAAAAAATGATCTAACCCAAGATTAAGATAAAGAGCATGCAAAAGATATAATTAAGGAAAATTTTAAAAACAGGAGACAGAATTTTAAATACAAGTCTAAACAGTCAAATAGCTGATGGGAACTGCGGTGAGTCAATGTGCTCCCCCACCTAAACCAATTCAATTTTCATGAGTGCAAAAGTGCCTTTTCTTCATTTCTTAGATGAGATCAGATAATCTCATGTTCCCCAAGCTTTGATAGAACCTGAATGATGTCTGACCTCTGGCTCATCTTATCCAAAGCAGCCAAAGTCACATTGGTCCCAGAAAAGCCAGATACTTTCAAAGGCAATCTATTCTCTGTTTTAAAGGAGACTAACTCAATATTAAAATGTCTAAAGGATTTTCTTTTTAACCAAAAGTCAAACGAGGAGAGACAAAGAACATCAGAGAGACTGAATAGGCCACACTTATTTTTTTCAGATTATAAAAATTCTTTGTTTAGACACTAGGAGAAAGGCAAAAAGGAAGAGGGAGGGAGTGGGAGAGGGAAAAACAACTCAAGGATCTTAGACTCAAAATATCAAACATCCAATTAAGGTTAATACACAGATAGATACACACAATATCGAGAAATATAATTAGAGCAAATTTTAAACGGGGAACAATTTTCCTCTGGGTGAATTCAGAAGTTCTGAATTCTAAGATAAGACAACCTGCTTGAGGACACTAGATTCTTTTACTGAAATGTTGGAAATGTCCTAAAATTCATTTGAGCAATGCTGAGAAATATGTGTCAGAAGTATTTTGTTAAATGTCTTCCAAAAGCTGTGCATCTAATTAAACTTGGCATTTGACAAAACATCTGGGAGAAAAAAAAAAAAAAAAGCCAGTCCAACTTCCTCAGGACAACATTGCTATACCAGCAAATGTAAACCATTTTCAAAGGTTCTCCACGTCACATGACTTTGACATGCAGATATAAGAACACGATCTAACCAGAGGTTAGCAAACTTTGTTATAACAGACTTTGTTATTTCAGAGTTTGTGGGCCATTTGGTCTGGGTCACCACTTTGCAACTCTGTGGGTATAGTGCAAAAGCAGCTATGAACAATACCTAAATACCGTGCATGACTGTGTTCCAATGGAACTATATTTATGGACACAGAAATCTGAATTTCATGTGTCTTTTGACTTTTTTTCAACCACTTAAAAATGGAAAAAACATTCTTAGCTCATGGGCCATAGAAAAACAGGCAATAGGTCAAATTTGGTACAAGGGCCACAGTGTGCCAACCCCTGATCTAGACAATTAAATCAGGCAGAGAGGGATATTTAAACTGTTTCACAAAATATCAGGCCTTACTAGAGAAAGAGTTAGTTGGGGGTGGGAGGTGGCCCTAATTATCTATACACAGAAAGCTATCTAAAGGTAGTTTCTACCAAAATAATTCAAAAGGGGGAAAAGGGGCACTAACAATAAAAATTAAGTTTCTGACTCTACTGATAGATCAATAAGCTCTGAGGAAAAACAGATTTCTAGAGTGCTGTCCTATAGCCCATGAGTTCTTGATGTGGGAAATGGCAATTTTACATGATTTTATACAGGAAGAAAAGAAGCAGCAATTTAACAATCAAGTCAAGGGAAAGAATGGAAACAAGATGATTATAATCAGAGCAGAGGGAACTAACTGCAAGCTCTACACAGGCTACACATCCAGAACTCAGGGGGTGAGGGTGGGGAGGTACAAGGTCATAAAATGGTGACCTCTGAAATTGAAGCCAGTAAGTATCATCAAATAATGAAATTAGCTATGTGCAAAAGTGACCTACCTGAAGAGATGGTTTGTAAGCCTGTTGCTAATGAGAAGACGCCTCCAAAATCTCATCAGACACTAAAAAACAAATAATCTGAGATAAACTGAGCGCTAATTAATCATTTCAATCTGTGGCAATGTCATAACAGAAGGATGGAGATCCACATGGAGAAAGACAAGCCAAAGATAAGACTCGGTCAATGTTTCTCTGCAGGACTGGGCAGGTGAAGATGTACCCTGGCCTACTTTGTGGGCCCATCTTGCTTTGAGGAAAGATGGGTGCTAGCTGCCTTGTTGAAGGAGGGTGCTTCCAGAGCAAAATGTCCACTTACCACCCATTTCTGGAACAGAACAGCTTCCCAGACTCCAACTGAGAATCGATGCTCTGGCCAGGCCACCCCCGTATCTCATCTGCCTTGCAAGTTATTTCTCTTCTTATAAATTAAGAAACTGATATTCACATGCATTAAGTCTCTAATGACTTTGGTTACATTTGAAGAGTCCCCCAAAACTTCTTGATCACGACCATGGTGAACAGATAAAAAAAACTTCATGCATTTTTCCCATGCAGTTTCAGAAATTGCAAACTGAGGACAAGGCAGCCAATAACACCACAAAAGGATGGTGTGAGGCCACCCTGTTCAGCCACCACTAACTGGTGTCTCTTTGACAGATGTGCCCTTAAAGAAAGGGTACACAGCCAAAAACACTGAACTCTGGAGTCAGATGGCTTGCTTTGGATAAATCTCTGCTCCACCACTTCCTAAACTAAGGTTTCTTAAACTCCCTGAGCTCAGTTTCTTCATCTTATAAAAGAGAGATGGAGAAGGGATATATCTCGGAGCATTATTGTGAGGATTAAAAGAAGTAATGCATATGAAGCGCTTGGCACAATGCCTGGCACCTAGGAAGCACTCAACAAATGGTAGTTCTTTTTTGTTACTACCATTGTCACTATTTTTTTTATTACTATTAACTGTAACAATGGTGATAAGCCATTTTGCTGAATTCACTGACTCTGGTAATATTCCAGTCATTGATCTTCAATTACAGCAGAAATGTCCCTGTTTAGGTGAAGCTCTGGAGAGCATTTCTCCTTCTTAGGGCATAACATTAATTCCAATTCAAGACCCCAAACAACTTTTTCACAAGCTCTTCACCCAGGTGCAGAACGGCTCATCTTACAATAGCTACTAGTTTGCTTACACAAGTATACCTGTTCAATCTCATTCCCTGTTTCTGACCAGATTCATAAATCATGCCAATTGCCTCAAACCTTTGTACCCTTCTTCCTATCTAACTACCTCTTCCTCTTTACTATAAAACAAGAGATCTCCATCATTATGGCAAGTTTACTACCTATCAACTATTGATGTAAAGATTTTAACATTCCCTTACACATAGTAGATAAATAGAGATAGAGCCATCAGGGAAATGCAAATTAAAACCACAATGAGATGTCACTTCACATCCACTAGAATAATAATAAAAATAAAAAAGGCAGACAGTACTAGTACTGGCCAACATGTGAAAATACTGGAATTCTCACACACTGCTGGTGGGAATGTAATATGGTGTAGCCCCTTTAGAAAATGGTCTGAGGAGGGGCGCCTGGGTGGCTCAGTCAGTTGAGCGTCCGACTTCGGCTCAGGTCATGATCTTGCAGTCTGTGAGTTCGAGCCCCGTGTCAGGCTCTGTGCTGACAGCTCAGAGCCTGGAGCCTGCTTCGGATTCTGTGTCTCCCTCTCTCTGTCCCTCCCCCGCTCGCATTCTGTGTGTGTGTGTGTGTGTGTGTGTGTGTGTGTGTGTGTGTGTCTCTCAAAAATAAACATTTTTAAAAATTTTTTAAAAAGAGGAGCCAAGATGGCAGAACAGCACGGAAGTTTTTTTTGTGTCTCGTGTCCATGAAATAGCCAGATCAACACTAAACCATCCTGCACACCTAGAAAACTGATTTGAGGATTAAAAACAATTTTTTAAAAGAAAATGATCTGAAATTCCTCAAAAGTTAAAAAGAGTTACCATATGACCCAGCAATTCCACTCCTAGGTATATATGCAAGAGAACTGAAAACATATGTCCACAAAAAAATAAGTACATGAATGTTCATAGCAACATTATTCAAAATAGTCAAAAAATGTTAGCAACCCAAATATCCATCAGTGACGAATGGATAAACAAAATGTGGTATATCCACACAATGGAATTTCAGCAATAAAAGGGAATGAAGTATCAACTGGTGCTACAACATGAATGAATCTTGAAAATATTATGCTAAGTGACAGACACAAAAGGCCACATACTATATGGTTCCATTTATATGAAACATCCAGAGTAGGCAAATTTAGAGAGACAGAAAGTAGACTGGAGGTTGTCAGGGCTTGAAGGGGTTGGGAAGAAATGGAAGTGACTGTTAATGGGTACAGTTTCTTTTGTGGATGACAAAAATGTTCACCAAATTGTGGTGGTGCATAAAGTAAAAACCACTGTTTGTACACATTAAATAGGTAATTTGTATGGTACATAAATTTTATCTTCATAACACTATCATGCAATAAGTAAAAAATAAACAAATGCTAAAGGAGGGGTGCCTGAGTGGCTCAGTCAGTTAAGCATCCAACTTCAGCTCAAGTCATGATCTTACAGTTCATGGGTTCAAACCCATCGGGCTCTGCACTGACAGTGTGGAACCTGTTTGGGATTCTCTCTTTTCCTCTCTCTCTGACCCTCCCTGACTTGCACCTTCTCTTTCTAATAAATAAATAAATAAACTTAAAAAAAAAAAGTATGCTAGGGGCACCTGGGTGGCTCAGTCCACTAAGCATCCAATTTTAGCTCAGGTCATGATCTCACAGCTTGTGAGTTCGAGCCCTGTGTCAGGCTCTGTGCTGATAGCTCAGAGACTGGAGCCTGCTTCAGATTCTGTGTCTCCCTCTCTCTCTGACCCTCCCACATTCACACTCTGTCTCTTTCTCAAAAGTAAATAATAAAACATTAAAAAAATGTAAAACAAAGTATGCTAAAGAAACAATGACAAATGAGCTGGAGAAGAGTGGAGTCCCCTGGGTCAGTAGGAAGCATGGGAATAAAATCAGCTAACAAACTCATGAAAATGGGCTGAAGTGTTCCCTGAAAACCAGATTGCAAAACTATTTTTAAAAGCCATGCAAATCAAACATCTGTTAGCTTTTCAAGCGACTCCAAAACATTTTCATTACTCTAGTTATAGACCATATAAGTACAGTATCTTACAAATGTACTCTTATTTAATGGTTTGTTTGTAGTCCCATATCATATAAAACCTGTACTATGGAAAATACAGAACTAGTCATACCTATCATATTTGATTCATTTACTTATTCAATAAACATTTATTATATGCCTACTATGTGCCAGGCAGTGTCCTAGGTGTCAGGGATGCAAAGATGGGTAAGACGCAAGCCCTCCTCAAGCACCTCACTGCATCCTGAGCTGAGAGTTATAACACAGAGAGTTAAGAAAACATTGTGATTTGCCCTCTTCAGATCCTCTGTTCCCCTCTCTTTATGCCCGTCCCCCACTTGTGTGCGCTCTTGCGCACATGTGCTCTCTCTCTAAAATAAACAACAAAAAAGAAAACATTCTGACTTGTGTGGCTGCAAATGAAATAAGCTCCTAACAGATGTGTTTCAATGAAGATGATGATACAAAATATTTACAATGTGATGACTATCAACCCTGTAGTGACCAGTCCTCCCGAGCAGCGGCCTACCTGTTGACATGCTCCTCCCAGTCCTCTGGTGGAGGAGGAGCATCTGCATCGGTCCTGGCGAAGATGACATGCCGTTCACACTCGTTCATCACACTGCGTGCCTTCTGATTGTCGTAGAGCGGCACAGGGGTTGATGTGACTGTCTCCACATCTATTGGGACGTCTGATTCACTGTAAACAGGTGAGGAAATAGGACCAGGCCACACGTACTTCACACAACACAGGTGTTTTAACGATCATCTGGTTGCCAAAAAATGACTCTTTAATATAATCAGTTTTAAAGTATGTATAAGCATAGTATACCCACAAGAAAATTATGATCCAAAGTCATCTTTCCCACACTTGTCTAGATCTCTGCCCTCTGACATGCTGTTATGTGCTGGGGGAACACAAAGTCATTTTTAAGTGAGTCCATACAAAAAATAACAAACACCTGTAGTTTTTAAAAGACAAATATATTCTATAAGCAAACCTGACCACCTAGATGTGCTTTCCAATACAGTAGCTATAAGCCACATTCAACTGTTTAAATAAAAATTAAACAGAATTAAAAATTCAGTGCCTCAGTTGCACTAGCCACATTTCAAGTGTTCAACAGACAGATGTGGCTAGCTGCTACTATGTTAGATAGCACAGATACAGAGCATTTTTTCATTGCTGAGAGTTCTGTTGGACAGTGCTAGTCTAGAGTTTTAAATTATTCTTACATACTTTCCCTTTCGTTAGCAAGTCAACCCGTAGTTAATTATAGGCTGTAAAAGTCTATGATTGTCTAAGACAGATCGCCTGGAATGTAGACACCTTAGTTATTTAACTCATTGTGTAAGAAGCCTAGAACAGAAACAAATAGAAATGGACATGTGATGGGTCTTTCATATTTTAAAATGTTAATGAAATCCTAGTGCCATAAGGGCTCTTCGCTGTACCAACTTAGTCACCCAAAATACTATACCAATAAAAATTGTCTATTGGCTGTCTACCAAACATCACTTCAACTTTCTGACCCCAATGATCTTAATGACACCCATTCCCAATAGCTGGAATAACTATATCATTATGAAACGAAGTGAAATAATGTGCAGCTAGATTGGGTGGTGGGTGAAAGAGCTGATTATCTTCTCTGGACCAGACACTGGGCAAGGCACTTAGACTTGTATGTCTAAAAAGGAACTCTGGATTTCACAATTCCAAACCTATCCTCCAAGCCCCCAGTCCCCAACTCATAGCACCACCCAGCTACTTAAGCCAAAAATCTGAGTCATCCTAATTTCACCTTTCCCTTCAGTCCTGGGCCATCTTTCCAACTCACCACAGCAGGTCCTGTTGGCTCTACCTATGAAGTATATCTCAAGGCCATCCTCTTTCTCCATCTGTACTATTCCTGCCCCTATCCAACCTGTCACAATCTCTGGCCCCCACTACTACAATAGTCTCCTAGCAAGCCTTCTCTATTTCCACTTCTGAACTGTATCTATTGAATAAAAATTCAAAGCGATTTTTTAAAAATATAAATCCAATCTCTAGCTTAAAATCCTTCAGTGACTTCTTATCACTCATCAAATTCTTACACGAGGTAGTCTGTGCCTACTTCTCCCCCAGCTCCCACGAACACCCTCACTATAACCATATTCTAGGCACAATGACTTAAAAAGAGTCCCTAAAACATGCTAAATTCCCACTTTCAGGACCTGTATGTGGAGATGGCTTATAAGAGGAAATAATTTCCTAAGCACTGAAATGAGCAAGTCCACAGAATGTCACTTAAAGAAAATATCATGAGATCTGAACATAGGAGTTTCAACGTTACCAAGAAGCTTTAAAAGAGCTCCTCAGTTATGCCCTAGGCCAGAGGCAAGATTATGCTGGATTATCTCTAAAAGTCACAAATCCCCCGCCCTGTACAACTAAAAGAGCTAACAAAATGCTGCCTTCACTGGGAAATGAAATAAAACCACTATTCTACACTGTTTAAAACACACACATCATGGTACCTCTAGCTCATTAAGGCTCAATGAGAGATATAAAGAAGCAAAATCCAAGATCTCTATTCACCAACAAACCTAAAACCTGTAGTAAAGATTAGACATTGAATCAGAGTAAAACAAAGAAAAAAAGTCTCTTCCCCCCAAAAGTTTATAAAATTATTAAGGTCATGATTTGATCATCAAAATAGAATATATCAACCAATTTGGAAATAGAATTTGAATACCATACCTTAAAGCTCAAAAGAACTGCTAAACAAGTTTATTTAGGCCAAATGTAACTGTATGAATATTACACAGTAAGTTTATGAAAAAAGTCCTTACCCTATAATGTCGTCCAGTTGAAAATATAATCAGACCTAGCACCCATGGGTGGTGACAAGCTAAGAGAGAAAGCAAGGTCTTGGAATATGCTCCTAAACTTTGCTGGGTGAAGCCAGCAAAAGGAAATCACATCACCATAAAAAGGTTATTGCTGCCAGTGTTGGAACAAGCCAGAACACCAGACTAAAGGGAATGAGTCTAATCCTGAGTGTTAATAACTCTTCAGTCTTTTTCTTCACTCCTTCCATATAACTCCTATTATAGATACCTATATTATATACCATATTATGTAGATGTTGTTTGCTTTCCTAATTTGTTAGATGTCTTGAATGCAAAGGTCTACATATAGGCCTGATATCCCCACACTGCTTAACAGAGATGACTGAAGTAAGTATCCAAGGCCCCCGATACAAGCTCCCACAATAAAATTCTCTCTAATCTCCACCATCTGATTACTGCCCAATTAGGGCAACAGCAGCCCTTAGGAGAGAAGCCCAAACTCACATGTTACTTTCATGTTGCCTCCGGGGAGTCACAAAGAGCATGCGGGTGGGGCGAGCACTACTGGCATCTGGGTGGGCACTCCATGGCTTGGCATAGCTATGATCCAGAAAAACCAGGTCCAGCTCCCGCTCATGCACTGAAAGCTGGAAGAGCAGCGAGGTGCCCATGCGCCGGGCTGAAGTCTGGAAGTCCCTCTCCCCACCCCGGTGGGCCATGTCAGTAGAGGGCCAGCAAGTCAGAGAATGGGTATCTGCATACTAGTCACCTGCAGTGAGAAGTTTCAGTTTAAGTCAATTCAAAGACTCTATAAACGTCTTCCAACCTAGAATATCTAATACGCTTCTTTTGTGACCTATCGTTCATAAATGGAGTGTCCATTACACTGCAGACCTTTGCCTACCATAGGAAGGGCTCCTGAGATCTCACACCACCAATCAAAAAGGCTTTTGGCACCATTAGGACCCTCCATACTCAATCTCTACAAAATCCGTTTACTGTAAAGATGACTAAATCCACTGTTCACAAAGGCCTCACATGGACACATACTAAACTTGCTTGGCCAGCACCATAAATCCCATACAGGGTTTTGGCAAACAACAGAAATCACAAACAACTCTTCCAAAGCTAAGGGTGTCGCTCGCTCGGCTGCTCCACACGATTTTCTAAATCTTCTCGGAGCGTCTCCACGGCCAGGGCGTGAGCACCCTCCTAACAGCAGGGCAACGTGGGCCTCAAGGAAGCCCTTCAAGTTTCTTTCTTACGTTAAAAGTTTTGCAACTATTTCGTAATTCTCTGGAGTCTCTAAAATCTCCAAAGGAGAACTCCTGCCCAAAGGCTGCAACAAAACGCGGTCCCAGGAAGGCCCCTCTCCCCCGCCCCAGGGTGGGCAGTCCCCGGCAAACCGCCCGGTACTCCACGTACTCCGCCGAGGTCTCGCCACCGAACCTTAAAACGCCCCATCTAGTAGGTAGGGCTTATAATTCGCACTTTACAGACGAAGGCGCCGGCTCGGGAGGGGGGAATGAAGTGACTTGGCCAAGGTCACCGAGAGTTCGCGACGAGGAGGAGCCGCCTCGCACCCGCCTCCCGCCCGCGTCACGGGCCCCGGACCGGCTGGGCGCCCGCGTCAAGGCGGCCCAAGTCCTCCCCCGGCCCAACGCGCCCGTCCGACCACAGCGGCCCCGCCCCGGGCTCTGGCCTCCGGTCGCCGCATGCCCAGGGAGTCCTGAAGCCTTCGCCGAGGTCCCCGCCGCCCCGCCCCGAGACCCCCTTCCCCCACCCCCGGACCGGCCATCCCGCCGGCGCCGGCCCTACCCTCACCCGCAATCGCCGGGCCGCGCGCTCGGCCCGGGCCGGATCCCTGCGCGCGTGCGCGTTACCGCCTCCACGCCCGGCTCTCCGCAAAGCGCGGAAGAGGATTCTCGCCTGAGAAGGGTGGTGAGCGAGAAAACCCGGAGAGGGAAACGCTGCGGCCAAAAGGCGGGAAGAGAAAAGGCAGGAGGCCCGCGAGTCTCGCAGGCAGAGTCAGTACTGAGTCACGAGGCGACGACACCACCGGCCCTGCGGCTGAGGAGTTTAAGGAGGCAGTGCCATAAAAGGTAGAGACCAGGCTTGAGGGGTTGGAATCTCAGCGCCAACACTTAACTCTTTGGCTTTATGACCCCAGCAAGAGCTCAGCGTCCCTTCCCCCTCCCCCACCATCTCTAAATGTGCAAATACTTCACTGGGCGGCTGAGAGAATGAAATGGGGAATGCCTGGTACCTGGCAGGAACACAAGCAGATCTCACGATGCTGATTACCATGAGGGACCCCCAGAGTGTTCTACAAAAAGAAAGATTTCTGACGAAAGGATTGAGGTGGTGTCATGAAGGGGAAGTCACGGAAGGCTGGATTCTGAAGGACCAGGCCATTGCAGAGGGATTGGAAAGGTTAATAAGGGCAGACTCGGGGATAGCAAATGGGCCAAGTACAGCCCAACACCATTTTCTTTGGTCTACCCATTGCTTTCTTTAAAATTTATTTAATTGCAAACATTTGAAACTAGGGAGATTTCATGTAAAAATCCAGATTTCTGGGTTCTCTTGGAAGTTGGAGGCTGTGGCAGCACTGGACTCACTTTCCAGTGTGGCAGGCATGGAGTGTGCATATGCCCTCACTCTGGTCCACTTCACTAGGCCTCCTTGGCCGCCCGCTCCCCTGCTCTCCACCATGGCATGGTTACCCAGCCCTATACCATACACACACACACACACACTCCACCCCCAGGCTAGATTTAACTGCAGGTTAAATGGAATGGAAAACACAATCAAGAGTCAAGTCCAGTCATCTTAGGGTCTTTAGTGGATTGGTTCAACTCATTTTCGTTGCCTATCAGAGCAGGAGTGAGACAGCTGAAGTAAAGCTGATGGAAATAGGTGCAGAGAGCAGCCCAAATAAAGAAACACAATGCAGCAGAGGGCCTTTACAATGAATGGAACACAGAGCCCAGAGTGCCCAGGGGAAAGATGGAAGGTCAGGGAGTGGGGAAGCAGTTGAGACAAAGGAGGCAAACTGTGGTCATTTCACAATTCCAGACTGTTTCCAACAGGATAGTGAGTATTCTCTATAGCAGAGATGTCAAAACCTTAGTGCTTACTTTGCAGGGGTTTTGTTTTGTTTTGTTTTGTTTTGTTTCCAGTGCCTTGGCAGACATGTTTAATCAATTACAGCCCACTGTGAACCCACATGCAACTTCAAAATCATTTCTCCACACAGGACTCCAGAATGTCACTACCAATTGATTGGGGTTGGCCATCTCCTCCCTAAAATGCCTTTCCTTCCTCTGATATCCTGTGGGATACACTTGGCCTTCATTCACTCACAAATATTTATTAAATTCCTACTATGTGATATGTACTGTGCTAGGTGCTGAGGATACAGCACTGATGAGGCATGCTTCTTTTTAATCTGCATAAAAAATTGTTAAATTTATAACTGTGAAAATAAGGGCTAGCATTTAAAGAATAGCAAACAAGTTCCAGGTGACATAAATGACTTATTTCTTTTAACCCTCTCAATGGCTTTATATGCTGGGTTCTATTATAGTTGTATCCAAGGAGGTAAAGTATTTTGCCCGATGTTACACAGCTAGTAAGTATCAAAGGCAGAACTGGAACCCAGACAGTCTGGCTCCAGAACCTAGGCATTTAATCCCTCACAGCTCCACTCCCCACCATGCCTACTGTGATTAGATAAAGAGCAAGGTGATGAGCATATAGAACAGTGAGCCAACCTTGGCTTGGGTGATGGGAAAGTTGTCCTTGTGAAGGTAACAATGAAGCTGAAACCAAGAGAATGAAATAATGTGGTATGTGTTGGGAGAGAAGATCTCTAGGAGAAAGAACAGGGGGGAAAAAAGGCTCTGAGGCAGAAAGGAACTTGATAACATTAAAGGGGGGAAAAAAAAGGTGAGAACAGTACAACTAGGAAACAGGTGAAAAGAGACAAAGTTGGAGAGAGACATAAGCCAGAACCTGCAGGGCCCTAGTTGTCCCAGTAAGAATTTTGGTACTGACCATAGACTGCCTTGTGTTAACTTTCCTGTATTTGGTAAATAAAGAGTAGATCCTCAAAGTCACAGGCATTAACCTTCTTTATATCCTTCCGCAGAGAACATAGCCCAGGACATAGGGCATGGTTTCTGTGTTGACTAATGGTCTATGTATTGGTTGACAGATAGCAGGACACCAAGGCAAGAGACATGGTTAGAGTTGAAAACTAAATCTTTACTACTTCATATCCACTAGGATGGCTAAAAAGTCAACAGTGACAACAAAAACATGGTAAGGAGCACCTGGCTGACTCAGTCAGTAGACTGTGAGAGTCCTGATCTTGAGGTTGTGAATTCAAGCCCCGTGTTGGACAGAGAGATTACTTTTTTTATTAGTATTACAATTTTTTTTAATTTTGTTTACGTTTTATTTATTTTTGAGACAGAGAGAGACAGAGCATGAACAGGGGAGGGTCAGCGAGAGGAGACACAGAATCTGAAACAGGCTCCAGGCTCTGAGCTGTCAGCACAGAGCCCGACGCGGGGCTCGAACTCACGGACCGCGAGATCATGACCTGAGCCGAAGTCAGCCGCTCAACCGTCTGAGCCACCCAGGCGCCCCTATTACAATTTTTTTTAACATTTATTCATTTTTGAGAGAGAGAGAGAGAGAGGCAAAGCATAAACTGAGGAGGGGCAGAGCGAGAGGGAGACATAGAATCTGAAGCAGGCTCCAGGCTCTGTGCTGTCAGCACAGAGCCCAGCGTGGGGCTCGAACCCAAGAACCATGAGATCATGACCTGAGCCGAAGTTGGATGCTTAACCGACTAAGCCACCCAGGTGCCCCAAGACTCCTTTTTAAAAAAAATGATAAAAAGTGTTGGCAAGTATGTGGAGAAATTTAAATCCTCATACATTACTGGCTGGATTGCAAAATAATGCAGCCACTTTGGAAAACAGTCTGACAGTTCCTCAGAAAGTTAAACATAACGGTAATTCCATTCTTACAGGTATACTCAAGAGAATTGAAAACATATGTACACATAAAAACAAGTATACAAGTGTTCAGAGCAGCATTATTTATAATAGCTAAAAAGTGTTAACAACCTAAATGTCCATAAACTGGTGAATGGATATATAAAATGTGATATATCTATACAGTGGATTTATTAAGCCATAAAAAGGAGTGAAGTACTGATACATGTCACAACATGGATGAACCCTGAAAACATTACACTCAGTTAAAGAAGCCAGTCAAAAAAGGCCACATATGTACAATTCCATTTATGTGAAACGTCCAGAACAGACAAATCCATAGACAAAAAAAGTGGATACATGTTTCCAGAGGTTAGGGGAAGGGGAAAATGGGGAGTGACTGCTAATGGATATGAGATTTCTCTTTAGGGTGATGGAATATTCTGGAATTAGTGGTGATAGTCCCACAACATTGTGAATATATTAAAAACCTGAATGTTACAGTTTAAAAGCCTGGATTTGTGGTATGTGAATTATATATCAGTAAATCTGCTATAAAAAAACTTTATTTTTTAAAAATATTTATTTTGAGAGAGAGAGAAAGAGTGCACGTGCATGAGCAGGGGAGGGACAGAGAGAGAGGGAGAGAGAGAATCCCAAGCAGGCTTTGCACTGTCAGCACTAAGCCTGACATGGGGCTCAATCCTGTGAACCATGAGATCATGACCTGAGCCAAAATCAAGAGTCGTATGCTTAACTGACTGAGTCACCCAGGAGCCCCAAAAACTTTATTATTTTAAACCACTGAGATTTTGGAGTTGTTTGTTATCTCACTATAACATAACCCATCCTGACTGACACATTCAGCCAGGCTATCAGTCTAGTGCATGGGCAGAGTAATGACATGTACAAACCAGCAGACACTCAAAAAATTCAAAAAGCTATGGAAAAGTGTGTCCCACTAGGATGAGAGAGTAACTTAAGAATGAAGAAGACATGGGATCTGGGAAACAGGATCCAACACAGGAAACAGACACAGGGAATTCTAAAGATGATGGTGAGGGGAAGTGCTGGGATGGTAGCTGTGCTACAGGGCTGGGGAGCAACCAGTGTATGCTGGACAGAAGGCCAGGAGGGATATCCCCAGGAAAAACAGTAAAACTGGTAAAAACAAAAAAAACAAAAAAAACACAAAAAAAACCAAAAAACCTGATGGATTTGAATCTGGGGGAAATTGTATTAAAAGGAGTATCACAGGGGCACCTGGCTGGCTCAGTCAAAAGAGCATGCAACTCTTGATCTCAGGGCCATAAGTTCGAGCCCCACATAGGGTGTAGAGATTACTGGGAGGGGGTCGGGGGGAGGAAAAGGAGTATCACAGAGCTACTGAAGGATGTTGGAAGACTTGGTCAGACTTTCAAGATAAGCAAGCAAATGAAAAAAACAAAGCAACTCCTAACTTACAGTAAAACACAAAGTTATATAAGAAAGGATATGGAATGAGAGTGCAGTTGACCCTTAAACAATGCCGGGATTAGGGATGCCAACTACCCTGCCTTGCACAGTCGAAAATCCATGTATAACTTTTGACTCCCCCCAAACTTAACTACTAATAGCTTATTGTTGACCGGAAGCCTTACCAATGATATAAATGGTCAATTAACACATATTTTATATGTTATATGTGTTATGTACTATATTCTAATAATAAAGTAAGCCAGAAAAAAGAGAATGTTACTAAGAATATTATAAGGAAGAGAAAATACATCTACAGTACTGTACTGTATTTATTGAAAAAAATCCACTCACTAGTGGACCCACACAGGGGTGCCTGGGTGGCCTGGGCAACTGACTCTTGACTTCTGCTCAGGTCATGATTCCAAAGTTGTGGGATCAAGTCCCAGGTCGGGCTCTGGGCTAAGCGTGGAGCCTGCTTGGGATTTTCCCTGTCTCTTTCTCTCTCTCTCCCTTCCTCTGTTTCCTCCCCCACTCATACTGTCTCTCTCTCTCTAAAATTAAAAAACAAAAAAACAAGGGGACCCATACAGTTCAAACGTGTTGTTCAAAGGTCAACTGTATATTACTTGATATGCAGTGAAAAAATATACATCATCATAGTAAAGAAAATAGTGAATATAGATTTAGTCCCCAGATGAGGTATCATTATATTGGGAGAACAGAATGCAGAAAAGGCAGAGTGAGAGAAACCTAAACTCCCGTGCATGATAAACAGCAGTAGAAATGTCTGAAAGTGATGAATCAGGAAGTTTTGGGAGAGAGACGCTGGGAGGCCAGAAGAAATGACAGATGGGGTAAGAGTTGACTTAATAGACAACGTGTCAAATTGAAAAATTCAAGGGTTGCTATTTAGAAACATAGAGGTTAATATTAGTAGAAATGACCAAAAAGAGCACTTCTTGCTCCATCTCTCCCACCCTTTATTCTCTCTCCCTGGTACTTATCTTGGGCCAGATTTCTGCTGTTTTTCTATTTATTCTCCCATTAGTGCCACGTAGGGATTTTTATCTTCTCTCTGCCCTGTTCCTTCCTCAGCACATCAGTCTTACTGTTTTTTTTCATTCTTTGCTAATTTGGGAGATGAGAAATGATTTCTTGCATTTCTTTGCTTGTTATTGATGGGCTCAAAATTTTTTACATCTTTTCTTGGTGGGGGGCAGGTGCTTTGGAATCCAACTTGGCAAAGTGATAAATGGTATCTCATTTAGTTTCTTTGATGAACAGAAACTGATTTTTGCTACATCTTTTTTTTTTTTTGGTCCATTTGGGCAATCATATGTTATAAACTTTCCCCCATCTTCCTTGGGAATATTCGTCTTTTTCTTATTGAATTATAAAAACTCACATTAGGAGCACCTGGCTGACTCAGTCAGGTGGAGCATACAACTCTTGATCTTGGGGTTGTGAGTTCAAGCCCCACATTGGGTGTAGAGATTACTTAAAAAAAAACAGTCTTTAAAAAAAACATATATTTTTAAAAAGCTCATGCTAAAAAGGCTACTAACCTTTCAAACAATACCTATGTTGCACATAGGTATGTATGTACCTACTTTGATATTTGTCGTTTAAGGTATGTTTTTCTGCATAGGAATTTAAATTTTATGGGGTCAAACCTATCAGCCTTTTCCTTTTCAGGGTTTGCCTTTCATGTCAATGATGTTTGGTTTGGAAAATCATGAACAACGCAAAAAGCTTTATATTGTGTTCAGATTTCAAGAAAAACTGTCAGGAAGGACTTTTTCTTTTTAAATCTGCTGCAGTGGAAAGCAGTTGTAGCACCAAGATCCCACATGTAGCTTTTTCCCCACACGTAGCTTTTTGAAAGCCATGCCTCTTTTAGGAGGCATAGTGAGGTTACTGTTAAATTGTTTCATGGCTTATATATGTTTTTAAAATATGCATTAATCTTTGCACTTTTGGATAAGATGCAATTTATACAATGTTCAGACCATAAGCAGAAGAAATCTTAGTGTGGAAGAGATGAGAGCAAATGATCCAGCTCCATCGTCATGACAAGAGGCCTCAAGAGTAGTCAAGATGCCATAGCAAAACTGTACTGACATTGAGATTTTTCTTTCACTTTACATAAGAAAGTGACATAAGAGCTCATTAATTAAAAAGCTGATTTTTTCCCTTTTTTAAAGACAGACCCATTTCTGGACTTACGTTTCCTTTAGAAAAAAGGAGGCCTACATATCTGCTTACACATTAGGAAGGGATTCTCCTGAATCTTTATTGAAACAGTCTTTGATTTCCCTATTCCTTTTCTCACATCACCTTGCTTCTCTCATTTTCTCATCTAAATTGTGTGACTCTGGCAATGATTCACTCCAGATAACTTGCTTATGTAAAGAGGAAACATTAACTGTATACCTGATCTTGAAATCAGAACGGTGAGAATAAGACAGAAAGAGAAAAGAAAGAGGAAACGCAAAGTGGCCAAATTATTTTGTTTCTACAGGCCCAGTCACCTCAAGCCACTGGCTCCATACTCCTGTGACTTCTTCTTCCTGTCGTTCCCCTCCATTCCTCTCCAGAACCAAGAACCACTCACCTTTGTGACATCACTTCTACTGCTAAGCAACAGACCTGGGGCTCTCTTCACCCCCATGAGCCCTGGGAGAACGTTGGACCAAGGTGCTCCAAGAAGGAGGCTTTGCTGCAGAGGGAAGGAGAGAAGGAGGTGGAAAACATGCTGCGGGTTGTCGTGGAGTCAGCCAAGATTAGCCCACCCCTAAGCCCCCCACCCAGACCCTGCGTGTCCATCTACTTCCAAGGTGAGAGCCAGGATGGAGAGAGAGCCCCAAGAGGGAACATGCGTTCAGTGAAAAAATAGACTTATTGGTGCCCTGGTCTATAAAGATGCCCTGTGTGACAGAAAGGTGAGGTAGACACTGTCCATTTCTTTCAAAACTTATGTTTATTGCTATTATTTCTCCTATTATGACATCTCTGCCTCCCGTTTTTTTTCCAGGGAAATGGCTACAGGGAAAAGAGAAGATTAATACTTCTCAAGCTGCTTCTGTGAACTAGGGCTTGTGCCACAAGCCGAGGCTTAAAAAAAAAAAAAAAAGTACCTGCTTCATAGGATCGATGTGAGGATTTTAAAAGATAATATGTGTACAGCTCTTTGTACAACATCCAGTAATGACCATTCCATCCTATGAGAGCCTTTTCATAAACATAATGATTTTTTCTCCTCACAATGATCCCATGAGGCAAGTTTTATTGTCTCCATTTTTTATAGATAAGGAAAAGTGTCCAAGAAGGTTGGCGGATGAAATGATTTGGGGGAGAATGTGAAGGAGATTAAGTATGTCTGTGTAACACAGAGCTGGGAGCAAAAAAGAAGAAGGCCAGGAGAAATATAGTCTGTTGGTGGAAAGTAGGGGGAGGTGGATTCAGTCAAATGAGGTTTCCTAGCACATGTGGGGAGTGAGAAAATTAAGGCCAAGAGAAAGAAGGCACAGTAGTTTCTATAACAGGCATGAGTAAAGAATGAGGTTCCTTAATTTGTTTTTTCTGGGTTGTGAAACCATCCTCACTGAATGTGACAACACCCTTCAGAGAGTGGACATCTGGGACTCCAGGTTCAAGGGCCATACATGTTGATGTCCCCAGGTACAGGTTCAGAGAGGTGTAGTGGACGTTTAGTGTGTCTTAGCTGTGAGCCAGGGGATAGCCTGATTCAGAGCCTTCTTTCCTACCACCTCGAAGGCATTATCTTTCTCCTCCCAGAAATACCGCTTACAAAGATGCCTAAATCCCAGACTCCTGGGCTTTCCCACAGATTTACCTACAAATTCTTATAACTGAATGTTTGATATTTTTTATTCCCTTTTAACATTTCCAAGCCCCTCTTCCCCCATATACCATCCACTACCCTGCATCCCTTCCCACTACCCAGCAAGTGCATGCTTGCACACACACTCTCTCTCCCCCTCTTTCACATTCTTTCCTTGGGAAGGATATCAAGGTAATATAGCAATTTAAAGGTTCTTTGCAGCACTATAGATTGTTCTTTGTTAAAGATATTTCTGGAGGAAGGGGATTTTAGTGGATGAAGAACTCTCAACCCATTATAGATGTTTTGGCATGACTTAAGGTCCACTAGACTTTGCTCTGGTAACAAACAAACCTTTAAATCTCAATGCCCTAACACAATAAAAGTTTATCTCTTTTTCACACCAAGTCCTGCATTGATGGGGCAGCAATCCTGAGTGGCTCCTCCAAGCAGGGTTTAGGGACCAGCTGCTTGCTGCTTTTAGCTGCAAAGTCATCCTGGCACCACCCTGCCCATAGATCGTGAGGGTGGATGTGAAGAGTGGAGAGAGGAAGAATGTCCTGGGAGATTTTAGGAGCCGATCTTGGCAGTGATGAAAATCATTCCCAAACTGCATTTGCCAGAACGAGTCACGCGGCACCACCTGGCTGCAAGATGACTAGGAACTACGTACAATGGAAGAAAATGAAGCAAACACATTATCTGTCACATGGGATGATGTTACTCTTACAAAAAGTGAGAAATTTTGAAACGCCCAGAGTTAAGAATCAACTTCGTGGCACATCTCCCAATGTAGATTTGAAGTTTTCTTAGAGTCCTACCTCTCTTTACCACACTTGAACCTAGACTTTGAAATATTTCCTACCACCAATGACAGCCTCTTGGTACCTTTGCAGATGTCAAGAGGAGAACTAGTGAAGTGGAAGGGAATAACCCCACATGGAATGAGGTAAAACACATCAGGACAAATCCAAAAGAAGCAGTGACAACCCCAATAGTGAATTTGGGTCCTGGCCATGCTCAGAATTCTAGAGAGAGGACAGGGAGCCTCACAAGCTCTCCCCAAGGCTAGGGCATCTCAGCCTGGGAGGAGCCCCTGAGCCGATATGGCTGTGCAGGCCTGAGGGCCACAGCAGCCACATCTGCCCAGAGCTGTTCTTGGCCCTTCCCCTCCACTCCGGGGATGGATCCACGATATAGCCCATGTTGTCCAACCTGGCCATCCTGATGTTCCGAGAAACCTGAAGCAGAGACCAGGTTCCCTGTGCAGGATCCCTCTCATCTTCCATCCATCCATATCCCCCACCCCCACCCCAGGTCCCCAAACTCCATAACTACTAAGACGCCCATGATATTGCAGTCACACTGCGGAGTCCAGGAAGGATGCTCAGCATTTTGGTGAAAGGTAGCTAATGCCATCCTGTTAAGAAACCAGACTTGAGAGAGGTTCCTCAGTTGAAGACAAACAATGTGCCAGCTCATTCCCTGCATCTTTCCTCCTTTCCTAGAAGGGTGGGAAGGGGAGGGTGGAGGAAAGATGCTGACCTCCCCATGCCTCCCACAGACGCTAATCTGGCACCTCTGGGACTGCTCCTTGCCAAATGACTCTTGTCTGCAAATCATCCTTCGGGACATGGGCGCAATAAAGAAAGAAAGGTGAGGCAGAGAGAGGCCGGAAGCTAACTCTGTGATCAAAAGCCACAGCACATGCTGCATCTCCTGTCTCTATCCATAGCTCACTCAGGTGGCAAGGATCATACCCATTCCAGCTAATTAATGGGGGAAAAATGGTGGGGGATCTGCGGAAGGGTGGTGAGGCTGGATATGCAGACTAGAACCAGGACCCTGGGAAGCCAGGGGCAGTTCTGTCTCTTCTGAAACCACAGAATCTCAAATCTCTGCTTCTCTCTACCCAACCCTGGCTTCCCATCATGGACACATTCTAGTACCCAGTGGAGACTAACACCCACTGAGACTGGAACTAGGGCATCCCAAGTCAAAATTCCTAGGATGGGGAATCTGATTGGCCAAGCTTCCATCAGGTGTCTACCCCCGGTCCAATCAGCTGTTATGTGGTACTGTTCCCATTCAGGAGGAGTGTGAGAAGGAGCTTCTGGGAAGGGGCTGGGCAGGGCAGAGCCAGTAACTGGGCACCCAGTGCTCAGAGCTCCAAAGTCAATTACCAGAGACGCGAGAGTCCTGCGTCCTCTGGTGGATGCTTCACATCACTGCATTCTTCCTTCAGCCTCTGTGTGGACAACACAGCCTGTAATAGAGAAAACCCTAGATAAAGTCATGCCTGGGACAGAAGACACCCTTTCCCCTTGGCTCAGGATCTTATATGTATTCCTCATCTCCCCAGGTTCATTGGCCTGGCTACAGTACTGCTCCAGCCCTTGGTGCAAAAACCAAGCAACGTCCTTTTTGTGAAGGACCTGACCCTGCTTAACCATGCCATGATGTCCACAGATGTGAGTTGGGCCTCAGGAATGGTGGCTAGAGGAGTGGGGGGAGCCGGTGAAGCTGGGCTACTCCACTTTAACAGAGGCCCAATGCCTCCACCAGACAGCACTTCCTGCCCTAGGAGGCCCCATCACATTGCCATCATCTCCCTGACCTCCCCATCCTGCCATCCATCTACCCTCTCACCCCTACATCTACCCATTTAGATTGATTAGTCAGTTGTCCATTGGGTGTCAGCCACCGTGTTAAGCCTGGGATGCAAAACTGAAGCCCATGGTCCATTGATACTACTCACAGTGACAAGTGCTCCAGCACAAGTGTCAGGAAGGCTAGGTCACTGAGGTCAGGAGGAAGTGAATGATTCCATGTGAGAGGTAGCAGAAGGCTTTGTAAAAGATGTGATTGAGATAGATGGAGGCAGACAAAGACCAACCAAAGGAGAATAAGCAAAGGCTGTTTATGCAGACCTGGTTATGTATTTTGGCAGAGACTCAAATACAGGCAGAGGAGGGGGAAAGCTGTTCA
This sequence comes from Prionailurus viverrinus, assembly GCF_022837055.1. Classification (NCBI taxonomy): domain Eukaryota; kingdom Metazoa; phylum Chordata; class Mammalia; order Carnivora; family Felidae; genus Prionailurus; species Prionailurus viverrinus. The sequence continues at coordinate 62,922,805 of NC_062563.1, read as the reverse complement.
GTGGAAACAGGGAAGGCTCTCGGTGTGCCCTAATTGGAGGCTACTGGTGAGGGAAGCTATAAGCGGACCAGCTAGAAGCTGGGCATCCTATGTGATTGGTTAGGGGTATGTATTTGGCTTTCTCTGGTTGGTCCTAGGTGGAAAGAAAGGACAAAAATTAGGGAAGCTATCAGTTATTAATTAGTCAATCAGTTTAATTAGTTAATCAGTCAATTAATTAATTAATCAGTCCTGGCTATTTGGGGCCAATTGTTACAGGGGTTATTGTTTGGCTTCCTGGACTGGTTGCTAGAGGAGTACTCCGACTTCCTACAAGCCTGACTTAGAAATAGCAGGCTGACTTCCCAGGATGGTTACTTTAGATTTATTGGGTTGGTTTCCTGAATTGATTGCTGCAGATGTGGGTCAGAGTTCCATTTTTATATAAGGTCTGGCCACTGTCCTTTTGTATATTGAGTTTCTCAGTAGGCCCGAGTTTGCCCAATGGACGGGAAAGAAAGACAATGCCAGGCAAGGGTGTAAGGTGCATGTGTGAAGGCTGGAGGGAGACAGAGGCAGACAGCAGGTGCAGGGAGGGTTGGTTGGTGTACTGCTGGCACACGGGAGTTGGGAGGATGTGAAGGGAGTGGTGGGAGAGCTGAGACTAGCTGAGACCAGGGGCCTGAGGTGAAGGGCCTTATGGTCTATGCTGGTGAGTTGTGACTTTACTCTCATCGGTTAGGGCACTTACACAGTGTTTAGGAAGCAATTCTGGCAAAGGTCTAGAGTTTGGATGGGTAGTGAGCACTTGGAGGCAAGAGGTTAATTAAGAGGTATTTGCAGGAATCCTCACCTGAGGTCAGGAGATGTTGGGCTAGGAGGATTGCTGTTGGCATCAGCAGTTCTGGACTGGTCCCAAGGTGCCTCTCCCTCTCCTCCCTACCCCACCGCACCCCCCTTGTCACCACCACTACCATGTGCCTCTTCTATTCTCCATATCCCCTCTGCTATAACCCATTGCTCTCCCCCTACCAGTTCATAACCTCCCTCCTCCCCAGACTTCACAGACCCCATGGCGTGGCATGGCCTGGTACCATGGCCATCATCGCTCCCCACAGGGGGACTGGGCATGAATTCAGCCAGGCCAAGTAAGGTTCCAGTGTTATGATGCGGCCAAGGATAGCAGGATCTGGCTTAAAGCTCCCCTGCCTTTGCCTTGCAGTGCACTGTCACTCTACAGGTGGCCCTTATGAGAAACCAGGATATTGAGAAGATAGGTATGTACTTGGGACTTACCCCTGCTCTTCTCCAAGCATAGCTGGATGGGCTCTTTGGGACTTTTGAGGCCATCCCTCAAGGCCTACAGAAAGATTATGACCAGGTTAGGGTTTAGAGGCCAGATCTTGAAACACCTAGCTGAGGTTATCTGTCCCCGACCCCCCCAGCCCCGCCAGTATTTCCACTTGACATCTCTAGAGATAAAGCCCAGCCTCCAATGGCTGCAGAGGGAAGCAAGAATAGCCATTCTAAGAGCCCCCCCATGTGTGGAGTGTGGGGCCCAGGATTATTGAGAGTGAGAGAGAGCCTATTTTCTGAGGAGGACATGTGCCCCTTTTGAGGCCTCTTGGCCATGGTTTTAGTCAGCACCTAGTCACTAGGGATAGAACAATGAAATGTGGCTATTGCCTCAAAACCTGAGCCCCAGCCTCCGAGAGCCCACCCAGACTGTGTTTCCCCAGGAGATGGCATAAGTGCACGAGAAGTGGCTATGCAGAAACTGATGGTCCCCAGCTCCACCATGTCTAAACCTCTGTCTTCAAAGCCTCAGCACTTTCAGGTGAGGACCTTCCAGGTTGAAAGCCCTCATGATTCACCTGACTGTCTCACTGCATTCCCAGTTCATCCCCATCTCTCCACAAAGTCATGGCAAAGGGCCAGAGCTACCGGTCTTCTGAACCTTGCTGCACATCTTGCTTCTCTGGGTGCCATTCTGAGCCACTTCTGTAGGAAGCTGAAGCTAGAGACAGCTCCAGTGAGGCATAGGAGGCACTGTTGGCTGTACACCAACCAGACCTGGCAAGTCCTAGGGAGGTGAAGCAGAAGGCCTGACCCTGCCCTTCAGGAGGAAACACAAGGCTGGCCATCCTGTGGCCCCATCCCTTTCCATCAGGCTAGTTTGCCCAGGATAGAAGGTCACTGTGCCAAATCACTGCCCTTCCTATGTAGTAGAGGTTAGGGCAAAATTCTGACATGCGACCTGTTTGCCAAGTTTGGCCCTCTCTTGTCCCTGAGGGACAGTAGCTGTATGTATATCATTCCCTGAAGGGTCCCTGGACTTGATGGAGACACATGAGGCCTCATGGAGAAAGGCCAATCCATAGCCTGGGCTGGGAGATCCATATGCAGTTTACTATCTACAGTAAGATGGCAAGTTTCCATGACTGCCCTGCTGGCCACTGCCAACTCCTGTTCTTTCTCCCCTTGGGCCTCAGCCAGCCTGGGTCTTTTCTGGGCTCTGCATTGCTCTTCCTCTCCTTCCTTCTAATCTAGGCTGAGTCCCAGTAAAATATATAAAGGGGAAAGAGAAATAACAAGTCAGAAAGTAAATCACAGATCATTGATTCAATTGCATGGAACTTTAAAATTTGTAATTCCTTAAAAAGATTGTAGACAAAAGTAAAAAAAAAAAAACCAACAAACTGGGTAAGATTAGACTTCATTCTGTGTTCTGTAACAAGTCCATAGCAATTGAGAAACACTAAGTCTACACAAGATGGAAAGGACAAAGCAGTGGAGGGGACAGTTCCCAGAAAAGGAAACAGAAGGAGCCACAGCCTTCCCAGCACTTGTCTTCAGGCTGGCAGCTCCCTGTGTGTCTTCCTTCTGTCTGCAATAGATGCCTCTCATCAGAACACTTTGTTTTTTAAGAAAAGAGTCTCTGTTGGAAAAGGGGGAGCCCAGGCCCCAACATGAGGTTCCCCTGTGTTCCCCTGTAGGTCCGAGTGAAGGTGTATGAAGCCCGACAGCTCATGGGCAACAACATCAAGCCAGTGGTCAAGGTGGTCATTGGAGGCTACCAGCACAAAACACGGATCAAGATGGGAAACAATGCTTTCTTCAATGAGGTGGGCCACACATGACCTTCAGAGCTGAACAGGGCACTTGGGCCAAGTGGGCCAGCCAGAGGCTGGGCATTTCAGGCATCAGGCAAGCTTGCATCTTCCACAAACACTGACTGAGCATTGGCCAAGCACTGCTTGGCACTGGAAATACAAATGAAATAATTTGAAGCCTCACACTGGAAGAGTCAGTAGACTGTGGAGGGAACCAGCATGTGAACACATAAACAATGAGAATGAGATAAGATTGGGGTTAACAGAGATCTGATCTGGGGGTGCTGTTAATGCAGCACGAAATGCAGGCCCAGACCATGTATGTCTTGTCACTGCTGAAGCCCTAAGCTGTAGTATTGTGTCTGATACACAGTTGGAAGTCCATGACTACTCACTGAATTAATCAGTGAATAGACCAATAAATAAAAGATTAAAGCACAGTGGGAGCAGGGAGGAATGGGTGGACTGAGGAAGGGCTCCCGAAACCTTCAAGGAAGAATCTACCAGTGAAAGAGGGACATCATAGAGAATTAAAAGTGAGGAAAAAACAACTGTGTCTTCAGAAGCCTAGAAATGAGAAGCAGCAGGACTTGGCAGAACTGTAGATATGAGTGTGGCTGGAGGGGAGTGGCTGGAGGGAGGCCTGCAAAGTGCACTGGGACCCTGTCATGGATGACACTTGGGAGTCACGGAAAGAATCAGGAGAGTGACCGGGCTGGGTTTGCACTTGGGAAAGAGGTTTCTGGCTGCAGCAGGGGCTGGGGAGCAGTGGACTGATGGGGAAATCTAGAAGGAGGCAGAGGCTTGGGTCTCCATCCCAGGGCAGCTAGCTGGGCCTTAAGCCGCTCATGACAGATCCTCCTGGGATTCCCTACCCCTGCCCTTTACCTAGGCAAAACACCCCCTGCAGGAGCCTGGCAGGCCTCTGCTTCTGGAGGAAGAGTATGAAATGGGCAAGGGCTGGGGCAAGAAGCTTGTTATTCTGAGCCTCCAGGCTTACTGAGTCCTTGGGTGAAGTGGTAGAAGAAATGTCATCCAACCCCTATCCCCATTCTCTCTACATCAGATCTTCTTCCAGAATTTTCATGAAGTGCCTGCAAAGTTCTTTGATGAGACCATCTTAATCCAGGTGAGGAGCCAAACAATATGGGTCCATTTTCTTGTCCCACCTCAATCCTCGGAAGGACTTCAGCTCCCCGCCCCCACCCTTGGAGCCAGTCACTTCAGATGGTCCTTCTGACCCCAAGACACAACCTCCACCACCTTCGTCACTCCCTGGCAGCCCAGACTTCCCACAATCACTTAACAAATGTTATAGAATACCACTAGACCCTGAGCTGGGCCCCGAGGTGAATAGCCCCTTCCCATGTGCCAGGATTCTCATGTCACCAAAGGACCCCTCAAATGTTCCCTCAACATGGGACATTCCATTCCCTATCAGAAGGAACTCGGTAACAGTGGTGAATGTGTGGTTACCAAATGCCTCCTATGTGCCCAGCACAGGGCTAAGGGGAGCAAGGAGGTCTCTCCCTTGAAGAGTGTACATGTTCTTGGGAACACCGGAACATGGGAAATGATCAAGACAGCGTGCAATGGAGAAAGTCGAGTGCAACAGTTTTCTCTGGGCTGATCTTTGGGTTGACCAAGTGGATTGGACCCTCTGATCAATTTCCTCATCAGTAAAATGGAACTAAAATTCTGAACCTTACAGGGTACCTCTGAGAATTAGATGAGAAGAACTATGTGGAAGTGTGGGCCATTAGGAAACATTATATAAATTCTAGAGGGCCATTAGGAAGCATTAAATACATTCCAAATGTGCCCTTACAATCCCTTCCATGGGGATGGGGGAAATGAGGGATGTGAATAACAAATCTTTCTGGGAACCCCTCTGCAGGTGATGAATTCCACACTAATGAGATTCAACGCAGAGATCGGGAGATTCCAAGTGAGCTCTGGATGAAGGAGGAGGTTTGGTGAAACAATTAACAGAGACTCACCATGGGTTCCATGCCTGAGTCTAGGGGCAAAAACTTGGATTTTCCTGTAGAAATATCCAGATTTGAATCTACCCAAGTTATTCAGAATCTCTTTCTCATATATACAATGGGAATAATGACATACTCAACCCACAGAGTTGTTGTAAGGATAAAAGTGTGTACCATTTATGAAAGAGCTGGGTGCCATGTTGAATACAATGGACACATTTCAAACCTCTGCCTCCAGGAAATGGAAGCAGAAGGTCCAAAAATGCCAACCTAAGAAACACAGAGAAAATTGCTGTCTATGAGAACAGAAAGAAAGGTTTGCTTTGGAAAGACACAGGCTGGGAGATAAGGAAAGCTGACACTTATGAAGGGCTAAATAAGATTCTTCAAATCCAGGAAGATCAGGAAAAGGTAGGGTTGCCAGATTAAATACAGGATGTCCCATTACATTTGAATCTTAAACAACAGGTACTTTTTAAATACAAGTATGTCCTAAATAATTGCATGGCTCCTGACGAATACTCCGGGGGACATACATATACTAAAAATGTAGTCATTGTTTATCTGCAGTTCTAACTTAAGTGGGCATCTATTTTTATTTGCTAAATCTGGCAACCCCTGGGAAAGTCTTCCGTGTTGAGAAAGGTATATTTAGGACAAATCAAAGTAAGGTTTCTTTCTCACTACTTGTAATAAGCACATGAAGAGTCATGACCTGTCCCTCAAAGAAGCAACATGGGCTTCGAAATGAGAGATTCTGGAGAGGTTATATGGCAGGTGGTAAAAAATGTTGTGCTTTCGGCAAAGACCATCGCACAATTTCCAGACAAGGACTAATGATAATGAACTGTTAAATAATTTATAGACATGAGGGAAAACTGAGCCTTTTTTTTTAATAATTTTTTTAATTTTTTTGGGGGGGGGTGGAGCCTGGGTGGCTCAGTGGGTTAAGCATCCAACTTCAGCTCAGGTCACGATCTCACAGTTTGTGAGTTTGAGCCCCATGTTGGGCTGTGTGCTGACAGCTCAGAGCCTGGAGCCTGCTCTGGATTCTGTGTTTCCCTCTTTCTCTGCCCCTCCCCTGATCATGCTCTGTCTCTCTCTCTGTCTCTCTCTCTCTCTCTGTCTCTCAAAAATAAACATTAAATTTTTTTAAATACATAAATGTTTATTTATTATTGAAAGAGTGCAAGCCTGGGAGGGGCAGAGAGAAGGGGACAGAGGATCTGAAGTGGGCTCTATGCTGAAAGCAGCCAGCCCAAGCCCTATGCAAGCCTGATGCAGAGCTTGGGCTCACAAACCGTGAGATCATGACGTGAGCTGACGTCAGACACTCGACTAACTGAGCCACCCAGGCGCCCCGATGAGTCTTTTTCCTTAAATTACTTCTTTGAAAAATTTCAAACATACACAAAAGCAGAGAGAATAGTATCATGAGTTCCCACATCCCAATCACTCAACTTCACTAATTCATTGCCAGTGATGTATTGTCTACCCCTGGCCTACCTCCCCACCCACTGGATTATTTTGAATCAAATCTAAGACATCATATTTTTAAACATTTCAGTTAATATTTCTATACATAAATATCTTATTAAGCATAAACAAATGTAATTACCACATTTTAAAACCTTTATAATTCCTGGATAGCATTAAATACTAATCAGTGTTCAAATTCCCCTAATTATCTTATGAATTCCTTTTATGTTTTGTTCAAGTCAGGATCCAAACCAGGTGCGTACTCTGCAGTTGGTTAAAATGTATTTTTAGGTGTCTGTAATTCTGTTGGTCCCGCTCCCTTTTTCTCCTTGTAATTTGTTAAAGAAAGTGGATAGTTTGTCCTGTAGAGTTTTCCTCTAGTCTGGATTTTGCTGACCGCATCTCTGAAGGATCATTTCACATACCTCTCTGCCCAGGTGTTTGCTGTCTAGAGGCTCGCTAGATTTGGGTCCATTATCTGGCAAAATGACTTCAGCAGAAGGCACAGAATGTATGTTGGTCTCTCTTTTTATGTCGTTAACAGCCATTGATGATCACTGCCTGGATCTATTGCTTCATTAGGGGTGCCTGCGTTTTTCTTTGTTTTCTTCCAGCTTTATTGAGGTATAATTGACATACAATGAATTGCACATATTTTAAAATGTATCATTTGAAATGATCATCACAATCAAAATAATGAACATATCTATCACATCTATCACCCCCAAAAGTTTCCTTGTGCTCCTTTGTAATTCTTCCTTCTCACCCCCATCCCACCCACTCCCATCCCCAGGCAGCCACTGGTCTGCATTCTAGAACTATAACTTGGTGTGCATTTCCTCAAATTTTATATAAATAGGATAATACAGCATGTATTCTTTTTTGTTTGGCTTCTTTCACTGGCATATTTATTTTGAGATTCATACATTTTGTTGCATGTGTTAATAATCATTCCTCTTTATTGCTGAGTAGTATTCCACTGTGATTCTAACTTATACTTCCCCAATGACTCGTGATGTTGAGTACCTTTTCATGTGCTTATTTGTCACCTATATATTTTCTTTGTTGAAGTGTCCAGATCTTTTGCTCATTTTCATTGGGTCACTTTCTTACTGCTGAGTTTTGAGGCTTTCTTATATATTTGGGATACAAGTCCTTTTATCAGATATATGACTTGGAAATATTTTCTCCCAGTATATGATCTGTCTTTCCATTTTCTTAAGTGTCTTTCAAAGAGCAGAAGTTTTACATTTCAGTGGAGTCCACCTCATCAAATTTTTCTTTTATGGATTGTGCTTTTCTTGTTGTAGCTAAAAAAATCTTTGCCTACCTAACCCAAAGGGGTAACTGAGTTTTTTTTTTTTAATGTTTATTTTTTTTTTGAGAGAGAGACAGAGACAGAGTGAGTTGGGGGAGGGACAAGGAGAGAGGGAGACACTGAATCTGAAGCAGGCTCCAGGCTCTGAGCTGTCAGCACAGAGCCCAACGTGGGGCTCAAATTTTTGAACCGGGAGATCATGACCTGAGCCGAAGTCAGATGCTCAACCGACTGAGCTACTCAGACACTCCAAAAGGGTAACTGGGTTTTAAAGCAGGCCTAACATGAAGAATTTGGGGACTACTCTATGGAACCTTCAGATGTGGGATACAAGGGTGACCTGAATATTTCGCGGTGCCTTGCCACCCGCCACCTTCAATCCTGTACCACAACCCTCAGGCCTTGGTCAGAAACCCTCTCCCAGGGGAAAGGGAAAGCCCATAGTCTCTTTGCCAGCTCCTCCCTTAACCATCCTCTTCCCCAGGATGGGAGACACCTTTCTCAATCCAGAAACAGGGAAGAGTCAATGCTGTGTTGGCCAGGCAGTGCTATGTGGTGGTTAAGGATCCTTTCAATCCAGATCTCCTCGTGTAATTACTAGTTGTAAGACGTTAGGCCCTTTTCTCACACTAAGTACCCTCCTCTGCAGAGTGGAGGTAATAATGGACCAACTTCTAGGTTGTTGTAAAGAGTAGTTAGGGCAAGGCAAGTTCTCAAGCACTAGTGGCTAATACTGTCAGTACAGTACTATTGTTCGTTGGTGTTGAAAATCTTGAGTAACTAATCCTTACTCTACTCTTGTCTTTCCAGACAGATATTGGTTTTATCTACCGTTCTGCAGGTAGGTAACAGTTGTTGCAAATACGTGTGCCTTCTGAGAAAAAGCAGATCAGTTGTCCAAACATCTCAAAATTCCTGTATGTTCAACACATGGGGGAGAGTATTAGAGGGTATGAATTATTTTCTGTATTTGATAATATTTATAATCATAAGATCTTTCTCTGTAAAACTTCAAAGCATCCCTTTGGATCAAATGCTAACCTTTTATTACAACCTGGAATTGAATTTCTATTTTTTGAGGCCAGTGTTGGGGGACTGATGTTTGAGTAGAGGTTTCCACTGTAACCATCACACACAACCTGGCTACAACATACATACCAGGTTGAGGTTTGGACTTAGGGTTGGGGAAAATGCTTGCCTCTCTCAGACCAGGATACTAACAACTGTAGGTTCCCAGGATGGGAGAGAGGGGTCTCTGTTTCCTAAAGGCAATGGCTGGTAGCCTGGGAGTATACTAGCTTTGCCCAGTGGTAGAAGTGACTCCCATTTTCCTCTGCTACTGTATGGGAACCAGAATTTAGGAGACACACTTCCACACCCCTCTCCTGGTTTCAGGGAAGAAGGATGGAGACTGAAGGCCAGTCTCCCATGGGCCCTCTGCCCCTCCAGGTCACACACTCCTGAGGAAATGGTTAGGCCTCTGCCAGCCAAATGAACCCAGCAATGGTGTGAGAGGCTACCTGAAAGTCACCATTTGTGTCCTCAGTGTGGGAGACCAGGCTCCGGTGAGGCTTCCCTAGACACCCCAATAACATTTCCTACTGTAGCTGCTTCTGTAGGGCACCCCTGGGCCCTCAGTGTGGCCATTGATCTTCACCTGCTTTAATTCGTACACTGTGTCACTCGAGGATTGTCCATCCCTCCCCTATACCAAGTGGAATGTTGGGGAAGCCAAATCTGATGGCCATGGTCATGGCCATCCTATGACTCTGACCCTATCAGGTCTGGTCTCTACAGGTAGATCAAAAGCTGCCCTATGGGACTGATGACACCAGCACTCAGATCTTCAAGTCGACGGTGGTCCCGGTCAACTTGGCCTACTTACATTTCTTCATCTACTGCGCAGAGGACCTTCATCTCAGTTAGAGTCAGGGTGGCGGGGAGGGAGTGACCCTGGAGGTTCCCTACACAGTGGCGACCTGGATTCTCCTGGGGCTTCCCTGTTCCATTTTGATGCTAACCTAAGATTTAGGTGGAGAGGAACAGGTGAGACTGAAATCCACCAAAATTTGTTTTATGAAGGCCCTACAGATACCCTTTAAAATCGGCCATATGCCCCTGATTGTCTTCGATGCCCAGAGGCAGACTCACAGTTCCCTATGCTAGCACCCATCCCTGCTGCCCATTATGTGGCATGACACATACCAGCACATAGAGATATAGTGGAAATGGGAGAGGTCTGCCTAGGGGGCACCATGCCAATTGATGGCATAGGGTTTCAAGTGGTTCTATCACCTCTCCATTTCCTCCCCTTAAAAAAAATACTTCTGTCTCATAAATCTTGTAACTCTTGTTCACAGAGAAACAGCACTTAGTGAGTCCTGTGTTGGAGGTGGAACTAATTGGGGAAAAGGTAAGTGTAGAAAGGGTCTGAGGTTTAGAGAAATTGTCACCTAGATGGTGTATGGGGAAAGATGGAGTTGGTGGGCAGGAGCCCAGGATTAGTATCTAAGTTCCTCCATCAATGGGCTGTGACTGATCACTGGACCAGGAACTCTTTGAAGGTGGAGGCCATGGATTAGTCACCCTGTATCCCAGAGCTGTGCTCAGTGCCCTGCATGGAGAAAATGCCCAGTGAAAGCCAAATATACACAAAGGGCACAAATGAGTGAATGAGTGAATGAAACAACATGACCACAGACAACACTGAAACTGTCACTGTCTTCTTTGGGCCTCGGTTTCTTCATCTATAAATGGAAGGTTCTAGGCCAGAGAGTTGCTGACATTCCATGATCCTCTGCAAATAGAGAGTAGCATTTTCCAAAGTGTGCTAATGGATGTTATGTGCAAAAAAAGGATCCTATGTTCAAATCTGGGGAATGCTGGGTTAAGGTTAAAGAGGTTTGTCTCTTTAAATTCATAAACCATAGAATTCATAAACCCTGGTTTCTACCATATTCTACCTATTAAAAGTGTCATTAAATCCAGCCCATACATAAAAGGAGGGAAATCAGTGTCTACCTTTCAAAGGAAGATATACCAAAGGATTTGTGGACATATTTTAAAACTACCACACTGAGTGGGGTTTGGGTGCTCTGGTCTAGGGAGATGCTCTTGGGTGATAGGTGGCACACAATTTTCAAAAACTTTAGTATCTCTGTGGTTTTATCTTAGTGTGTATTTTTTTTAATGTTTATTGTTGAGCGAGAGAGAGAGCGCATGCACATGCAAGGGGGTGGGGGGGTGGCAAAGAGAGATGGGGACAGAGGATCTGAAGCAGGCTCCAGGCTCCAGACTCCACACTGACAGCAGAGAGCCCAATGTGGGGATCCAACTCCCCAGCTACGAGATCGTGACTTGAGCCGAAGTCAGACACTTAGCCAAGTAAGCTACCCAGGCGCCCTGATTTCTTAGTGCGTATTAAAAAGTTCAATCAGTCCAACCAACTTTTGATTTCACCAACATGATTGCTTAGAATAGAGCCAGGTTTAAAAATGAAGTCAAGTAGGGGTGCCTGGTGGCTCCGTCAGTTAAGCATCTGACTCTTGATCTCAGCTCAGGTCTTGATCTCCAGGTCATGAGTTCGGGCACCCTATTTGGCCCTGTGTTGGGTGTGAAGCCTACTTAAAAAAAATGAAGTCAAGTGATGCTTTGGAAAAGGGTATTACATTGTGTACTGCCACTGTCGACATGGTTTTTGTTTACTTTTCTATTGGGATCTTAGAGTTTATCTAACAAAATCTATGTGTATGCATTCATATAAGAAATTTAGTAATGCTATGACTATTTAAAAGCAAAGTCAATTGAGGGGCACCTGGGTGGCTCACTTGGTTAAGCATCCAACTTCGGCTCAGGTCATGATCTTGCATTTCATGAGTTCAAGCCCCGCATCGGGCTCTGTGCTGACAGGTCAGAGCCTGGAGCCTGCTTCGGATTCTGTGTCTCCCCCCTCTCTGCCCCTCCCCCTGCTTGTGCTCTCTCTCTGTTGCTCAAAAAATGAATACATGTTAAAAAATTTTTTTTAAATAAAAACAAAGTCAATTGAAAGATGATTGAAGGGCAAATATTAGGGAATCTGGAGATGGGAAGATATACAAAGGACTGAAGTTGTAGCTGAGAAGTTGTCAAAGTGTCTTTAGACCATTCCCGTGATCAGCCCTGTGCTGGAGAAAGCATCCATCTGTGGGCTGGGCTGGAAGGGCTGGAAGCTGAGGCCAGTGGAGGAAGGAGGGCACAGGCTGGCACTGACACTGCTGTGGAATGTTTCTAGCTCAAGACAAATGTGCTGACCCAAACCGAGAACCCAATATGGAACCAGATCCTGACCTTCCAGATTCAGGTAGATATCGCTGTTCCATCTTGACCACTCTCCTCCTCATGGCCCACAAACGAAAGAAAGTTTGGGTGTTTGCGTAGGGGTGTGGATAGAAGGTAGGAGCCAAGAAGCATGGGGTGGATGGGGGGCAGGATCTGCCTGATGGGGAACATGAAGAAGGACATGTTACAGAAAATTTATTTTATTTGTCCAGTGTTAAGAAATGAATGGGCCGGGGCGCCTGGGTGGCGCAGTCGGTTGAGCGTCCGACTTCAGCCAGGTCACGATCTCGCGGTCCAGGAGTTCGAGCCCCGCGTCGGGCTCTGGGCTGATGGCTCAGAGCCTGGAGCCTATTTCCGATTCTGTGTCTCCCTCTCTCTCTGCCCCTCTCCCGTTCATGCTCTGTCTCTCTCTGTCCCAAAAATAAATAAACAAAAAAAAAAAAAACAAAAAAAAATGAATGGGCCATACAACTGAACTTTCCAGAAAACTTAAAATGCCCTTTCACATACATTACAAAACAAAAGCAAAAAATCATTTAAAATCAATTTAAAGACTTATTCTAAATTGCATTGTACATTTTCTTATCATCTAGGCAAAGTGCCCTGAAGATAATTATAGCTCTTTGTTAATGGCCTAGAGGTATTGTGGGAACATAGTTAGTATATGGGCTACATGTAGTATGGGCTATTTGTGCCTACACTAAATGGCTCCAAGATGCTCTTTGTGGGATTCTGTAGTCTGATTTTTATAGTTTTTCAGTCCTTCTTAGGCACCTATCAGTGGTGTAGATGCCAGTTCTCTTAAAGCCTAGGAGAGCCTTGTTTGCCTTTGACTTCATGCCAGGCTTCTAAGAGCTGCATGTAGAATAAGAATACGCAATTCTGAAAGATAACTTGAGCACTGTCAAAAGGATGAGTGCATAGAACTTTGTGTGGCTTCTATTTGGCTACCCAGAGAGTATTTTGCTTTCCTTATACCTTACATTTGTGTGACACAAAATCACTAATGAGCTCCCCTCTACTTTCCTGGCACCCTCTTCCTTGCTTCTCCTAGAAGCTTCCCTAGTCTGCCTCCTGTAAGGCATCATCTTTAACCATTCTTCATAATCTCTACCTTCCTGGGTGATTTTATAGACTCTTAAAGTAGGAAGAGATTTTATTTATTTTGAGAGAGAGAGAGAGTGCGCATGTGCACACACACACACACACACACACACACACACACGTGAGCAGGGGAGGGGCAGAGAGTGAGGGAGAGAGAGAATCCCAAGTAGGCTCTGTTCTGTCAGCATAGAGCTGGAGGCAGGGCTTGATCCTTGAACTGTGAGATCATGACCTGAGTCAAAACCGAGTCGAATACTCAACCAACTGAGCCACCTCCTACTGGTGCCCCAGTAGGAAGAGATTTTAAAGGGAACCTAGTCTATCCCCCACCTTTGATCCCTCCCACCTGTCTCTGGCTGTGATGAGGCTCGTGGCCAGATGCTCAGAGTCTTGAAAGTCTTCCCTCGTGTCCGGCTGCCTTTAGGCTCAGAAACCAGTGGCACAGGCCAGGCCTTCCTTCATCCCTGAAAGAGACCTTCCAACGTTTAAAGATGTCCATACACTCCCTGGCCCCTCACACGTTTCCCACGAAACACAGTCTCCTAGGCTGGAGCCATTTGGATGCAGGCCTGATTGTCACTAGCCCTGTAGAAATGCAGCAGGCAGGTGTGAGCCTCACTCTGAATGGCAGGATGGCCACAGATATGGTAGCATCTGAGGCCAGTTGGTCAGGGCCCCAGAAAGGCAGGCTGCAGGAGAAACTCCGCTAAAAATGGGTGTTAGCCAGTTCACAGTCCAAGTGCCCCAGGACAGAAGGGCAGTCAAGATAAGGAACTGGGAAAGGGGAAGAGAATTCTCAACAGGGTGGATGAAAAGATGGTTCAGCCATGAGTTTGAATTTGGAGGATTTGTAATTTTGGAAGACCTGGATGTCTTACAGTGCCCATCTCTCAACTTCCAGTGGGCCTTTCCTCATTTCTTCCTAGATACTTGCTCAACTGGAAAGCCCTTTCCCTACTTCCCCCCTTGCCCCCAGCTTCCCTGGCAAGGAGAGAATGGACACCCCCAGGAGCTGCTATGAGGGGAAAGGGCCCGACTGAGAGGACCTGAGTCCCACTCCGATCTCAAGCCCAGCAGCTGTTTTCCATATGGGTTGGGTTTTTTGTTTTTGTAATTGAGGGGACCCTATGGCAGAGGAGGTAAGACCCAGAAGCTTGGGTTCCCATCTGACTGCACTTCTTACTGGGTGACCATGAGCAAGTCCTTCTGCTTCTCTGGGCCTCATTTCCCATCTGTAATTAGGAACAATCACAGTCCTCACTGGGTTATGGCAGAGTCATTAGGACCTCTAAAGCTGCTTCAGCCCCTGCATATAACTTGAGAACTTCAGGAACTCAGTTGCTCTGTGCCTCAATTTTCCTGTCTGGAAATGGGAATAATAGCACCTGGCTTATGGGATTGTTGGGAGGAGTCACTCAGGTGATCCATGTGGATCATTTAGCACAGGCCACAGGACAACAGAAACCCACCCCACAACAACAGCTACTACTATTTACTCTCTGAGGAGATAGATGTCTTGCTGTTTAAAAGCTAACTGCTAATGGTGAAGAATGCATTTTAGGCCACAACCTCCATGCAAGACAGACTGAGCCCTGTATTGGGCTGTGCTGACAGCACGCAACCTGCTTGGAATTCTCTCTCTCTTTCTCTCTCTGCCCTTCCCCTGCTCATGCTCTCTCATGTGCTCTCTCTTTCTCAAAATAAAAAAGTAAACTTAAAAAAAAAGAATAATAATACCAAAGCAACCATGGGACACACTCCTAGGCCTCTCCCAGGTCCTTTCAAGAGGCCCATGCAAGTGGGGAGTCCACAGCCACAGGCTTATATGTCCCCATGGTAAATTCATTTTGGCTGTGGTGACATGGCTTACTGATGATTGAGCCAGGCCTTGGACCCAGACCCAGAACTTCCCAGCTGCACTCAGTCTCCTTGAGGACCAGACCACTCGAACATGCACCCACTGCTGTTCTTGCTTTCCTCTTGCAGCTGCCCTGTCTCTCCAGCTACATCAAGTTCAGAGTCTTGGACTGGTGAGCCGCTGGGTAGAGGCTGAAAAACAAGTACGGGAGGAGAAAATCTGAGCTGGGCCAGCAGCTCAACCTGCAGACTATGTTTCTCTCCAGCCCCAAGAACAGGTGCCAGGATGAGATAGGGACTGTCAGTCTGTTCCTCAACCAAATCTCATCCACCGGAGCAGAAATAGAAGGCAAGCGATCCCCCAGGCCCCTACCTCCTGCCCTTCTCCCACCTGGCCCTGTCGCCCTCACCCTTTCTTCTTGCAGGAATGTATTCTGGCTTCCTACCCTGTTTTGGCCCCAGCTTCCTGACTCTTCATGGGGGTAAAAAGGCCCCTTTCAGGATCCAGGAAGAAGACATTGTAAGCCTCTCATGACAGCTCTAGGGAACAGTGGAGGTAAAAACCAACCATTTGAAAGGTGCTGGGGCCTGGGACGTGACTGGGGAGGGCCCGGCCCTGGTTTCTGTCCATTATGCTATTAGAGGACATGTAATCTATGTGTAAATGACTATGTGTATATGGGACGTGTGTTGTGTCACAAGAAAGGAACAGATGGAGAGCTCTGGGCATTCACTGAGGAAGGGTCATTGAGATGAAATGACAGGTAAGATTTCCAGCAGGTGGAAAGGACATAGAAGACTAAAATGGCATAAGTAAATGTGGAAAGTACTGGGCTATTAAAGATTGGTGATAAATGCCAGGAGGCCAAGTCCAACTGGCTTAAAGGAAGGGAACAGGGCTGGGAAGAATTCTTGAGTGAGGATGAGCTGCAGGCACCAGGACCTCAATGCCATTAAGAGGCTAGCTCATTCATTCCATCTCTTGTCTCAGCTGCTCGTCAACCTGTGACCTTCATCCTTTCCTACTTCAGTCAAGCCTCCCTGCTGGCCAGTGGCCATCCAAGACTCTGATAGGGAAGGCCAGGGGAGCATTCTAATTAGCTGCCTTAGGTCATGTGTACTCTCCTTGGACCAATCACTGTTGCTAAGAAGGCAGGGCATGCCCTGATTTGCCAGGCTGGAAGCACAAACCCAGTAGTTATCACAGCCTCCTCCAAGCTGGAAGCATTTGCTGGGAATCAGTACTTTGATTTGATCAGCAGGTAAAATGCACGAAGAGGAGGAGTGGGCCTCAGTACAGAAGAGGGGTCGGGGCCCAGAGGTTTCTTGGCACAGCCATGTCTGGGGTGTCTGGAATTCTGCCCCTAGATTGTGGTCATCCCTAGGCAGGAAGTTACTAGGCAATAGTGTCTTTGCTGCAAAGGTGTCAGGAGAAATTTGCTCTTTTTTTCACATCCCTTTTGTCATTGTTTCCCTTCCTGTTGCCCTAGAATATTCCCAATGCTGTTAAGGATGGCTTAGCTTATCGAGGCCGGATCTTCCTGGAGTTATTCACCAACCTCAGTCCTCATCAAGACGTTAAGAAGGATCTCTCCTCTGAAGTAACCAATATAGAGGTAACTACAGGAAAAGGTAACTCAGGAGTAAAGAGTCCCTCTGCCCACCCCAAATCTACTGCGGGTCCTGTTCCTGGCACTGCAGAGGCCCTGGCCACAAGCTGAATGACCTGTTGGGTACATGAGGATGTTTGGTCAACCCATCTGACTCTTTATCAAGCCCCTATGGGGACTTCATGCTGCGTCAGGCACCCAGTAAATACAAGATGAGGTTTTGGTTTAAGAAATGTGTAATCTAGTTAAGGAGAAATTATGTTCTAAGGAGTTTTTATTTCTTCCTGAAGGCTGGGGAAGACCACTGATGCAGGAAGGGGCAGAAGGAGCAGTGTTAAGAATAACCACCCACTTATTCAAAAAAAATGGGAATACGGTCACAGGGAAGGAGAGCCTGAGAGGAGGGAGCAAGTTCCAGAGACCTTTTGGACACAGAATGATCCGAGCCACAGACTAACAAGAAATAAGAAATGAGGCCAACTGCCCTAAGCTGATGCCCATTTTCTGCCTCAGGTGGCAAGGTGGTCAGAGGTGGCATGCACCAACATGGACTCCCTGAAGGAGAAGCAGGCCTGGGGGGTGGACGATGTAATCCCATCTTTGACCTGTGCTTGTTAGACATCCATGAAGACCAGTCCCCGAGGCTGCTAGACAGATGGTGTGTCGTCAGCACACCGGGATCTGAACACAGGGTTGTGGAGGAACTGCCTGGGAGGAGTGGGCTGGTGAAAGAGTGCCACAGCCTAAGGCAGGTTGAGGAAGAGGAGGGGCTTGCAGAAGAGACTTAGGAGGAGTCTGCAAAGGAGAGCACTGAGGCAGCCCCCTGAAGAGAGAGTTGCCAGACTGCATGCGTGTGAGGGAGAAGCTGCATGCAGACTGTGCATATAGGCAAGTGCATTGAAACTTGGCCGGAAAATAGAAGGAGACAAGATCAGGTGGTAGCTAAATAGAGGCTCAGAAGTGAGGAGGGTTATTTTTTATGACAGGGGAGACCAGCTAGTGAACAGACTGAGTGAGTGCAAGAAGAGGGCAGGGGTTGGCCACAGAAATAAGAGCAGCTGACATGGTAGATGGAGGACCTCGAGCATATGTGGGAGGAGGCGGTTAGAGAAGGGCTCAGAGCAGATGTGTGTGTGTATGTCACCTTCATCACACCCCTGCCCACACTCATTCCATCAGGGGAGGGCGTTTAGGCAAAATGGGAAGGGATGAGGTGGCCCAAGTTAGAGCCTAGTCTGGCCCTCTCTGCCTCAGAGGGAGAAGCCTCCTTTTCAGGAAGGAAAGGAACCACAGCTGACTGGGAGGAGGGGGCCAGGTGATAGAGGTCCTGGGAGGAACTGCCCTTGAGCGGGAGTCAAAGCAGGATTTGAAGGGGGCGGGGTTTCAAAGATGGTCACCAGTTCACCCTGAAGAGAAGCAAAGATGACTTTGAAAGAAACAGGGCACCTCATCTTTGCCTCCCTGTGTATCTGTGTAGCCTTGGCTTATGTACTGGGGATGTGGGGGTTCTTGTTTTAGAAGCACCACAACCGCCAAAAGTATGGGCTGTGCGTCATCTTCCTTTCCTGTACCATGATGCCCAACTTTAAGGACCTGATCCAATTCGAGGTCAGCATTGGCCACTATGGGAACAAGACAGACCTGAGTTACAAGCCTCTCGTCTCAACCACACAGTACAGCCCAGTGATATATGATGGTAATAGTCAGATCCAACCAAAGAATAGAGAGCATCCACTGCATGCCAGGCTTGTGCTTGGCCCTTTTAAGGGTATTAGCTCATGGAACATTCATAGGTATTGTTAACCCACATGTCACACATGAGGAAAATGAGCTTCGGGGAGGTGAAGTCACCTGCCAAACATTGCACAGCTAGCAGACAGTGAGTGAGCCCATGACAGGAGTTGAAAGTAGGTGTTCGTGTCAAGTCCTTCTCTACAGTAAGTTCCACACTACAACTTTGCCAACCCCATATTCTTCCCTACTACTCTGAACCACCCCTGATCCATCCATGCAACTATCTTCTGCTACTTGTCTTCCCACCTTCTATCCATCCATTAATCCACTCATCCACCCTTTCATCCATTATCTCCCACCCACCCACTGTCCCAAACAGCCAGCCTCCCTTCCATCCATTCATCCATTCATCCATTCATCCAATATATACTTATTAAACACCTATACCAGACACAATAGAGTAGCAGTTCTCAAAGTGCAGTCCCTGGGCCAGGCATCAGCATCACCTTGGAACTTTTAGAAATGCAGATTCTTGGCCCCATCTCAGTTCTACAGAATCAGAAAATCTGGGGATGATGCCCTGCGATCTGTGTTTTGACAAGCCCTTCACGTGATTCAGATGCATGCTAGAGTTTGAGAGCCACTGTTCTAGAGGAATACTGCCTCCCCTTCCACTTCAACAGCTTTGCAGTCTCGTTGCCCATTGAGAGCCTTTCTGTGCTTAAAAAAACTTCCCTGGTTTTTTAAGAACAGCTTATTGAAATAGAATTCACACACCATACAATTCATCCACGTATAGTATGCAATTCGGTTGTTCTTAGTGTATTCACGGAATTGGGCAACCATCTCGTTGATTCTAGAACATTTTCATCGTTCCAGAAAGAAACCCTGTACCCACTAGCAGTCACTCACTATTTCTCCCCTATGTCCCCAAACTCAGGCAACCACTAATCTACTTTCTGTCTCTATGAGTTTCCTATTCTGGACATTTTACCATACACATGGATTCACAATATGTAGTCCTTGGAGTCTGGCTTCTTTCACTTAGCATAATGTTCTACTTATTTTTAAATTATGATGTATACAAAAGTATAGTAAATGTATGTATACAATTTAAAGAAAAATAAAATGAGTACCCCTGAACTCACTACCCAGCTTAAAAGATAGAAAATTGCCAGCACTTAGAAGTTCCCTGTATGCTCTTCCCACATCCATTTACCCACAAAATAACCACAATCCTGACCCTCATGATAATCACTTCCTTACTCTACTTTTCAATTTTTACCACCTATGTAGGCAACTCTAAACAGCATACTATTTTTGCATTTTGTTCGAGTGGAATTTTGCAGTCTACATTCATCTATTTTCCATCTTTTGCTCCATATTAATTTTTTTCATGTTGGTGTGTGTAGCTGAAGTTCATTTTCACTTCTGTATATGTTCTACTGTATGATTATAACACTAATTATGTGGTGTATGTAGACATTTGGGATGTGTCTTCTTTTCCTACTATAATAATTTTGTTATAAACATTCTTGTACATGTCTCCTGGTCTCAAGTGCAAGACTTCCTCTAAATTATATACCCTGGAGTGAAAGAGAGATTCAAAGCAAAAGTAATTATACCAAATTACACTCTCATCAGCATGATATGAGAATTCCTATTACTCCGCTTTCTCACCAGTGCTTGATGTTGCCCAGCCTTTTCATTTTTGCCAATCTGATGGATGTAAAATGGTATCTTATAAAATCTTGATTTGCATTTTCCTAATTATTAATGGAGGATGAGTGCCTTTTCATGTGTTTACAAACATTTGTTTTTCTCATCTGTAAAAAGCCTATAATACGTCTTATCCATTATTCTATTAGGCTTGTCTTTTTCTTATTGACTTTACATTATATTTTCTGGGAACGATCCTTTGTCAATGGGTGTATTGGAAGTATCTTCCCTAAGTTTGGGGCTTTTCATTCTCTTAATGATGATTTTTTATTTGTTTAATTGAGATATTATTTGCAAACTATAAAATGCACATATTTTAAGTATACAATTTGATGCATTTTGACAAATACATATACCTATGTAACCACCATGGCCAGAAAGTTCCATCACTCCAGAAAGCTGCCATATGCCCCTTTTCAGTCAATCTCCCCAACCCCTGGGGGCAGTCACTGCTGTGCTATCACTATATAGTTGTTTTGCTTTTCCTACAACTTCATATATGTGAAATCATATATACAGTTCTCTTTCTATGGCTTCTTTGGCTCAGCATAGTATTATAAGTATTCATCCTACATCTATTCACATAGACAAGTGTTTTGTTCCTTTTTATTTCTGATAGGTACTCCATAATGACCGTTTATTTCCCCATCCCCCTGTTTGTGGACATTTAGATTGATTCAACTTTTGGAGTATTATGAATAAAGCCACTATGAACAGTCCTATACAAGTCTCTCTATGAACATGTGCTTGCATTTCTCTTGGCTACATACCTACAAATGGAATTTGGGGTGTTTTTTAAAAAAATTTTTTTTACATTTATTTTATTTTTGAGAGACAGAAAGAGACAGCATGAGCAGGGGAGGGGCAGAGAGAAAGAGGGAGACACAGAATCCAAAGCAAGCTCCAGGCTGCAACCTGTCAGCACAGAGCCCGATATGGGGCTCGAACCCACGAACCGTGAGATCATGATCTGAGCCGCCCAGGTACCCCTGGAATTTGGGTTTTAAAGAGAATAACAATCTTCCAAACTGTTTGTATTATTTTACATACCCACAGCAGTGTTTGAGAGTTTTACTTGCCCCCCATCCTTGCCAACTTTTGATACTGATGACCTTTTACATTTGAGTCATTCTAGAGGGTATGATGTACATAATGGTAATTTTAATTTCCATTTCTCCAATCAGTAGCAATAGTGAGTGTCTTTTCATGCTCACCTATATTTCTGTAGTGAAGGCACTGTTCAAATCTTTTGCCAGTCTTTCACTGGGTTGTTTGGCTTTTTACATTGCATTCCAATAATTATTTTGTATTTTGGATACAAGTCCTTCGTCAGGTCTGTTTTGCCAATACTTTCCACTCTGTGGCTTGACTTTTCAATTTCCAAGCAGTGTCTTTTGAAGATAAAAAGTTTCTAATTTTGGTGAAGCAAATAAATTCTAATTTTGAGGGGCACCTGGCTGGCTCAGTCAGAAGAGCATGCAATCCTTGATCTCAGGTTCATGAGTTCAAGGCCCAGGTTGGGTGTAGAGATCATAAATAAATAAATAAATAAATAAATAAAGTGAGATTATCTTTTCTTTTAAGTAATATACTATTTGGTCCAAGAAATACTGTCTACCTCAAGATCATGAGTATTCTGTGTTTTATAATTTTAGCTTCTTTATTTAGGTTTATGATCTAACCTGACTTGATTTTTGTATATGGTGTGAGGTCAGGTTCTTATTTCTATAAAGATAACCAATTCAGTAACATTTGCTGGGAAAAAAAACTATTAATTCCCACTTACAATTACTCTGACACCTTTGTTGAAAATTGATTAACCATATGTTGTGGGTCTCTTTCTAGAATCATTGTTCTGTTCCATTGATCTGTCTTTATGCTGATACCACACTGTTTTGATTACTATAGCTCTAAAGCAAGTCTTGAAATCAGTTTGTGTAAGTCTCCCAACTTTGTTATTCTTTTACAAAATAATGCAATTTCTGGCTATTCTGGTTCCTTTCCATTTTCATGTAAACTTTAGCATCAGCTTGACAATTTCTACAAAAAGCCTGCTGGAATTTTCCTATCTTCTTTTGTTCTAATCAAGTGTTTTTTATTTGTTTAGTTTTGGGTTTTTTTTTAGTATTATGCTCTATCTCCTCTCTGGCTTATCTCCTCTCTGGCTTATCTCTGGATTATTTGTAGCAGTTGGTCAAGAGATTGCAATATTGATCTTTAATCTATCATCGTCTACCTTGAGTTAATAACTACTTCACATATTTTATATAGTCACATATAACTGTTATATATAAAATAAAATGCAATCATAATAGTATAATTGTATTTTCACCTTTGTTATTCATTCTAGAGTTGGTTTGCTAATATTTTGTTTAGGATTCTTGCATCTATATGAATAAGATTGATCTTTCTTGTAATTTTCTTTCTTGTAGTGTCCTTTGTTCGGTTTTTATATCAAAGTTATGCTAGTCTCATGAAATTGAGTAGCATTTCCTCTTTTTACTCACTAGGAGCATTTGGGTAAGACTGTAACTATCTGTTTCTTGAAAGTTTGATAGAACTCACCTCTAAATATAAGCCTGGTGTTTTTTTCTAATTGATTGATTTAAATACAGATTTATTTTAATTATTCAGCTTTTCTATTTCTTTTTAAGTCAATTTGGTAGGTTTAATTTATCTAGGAATTTATAAATTCCCTTCATGTAAGTTTTCAAAATTTTCAGCATAAAATTATTCATAGTATCTTTAAAGAATTTTTTTTATTTTGACAAAATACACATAACATAAAATGTACCATTTTAACCATCTTTAAATGTACAGTTCAGTGGAATTAAGTACATTCACAATGTTGTGTCACTATCACCTCTATTTCTAGAACTCTTTCATCATCACAAACAGAAACTCTACCCTTTAGACAATAAATCCCCTTGTCCTCCTCACCACAGCTCCTGGTAGCCTCTCTTCTACTTTTTGTTTCTCTAAATTTGCCTATACCTCATATGTGGAATCAAATAATATGTGTCCTTTGTGTTTGACTTATTTCACTTAGCATTTGTTTTCAAGGTTCATCCATGTTATAACATGTGTTAGAACTGCATTGCTTTTTACGGCTGAATAATATCCCTTGGTATGTACATATCACATTTTGTTTATCCATTCATCTGTTGATGGACACATGGGTTGTTTCCACATTTTTGCTATTGGCTAAATTGTTTTAGCTATTAGCTATTAATAGCTAATAGCTATTAGCTGTTGTTTCCACAGTAACTGTTGTGAATAATGCTGCTTATGAACATCAGTATACACATACCAGAGTCCCTGTTTTTAGTTATTTAGGGTTTATGCCTAGGAGTGGAAGCACTGGATCATATAGTAATTCTGTTTAACTTTTTGAGGAACCACCAAACTATTTTCTACCATAGTTTCTTACTATTATCTATTTATCTCTGTAATATCTAAAAATAGCTGTCCTTATTTTATTCTTTGAGGGCATGGGCACACACGTGCGCTTTCTTTTCATAATTCTTGACAGACTTTTCCAATCTTCTACAAGTAATGCTGTCAAGATATAATCTTATTCACAGGTAAGTCACATGAGTCAGTATAACAGTAGGATAAATTTCCCAAAGTGAAATTGGTCAAAGTGTATTTGCATCTTGGCAGATATTACAAAACTGCCCTTTGTGCTGGGCATTTTCCCGTTTGCTGTCATCATCTCCAGCAAGGAGAGATTTTGCATGCTCTGTTCTATATCAAACTTCATTCTCGCCCTTCCTGGATCTACTCTGTATCTCAAAGCTGAACACCTGCAAACTACATTTCCCAGAGTCCCATGCCAGCTGATAAAAAGAGAAGACACTGTTGTTCTGTTACACCTCTTCACCTCTTCACTCTGTCTTTCTGCCTCCCCCTCTCCCTCCCTCCCACCCCTGATTCAGGAGACATCTCTGGAAGTAGCTACATCCCTTCAAAGATCCCACCTTTGGCTGGCCCCTCCTCCATGGTTCCAGCCTTGGCCTGGCATCTGCTCCTCTGCCATGCCACCCACTACTGGCTGGACATCACCTTCTTAGTGACTCCAGCGCCCTGCACAGCTATCGCGATGATGAGGTGATATTGTGCACCTGTCTCTGGTCACACCACTGCCTCCATTTTGTTCCCTAGCCCTAGAAACAGAAGTCTCTTCCTCCTGTTATTAATATGAGAATAAGGTTACTTTCCCCTTCTTGATCTCTTGGCCCTTTCAACACATTAAATTCCTTCTATTTCCAATATCTGCCATGGTCTTTTTCTTTTCCTGGCTGTACCCTGACTGATAATCCTCCATAAACGTTGTACCATTCAACATTCCCACCAGCAATGTATGAGACCCTGATCAGTCTGGTAAGTGAAAAGAGGCATTTTGGTGTAGTTTTCTTTTTTTTTTTCTGTTGTTATAAATGAAGTTGGGCATCTTTTCATATGTTTACAAGTCATTTGTGTTTTTCATTAATTTCCTGTTTATCTATTTTCTCTTTTATTCTATTAGGATATTAGTTATTTTCTTATTGATTTCTAGGAACCCTTCATAGATAAGGGAGGTTAGGCCCTTATGATATGACCTGTAAGTATTTCTCCCATATTTGTCTCATATCTTTGTCTATGGTGTTTGGGATTTTTTTCCCATGAAGTCTTTTTTTTTTTTTTTTTTTTTTTTTTATGTACTCAGGTTACTTCTTTAATGGCTTCTGGTTTTTGAGTCATAATTAGAAAGGTCTTCTCCACTCCAGATTTATTAAGGAGAATTCTCTCATGTTTTGTTCTAGAAGTTTGTGGTTTCTTAAAAGTTTCATAACCAATACCTTCCCTTTTTCTGATATTTTTCCCCATAAATTTCTTGATCTTTTTGTCCAGCTCCCCAAATATCCTTTATTTTGCAAGTCTACTAACTTTACCAGGATATGTTGAAGTGTTGATCCTTTGGGGTCAGTTTTCCCTGGCACATGATGTACTCTTTCATGGATACAAGATTAGAATCTTATTCTGTTAGTAGTTTCTTTAGTGGTATATATATTTTTTACAGTTTTTTAATTGGATTGTGTGTCTTCTTATTATGGGGTTATAAGAGTTCTTTATATATGCTGGATACAAGTCTTTTATTAGGTATAAGATTTTCAAATAATCTGGCTTATCTTTTCATTTTCTTAACAGTATCTTTGAAGTGTGAATATCTTTAATTTGGAGGAAGTACAATTTTTTTCTTTTATGGTGTCATATCTGAGATCCCTTTCCCTAACCCAAGGTTATGAAGATTTTTCTCCCTATCTTCTAAAAGTTTTATACTTTTGGTTCTTATATTTAGCTGTATGATCCATTTTGAATTAATTTGTATATGAATGCAATTTTTCAAGCACCATTTGTTAAAAAGACTATCTCTAGGGGCACCTGGGTGGCTCAGTTGGTTGGGAGACCGACTTTGGCTCAGGTCATGATCTCACAGTTTGTGAGTTCAAGCAGACTCTGTGCTGATTGCTCAGAGCCTGGAGCCTGCTTTGGATTCTACCTCTCTCTACCCCTCCCCTGCTCATGCTCTGTGTCTCTCTGTCTCTCAATAATAAATAAACATTTAAAAAAATTTTTTAAATAAAAATAAAGACTATCTCTTCCTATGTGAGTTTTCTTTATATATATATATATATATATATATATATATATATATGTTTTTTTAATGTTTATTTATTTGTTTTGAGAGGGGGTATGGAGGGCAGAGAGAGAAGGAGAGAAAATTCCAAGTGGGCTCCACTCTGTCGGTGCAGAACCCGACACGGGGCTCGATCCCAAGAACTGTGAGATCATGACCTGAGCCGAAATCAAGAGTTGGACATTTAACCAACTGAGCCACCCAGGTGCCCCTTTTTAGTTATATTTTAAAATATTCTGTCCCATTGTTTAGGTTTTCT
This sequence comes from Prionailurus viverrinus, assembly GCF_022837055.1. Lineage (NCBI taxonomy): Eukaryota > Metazoa > Chordata > Mammalia > Carnivora > Felidae > Prionailurus > Prionailurus viverrinus. The sequence goes on along the minus strand of NC_062563.1, from coordinate 62,896,648 downwards.
ACTTCAGGCGCTTCATTTATGGACTTAACAGTTTTCCTTGGTTTTCTTCTGTATCCATCATCTTCTCCTTGATCCTTTTTGACTCTTTATTTACATTTTATTTTGGTCACTCTTTTATTTCTATCCTTATTTCTATACCTCTCACCAGATTGTCTGCAGGGTCTAATCTCCCTTAGGCTTCTTTTTATGTTGTCTTCCTTCTAGGGTGTTTGTGTTTTTACTTCTACTTTTTGACTGCATTTTGCCAGCTCACATTTCCTCCTCTGAGCACTGAGTTTGTTCTGGGAGTGTATTTTTGCTGGCGCTTTCTGCACTCCGCTCCCATCCAGCTGTGCTTCCAGCTGTCTGTCTGGCTCATCGCTTCCCCGCAGGTGACTTCTGTTGCACTTCACCCCTTCCAGCTTCGGCTTTGAGGGCAATCATAGTTGCTTTTGGCAGTCCTTATGTGTATTTTGAGTCTGCAGATTATATCTGTCTCCTTGTTTTGCTGAAAATGGAGTTGTTTTCCTCCTCCTTGTTGCTTTTGTATGCCATCCAAGAGTAGAAGAAGAAAATTGCCATCTTGTATCTGCACATTCATATCTGAGAACCCCAGTCCTGGACCTCTGCTCATTTACCATTGTAATGATTCATTCAGTGCCAGAGTCTGCAACTAGGGTCTGCCAACAATTCTGGAAAATTATAAGATATTTTCACTTTGAAAACTACTTCTTCTCCTTGTCTCTTATAGCTCCTTCTCAAACGGACTCTATTCTCTGTGGAACTTGTCATTCTGTTCTTCATATTTTTAAATTTCTCTTCCATATTTGCCATCTCTGTGAGCTGCATTCTGCATAACTTCTAGATCTTCTTAGAAGGGCCTTAGGTAACCAATATATTTAAAATGTTTTGGCAGCTCCTGATCCCTGGCCCCCACTTTATTCTTCCCCATAGTATTTTCTACCATTTGACACACTCTATTTTAATGTATTTTTGTCTTTTTTGCCTCTACTATTCTTTAAGTTCTTAAGTAAACTTTTGATTCAAGGGCGCCTGGGTGGCTCAGTTGGTTAAGCGTCGGACTCTTGATTTCGGCTCAGGTCATGATCTCACAGTTCATGGGATTGAGCCCTGCATGGGGCTCCATGCTAACAGCCTGCTTAGGATTCTCTCTCTCCTGCTGTCTCTGCCCCTCTCCCTCTCACGTGCAATAGCTCTCTCTCTCAAAAAAAATAAACAAAAAAACTTTTGATTCAAGTATAACATAGCTACGGAAAAGTACACAAAGCAAAGCATCCAACTCAATGAATTATCACAAAGCAAACACACCCACGTAACAACATTCAGACCATGAAACAGAGTCCTGACATCCCAGAGGCTCCTTGAGCCTCTCTACCCCCAGCCCCACCAAAGGCACCACCCTCCTAACCTCCATTTTGTCTGGTGGTTAGGTTTATAAAAACAATCATATAGCATGCAGTCTTTTGTGTCTGGTTTCTTTTGCTCACCATTTTGTGAAATGCATTCACAAACCTAGATGATGCTGGCTGTAGCTGTGGCTTGTTCTCATACCGTATAGTATTCCTTGTGCAAATATACCATAATTTATTTTTTCCTTCCATTACTGAGAGAGATTTTGGTGGTTTCCTGTTTTGGACTATTATGAACAGTGCTGCCATGAACATTTTGCACCCTATCTTTTGATAATGTTGTGACCCCTTTCCGTTGAGTATATACCTGGAAGCAGAACTGCGAGGCTATGAGGTGCGTGGGTGGCTCAGTCGGTTGAGCGCCCGAGGTTGACTCAGGTCATGATCTTGCAGTTCGTGAGCTTGAGCCCCCCTTTGGGCTCTGTGCTGACAGCTCAGGGCCTGAAGCCTGTTTCAGATTCTGTGTGTCCCTCTCTCTCTCTGACTCTTCCCTGCTTACGCTCTGTCTCTCTCTCTCTCAAAAATAAACATTAAAAAAAAAAAAAAGAATGGTGGAACTGCAGGGCTAGAGAGTGTGTATATTGGTTCTGAGCTGCTTGTTTCTTGGAACTTTATCTGTAGGAAACCTTTGGGACTTTAAAGTTTCAACTCCAGAGAGGATTCCTTTGCTTCCTCCAGTTACCTGGGGCACTGCCAACTAAAGACCACTTTAAATTTTCTCCAGCCCACACAGGTGATATGAATGCAGAATACAACCTGTGTGAGGCTCCACTTAAAGTTACAAATGTTACAAATGAGAAAATGTCCTGCCCCCTCTACCTGGAGCTATGCTGGAAATAAGCCAGATTCCTCAGTGTTGTCTTCTGTGTGGTGGGTTATTTCTCCTTGACTAAGGGTTTAGGTTTTGGAGTGGCAGCTTTGCATGGCAGATTAGTTTGGTAAGGGCTGCCCTAACAAAGCACCACAAACTGGGTGGCTTAGCACAACAGGAGAGTTGTTCTCCATTCTGAAGGCTAGACATCCCAAATCAAGTCGTTCTTTGTTTTTTTTATTTAGTTTTTTAATTTCCTTTTGAGATTTTTTTTTAAGTTTATTTATTTATTTTGAGAGAGAGTGTGAACAGGGGAGGGGCAGAGAGAGAATCCCAAGCAGGCTCTGCACTGTCAGCATGGAGACCGACGCAGGGCTCAAACCTACAACCCTGAGATCAAGAGTAACATGCTCTACCAACTCAGCCAGCCAAGCACCCCAGGCATCCTTCCGATGGATCTGAGGGAGAATCTGTTCCCAGCCTCTCTCCCAGCATCTGGTGGTTGCCTACAATCTTTGGTGCTCCTTGGCATGTAGACGCACCACTCCACCTCTGCCCTCTGTCTTCACGTGGTGTTCTTCCTCCGTCCCTGTGTCTTCACATGGCTGTCCTCTCTCTGTGCCCCTCTCTTCTTCTTATAGGAACATCTACATTGTGTTAAGGCTCCAGCCTACTCCAGATGACCTCATCTTGACTAATGACAGTTGCAATGACCCTATTTCCAAATAAAGTCACATTCTGAGGTAGTAGGGTTAGGACTTCAACATATCTGTATAGGGGACACAATTCAACCCATAACACATGGGGTCTCCTATTAGACTGCCCATTGTGGGCAGTGCCAGGCTTTCTCTGCTGAGCCCCCTGCCCTGGCACTTGCCAAAGAGTTCTCCGAGATTTCCAGAAACTTAGAGGGCAAAAGTCAGCTTGTTTTTGCTTGCCTCACAGGTTTTCTGCTCTTACTTTATTTTGATTTCTGTAGACTTCTTTCCTTATATCAAGTCAGCAACACAATTCAGAAACATTTTTAAATGCATTTATGTTCCATCTAGCATTCCCCCCACCTATTTCAATAAGGAACATGGCCAGAGAACTCAGTTTGCCAAACCCATCACTGGCTTTTATCCATCTTTGCTCTCCTGACCCCACACCTCTGCACTGGCAGGCCCTTTATGTTAGATGTCTGCCCACTCCAGCCAAACCCTGGGTCTGCCCTCTGCCTTGCAGCCCACCCAGAAGGGAGACCCTACCTCAAGTCATGCCACCTGCCTTGGCATCTCGCCTGAGGTTAAGGGCATGGGGCTTTGGAGCTAGACACCTGAATTATGATCACCTGGCCATGCCTAGATTTTCCCACATATAAAATGGGGACTTTTGAAAGGCGACATGACACCCTGAGCACAATGAATACTTGGTAAGGCCAGACATGTTCATCATAGTGCATACGTTCTCAACTGGCCACCAGCCCACCCTCTGGAGGGAGGGGTCCAATTAGGATTGTTAACAGATGGCAGGCATTCTTGAGGAATGGAGTAGCTCAGGGAAGGTCCTCTGAGGGGGCGCAGTAAAAGGGGACTTCCCACAGTCCCTCAGACACCTCCCCCGCCTCCCCACCCCCACCACATGTCTGTGTCTCAGGAAACATCTACCATTATGTGCCCTGGTACAACACCAAGCCGGTGGTGGCCGTGACCTCCTACTGGGAGGACGTCAGCTCCCGCATGAACTGCCTCAACCTCCTTCACTTCATTCGGGACCGCCTGGTGAGTGGTGCAAGAGGGTGCAGGGGTAGGGCCGGGCCATGGATGGGAGGCTTTGGAAACTAAATCACAGTCCTAGGGAGCCGGTCACTCTCCTTGCTCACACACTCCGCACCAATGAAGATGGAAGTGTCCGGCACTGTGCTAGATACTGAAGACCCGAAGCTGAATAAACATAGCGCCCAGCCCCACCACCGGGAAGTCAGACATGCAAATAGCTACTATACAGAGGAGCTAGGGCTGGAGATACAGTACCCAGAGCTGTGGGGGCACAGAGATTAGGGGTGGGGGAGGGGAGACAAAGACAGGATAATCAGAGGAAGTGTTTGAAATGGAGGTGACATTTGAGGAGAGTCTTGAAGAATGAGGAGTTTGCTGGTGGCGTGGTGGGGGTGCAGAGAAGGGAACAATGTGCAAAGCCATGTGACACGAAGTTCAGGGGTGGTGGGGACAAGGAGGTGATGTGGAAATAAGGCCAGAGAAACTGGAAGGGGTCAGATCACAAAAAGTGTTATGCATCTGTTAAGGAGGGAAGTCACTGAACAGTTTTAGGCAGGAGAGCCACCTTAGATAAGACTTTCTTGCACCTACAGAAGGGAAGCTCTGGGTCAAGACTATACCCCTTACAGTCCTGCCCTATCCTTCCACTTCCTGCCACTTATTCTATTGGGTCATGGAGAGGGTGCGTGAGGATCCCAGCCTTGCAAGGGCATGTGACAGCTTTGGACGGATATCCTCAGGTTATCCCAAAGGCCCCCAAGTCCTGACTGAAAACATCTCAGGCCAGTCGGCCCTGTAACCCCTCCCGGATGAGCCCCCATGCTCATTTCCTGTCTCCTGCTGGACAGAAAGCCAATCTGGACACCCTGAAGTCCATACGGAATCCGAGGGACCCCGCTCTGCTCCCCCAGTGGAAGAAGCTGCTGAGAGAACTGGTGGAGGACTGCAAGTAGGGAAGGAGTGCACTGCCCTGGGGCTGGGGCTGAGCCAGGTCAGGTTCACATGGGGTGGGGGTTCAGACCAGCACCCTACAGAACATCACCCAGCTCCTAACTCCTCAAGAAAGGGGCTCTGCTCAAATCTCTCTCAGGGTCAAAGTCCACAGGACATTGCTGCTTCTCCTCCCCCATTCAGGCCCTCTGGAAACTGGCCTTGGCCTCCCCACCCAGCCTTATCTGGCTGTCCCTATACACACACCTGATGCTTCTACCAACCCAGACCTCTCCCTGTCATCTTGGCAAGCAGCTTTTTCCCTGCTGCTGCTCCTGTCCACAGTGCCCTCCACAGGGCTCTGCCTGTTCTGGAAGATGCATCGTAAGGCCTCTCCCAGCCCCAGCCCCACACCCCACTTGGATCTCCACCCCTACCCCCCCAGGGCTTGGTTGACCCTTGTTGCTGGGCTCTCACCCACCTCCACAAGGGGCTGCCTGAGCACAGGCCTGTGGGAGGGGGTTCTCATGAGAACCGGTGGGCCAGGCCATCACAGGACAGGAAAGGATCTCAAGTCTAAGAAGGGTACCTTGGCCTAAGGCATGGCAGAAGGTAAGATGGAGAGAGGCCCAGCCCCCTCTTTCCCGGTCCTGGCCACAGGCACCCTCTGCCCTGCATGACCCATCAGCACAGAGCCACCGAGCTGGACAAGAAGAGGTGGCAGCTCCGCAGCCTCCTCCTGCAGGAACTGGCTCAAAAGGCCAAGGAAGCCAAGCCCAGGAACATGGTGGCCACTGTGGAGAACTGGCTGTACCGCCTCAATGCCATGCTCCCTGAGGTAGGCACTGGACATGCTGCTGGGGGAGGTGGGACTTGAAGCCTGCCGCAGGCGTGACACCATCCCGTCTCGGCAGCCCCAGGTGAGCCTCCCAGATGTGATGATCTGGCTGATGTCCAAGGGGCAGCGAGTGGCCTATGCACAGGTGCCTGCCCATAGCATCCTGTTCTCCCCGACAGGGGTTCTGCACTCTGGCAGGTTCTGTGGGAAGACACAGACCCTCTTCTTGCAGGTGGGGAAGCTGGGAATCCTCAGGCCACCCTGTTCCTCGAGGGAGGAAAGGGCCCAGAAACACCCCAAGAGAGAAGCCCTGAACTCTTGAGGCAGCCCCCATGAGTTTCCCTGAGGGCATGCCCACTTCGTCTCTCCTGGACCCTCTACCAGATAAAGTGGGGTTTAAAGAGTCTCCAGAGAAAGGCAGGGGACAATGACCACCATCATGTGGTTAATGCCAAGTCCACATCCCTCATAAATGTTCCTCAAATTCATGTCTTCCCTCATCCTTACACTACACTTGGTCCAGTCCCTTATCTCTCCCCAGAACCACGATTGGGTGCTTTCCAAAATATTTAATGTTTATATGGCTTGGGCACCAGCCCATCATATCAGATGCAGGCCATACATAAGGCTGGCTGACCAGCACCCCTGCCCTGATGACAGCCACTACTCCCAGCCTTCTCCACCTCACCCCACCCGGGAAGCAGGTGGGGAGCTCTCCCTCGCTCTTGATGTCCTTGGCTCCCCATTGCCTTCTGGAGAAGGCTCAACTGCCCTGGCTGGGCCCCAGCCCCTTCTCACTGCCATAACCTCCTTAGGGCTACATACTCTCAACAGTCAGGCTACTCTCGGCTTCCCCACCCCCAAACCTGCCTGCCCTGTGCCCTTTCTACCATTGTGGAAGGGCCCTCCCATGCCCACCTGAGTCCCTCATCCTACAAGAACCACTGAGACTTGACTCCTGGCTCTACCACTCACTGGCTTGTGTGACCCCAGACCAACCCTTGACCATGTCCAGGTCTCAATCTGCTCCTCTGTTAAATAGGCCTAGTGAAAATGATGCTTGCCCTCTCCCTCTGGAAGGCAGGAACCCTGCATCATTCACTTTTAGCCCCAGCACCCCACTCAGTGGAAGGCCCCTGCTCCCAGGGTTCAGGGTGAAGGAGCAGGTGTGTGTCCGTCCCTCACCTGGGCCCCTGCCCCCTGGGGAACGTGTACCCCTGTGGGGTTGACCTGCCTCCGGTTCAGTACCCAGAGGGTGAAGGACAGAAGGACACGCTCCCGGCCCACCTCCGGGTCTGCATGTGGCTCGGCAACATCACAGACAGCAAGGATCTGCAGCTGCTCCGCCAGGGCGAAGTTGTCGTGTACGCGGAGACGGTAAGCGGCACCCGGGTAGGACAGAGCAGGGAGGTCAAGCTGCAAATAGCCTAGCACCAAAGGTGGAGAAAACGGTTACCAGCGGAATCTGAGGATTATGAAATGGGCGTCATCAGGAGCAGTGGCAGAGCCTAAAGCAGTCTCAGATGCCGCCAGCTCAGGGCATGTGCATGTAATGACAACAGGGGCAGCCAAGTGGTCCCTTAGGGCCAGTCGCTCTCTCGCTGACGGAGGTTCATGAAGAGTTTCTTCCAGTTCCTTCAAGGCCTGCAAGGTGAGCGAGGCTCCACTGGCAGGGGTCTCCTCTGTCACCCACATGGCAGCCTAGGACCCCTGCAGACTCCAGCTGGGTCCTCCAGGCCAGTCTGGTGGTTCTGGGTAGGGTGGGGCCTGGAATGTTCAGAGGAGCAGGAAATGAGGCATCTTCCCAGAGAACCATAGACCCACAGGTGGGTAAGCAGCCAGCCAGTCAGAGACTGCTCTAGAATCAGAGGAGGGAAAGAAGACCTTTGCTCCCTGAGGGAGGACATGGCTCAGAAGAAGGCTCTGAGAGCAGTGGGAATGGAGTTTAAGAGTTTTCAGCTTAACTTACCAAGTTAAAAACATACTTTCGTGGTTCCTAAGTTGCATGCTGTGAACAGATATACCCTAACATACATAACCAGCCCCTACGAAGGGCTGGGCAATGCCAAGATGAGTGGGGATTTAGGAGGAGATGCAGGCAGCAAGGGCTGTATATCCAGCTAGGGGAATGTGGGGGAAAAAAGCTCAGAGGCTGCAAAGATGTGGCAAGTGGTGGAGTAGCATTGGGTTCCCCAGATCAGCAGCAACAGCACTAAGGGACCACACTGCAGGTGCCACCAGGCTCTAACACAGGCACCCACCCCACTCTACCCTTCAGTGGCCAAGCACCCTGGGGTAGAATTGACCTCTGAGCCTCAGTCTCCCTGCCTGTGAAATGGGACTGTGAGAATTACAGGGGACAGTTCATGTAAAACCCTAGACATGGGCCTGGCCCAAGGGGAGAGCTTGATGAACAGAGTCTGCCTGTGCTAAACGAGTGCCGTCGAGGGAAAGTGCTACCTGTGATAAGCTCTGGAGGTGCCTGGAGCCAAGTAGGGGAGCCAAGGAGGGGCCCAATGTCCCACTGTGAGCTGGCACTACAAGGCACTGACAGCTGCCCCTCCCCCAGTACGAGAACCAGGCCAAGTATAAAGATCAGTGGGGACAGCAGGGGCTGTACCACTGCCCCAACTTCTCGGACGTCATGGGGCACAAGGCCCTTCCCAAGGAGGATTTCAAGGCACCCCACGGATGGCACTGGAAGGGGCAGTGGACAGTGGAGCCTCAGAGGAGGTAAGGCTAGCACACAAGCCTAGAGCCTGTGTGCCCCTAGACGTGCAACCCTGGGGTGAGAGCTGTCAGCAGCAGCCCAGAGAGCTAGGCACATGGCCACTGTAGCCTGCTCCTGGGGGCCAGAGTGCCCACCACCCTGCCCTGGATGCCAAGCCCCACTGCCCAGCCTTGCCCAGGGCTGGTGGGGGTGCCAGGTAGGGGAACACTGGACCCGCAGAGGAGGACCCCAGGGGCCTGAGAGTTAAGGGAGATGTGCTGGGAACTTGGGGTCTCCCTGTCCCCAGACTCCTCCTGGACATACACATCAACAAGAGCCAAGTGCTGGAAGAAGTATATGAGAACCAGTGTCGCGACACCACGGGGGCCTGGGTGCCAGCAACCATCCCCAACACGGACATGGTGAGCAGGGGCTGAAGCTGCTTCTGGGGATGTGGGGGGACAAGCAGTGCAACCAGGTGGGTGCCTTGGAAGCCGGGTTGTCTGAGTGGAAAGAGCACTGGACCAAGGGTTACCATCTGAGCCCTGCTCCCTACTCTGCGTGGGACCCTGGGTGCACACTGATGGGGTTCTATTCCAAGATGGCAGGTAGAGGTAACTTCCATAAGACTGTAAGGAGCAGCATAGTGGGGCAGTGTTTCCTTCCTAGGCTTCTTTCAAAGGTAGCGCTTACCCAGCAGGAGAGAATCTGTGTGGGGCTAGTCTAAGCCCCATAATAGACTAATAGAAAGTCCAATAGAACTTTCTGTGATGATGGAAATGTTCTGTGTCTGCACTGTCTAGCTATTGAATTGGCCATCGAGTACTTGAAATGTGGTACTTATGAGAGTGAGGAACAGAACTTAGGACTTTGTTTCATTTTAATTAATTTGCATTTAAGTGGCCGCAGGAGGTTGGTGGCTGCTGCATCAGACAGCACAGGTCGAACCCATGTCTCATGCACACTACCCTCTCCTCCTCAGCAGCGACAGAGACAGGGCAGTCTACAGCGACTAGCTGAGATTGGTCACACTATTTCCCTTTCCTAGTCATTAGTATGGGTATTTTCTATTTATGGTACTGATTTTCCATAAAATCAGATAGTGACTTCCATAATTGATAGTGGCTATATAAAGTTTTCTTTTAAAAATACATTTACCATTCCGGGGTGCCAGGGTGGCTCAGTCAGTTAAGCGGCTGACTTGATTTCAGCTTAGGTCATGATCTCTCAGTTTAAGGAATCGACCCCACATCAGGCTCTGAGTTGAAAGCATGGAGCCTGCTTGGGATTCTCTGCCTCCCTCTCTTTCTGCCTCTCTTCTGCTCCTGCTTGCGCTCGCTCACTCTCTCTCTCTCAAAATAAACATTTAAAATAATAATAATAGTAAATAAAAATACTTTTACTATTTGAAAAGGCAAGTCAGTAAAAGCATGTTAAGTGGATATGTGGGTGGCATCAGAAGTAGCAAGCACTATCTGCTCCAAAGAGAGCACTATGGCCACGCTAGGTGAGCAAACATGTGGGCAGAGAGAGTTGGAGGCCTCTTAGCTCAGATGCCCCTGGCCCACCCTGTCTGTCCACCCTCAGAATGGAGAGCCCGTGGAGTCCCGGGAGAATATGAAGTGTCCCCAAGGCTGGCACATTAAGGAGAACTGGGATGTGGAGCTGAACCATGCAGTGGACAATGAGGGTCAGTCCTCTGGTCACAGGCTGAGGGAAGGAGGCCCTGGAGCTGCCAGGGACTGACACTTCCCACAGCCTCACAGCAATCAAGTTCTCAGGTGGGATGGGCCTGAATTTCTGGGCCCATGGAGAGTGGGGCCTCCACCCTTTCTATAGACATAAGCCCCAATTTTGAAACAGGGCAGGTTGTAAGTGCCTCCTGAGCACTTTCTAGAAAGAGGAAATGCTCATGGAGCCTGGGTTCACCTGAGGTAGCTCCAGGGAAGGAGTGATGGGCTGGAAGTCTGAAGACCTGAGCTCAAGATGTGACTGTGCTACATGTGGGCTGTGTGACCATGTGTGGGTCACAAGACATCTCTGAGCCCCAGCTTCATTTGTAAGATGGGCAGTTGGGCCTAAGCCATCCTGGCGACCACCCCATCCTTTCCACACCTCAGGGCCCCAAAAGACCTGGACATGAGGGAAAGCATTTCCTCTCCCTTTAGCCTGCCTTCTGGGGCCCATCTCTCAGGCCTGTCCACGCCTCCCAGCCCATGGGCACTTGGGCACCCACAGGCCGTGGCCCTGCCTCTGCAGGCTGGGAGTACGGAGTGGGGATCGAGCCATTGGGCCTGCCCCAGGTCTGGAACTCAGTGGAGAAGACCTACTACACATGCCGCCGGCGGCGCTGGGTGCGTTTGCGCTGCCGGAACCACGGGAAGCTGGGCCTGGAGCAGGAGACCCTATCCTTCCTACAGCTGGTGAGGGGGCCGCCTGGGCAGGGTCCCCCCCCCCGTGCCATGGCAGGGGTGGTGACATTCTGCTCCCCTCCCTGCAGCACCACCCCAGCGCAGCCAAGGAGGAGGGGGGCTGGGAATATGGCACCTTCGGCTCCAAGTTCCACCTGACTCCTCAGCCCCAGAGCCGGTTCCGCCGCCGCTGCTGGCACCGCAGGCTGGTCCCAAACAAGGACAAGGGCATCGCACCCATTTTCCTGCTGGAGGGATCGTTGGTAAAGCCTCAGTGGGCTAGGTGACTCCTGGCAACGCTATATCCCAGAGCCAGGGCCCGGGCTGGGTGTGGCAGACAGCTGGAGATGCCCCAGGTTGGGGCATTGATGGCTTGGGGCGGGGGCGGGGGGAGTGTGCGCCCCAGATCCACACCCTCAGTCTATAAGGGGAGAAGGGTGACCTGGGCCTGCACTAGAGGAGACAAGAAAAGCACCCAAGAGCTTCAGGGAGAATGTCTTGGGCACAGGTTATGGATATGCAAGAGCAGGCTAAGAAGGAAGAGAACAGGATGCTGTCACAGGGTCTGAACAAATCATTCATGAGCTTCTGGAAGACTGCCCCACAGGACACCCACCCACTTGACCTACCCTTCATCTACTGCATCTTCAACAGTGAGCATTTGACAATGCCCAAAGTCTGCTTGGGTGGCTCCAGAGGCCTTGCATCTGAGGTCAGGGAGTGAGGAGGGGCCAAGGTGGGAATCCTGGGGGCAGGTGATGGACGTGGCTCCTCTCTTACCCAGAGCCCCACTACTACCAGCTTTTCTGCTACATCTACCAGGCCTGGAACCGAATGTCCAACCAGATCCAGACATTCCAGGGTAGGCAACAGGCACCCCTTTCTTCCCCAAGTCCTCAGGAGGCCATGATGTGGCCACCCAGCAGCATAAAGAATTTGACAGGGAAGGGGGTGACAAACATGCAGACCCCTCTCCCCAGCAGGTCAGGGCCCTGGCTTGGGGGAGAGATATAAAAACAAGGAGTATAAGGTGGGGCTGTTCTTGAGATGTGTCCCCAGTACTGGGGATTCAAGAAGGGGGAGAAAGAGTGACACACCTGGGGACCACACGTCCCTGTGTCAGAAGATGGGGGGGGGGGTGTGGGGAAGAGGTGAGGCGATTTCCAGCCATGTGCATGAGGAGCCTGTTCTTGGTCCTGTGAGGAGGACCCAGTGAAGCTTTCAGGAGAGATGTGTGCTCCTGCCCCGTCCTTTTGGTAACGCTGTTTGTAAGGAACCAAGCTGCTGGATGAGGGGCAGAGCCAGGGCAGGGAGTGTCTGCCGGGAGCTGTGTCCATTGGGCATCGGCGCCCACATTGAGAGGGCCACATGATGTCCCCTTATGCCACAGCCACTCACTGATGCTGTGGAAGGGCAGCCACGTGCAGCTGGTCCCCAGAACTCCTCCAGAGGAGCCACGGGACCTTCCATCTCCGTGCCACTCAGACCTCAACCAGGTGGTGTCAAATAGATGTGTGTGGAACCAAATGGTCCTTGGCCTCTGGTTACATAGCCATTTGCTCTGTACTTGCACTGAGGTGGCCTTCTGGGCAGCTGGCAGTGGCTGTGATTGCCCAGCCTAGGCCTCCCTGGTGTCTGGTCCAGTGGTAGCAGCTGCCAGAGACTAGCACCTGGCTTGACAAGCTCAATGGCAGGACCCCCTCCTCTCCTTCTATCCCCCAGGGCCCTTCATTCGGATGGTCTTCTTGAACCATAGCCAGTGCACCCAAACCCTGAGGGGCTCTGCAGCCCCCACATGGGCCCAGACGCTCATTTTCCAGCACCTCCTTCTGTATGAGAACCCCCAGGACACCGAAACAAGCCCACCACTCGTGGTGTTGGAACTGTGGCAGCAGGACTCTCAGGTAAGGTGGGCTGGAGTGGGCAGAGTTGCTGAGTTTTTCTTTTAGAGGAGAATATACAGAAAGGCCTCCCATGGGGCATGATTCACAGAGAGCAGTATGTCAACATAGATGTTGGCCCTGATCCTAGAGTTGTCAGAATCCCAGGGGAGGAGAGCCAGAACCCTGCCAGCTTGGCCTCAGTGTTTGGTGAACTTCCCTTTCCCTGCAGGGAAAGGAGAGCTTGTGGGGCCGGAGCATGTGGTCTCCAGTGGTCTGGCTGGATGCCCAAAAACGGATCCTGCCCCCGCTGAGGTGGCACCCCCTTGTAAAATTGCTAGGGGAGGAAGAGGGTGAGATCCTGGCATCCTGTGAGCTGATCCTCGAGACTGAGGTACTGAGAAGGAGGGCCTGGCTGGGGGTGGGGGGCGCCTTGCTCACTCCCACCCCACCCCACCTCCCTGCCCCCAGTTACCACAACCTGTGGTCCCCAACTCCACCCCCCAGGAAAGGCCTGGGGCCTGAGGAGCTAGAACACCAGGCTTGGTGATGCCAGCCGGTGACGTCTCCCTAACTCCCTGCCTGCTGCTGCCCATGGGGCTCTGGAGCCTCCTCACTTGAGCCCTGCTAGGGACTTGATTTGGGGGTGGGAAGGACAAGCCCACTAGGGCCTCATGCTCCCTGCTCTCTCACCTCACCCCTTCAGAGTCTCAAAGAGAGGCCACCCATCTTAAGTGTTCCCTGGAAGAATGGGATCTACACACTCCCCAAGAGCATCCAGCCCACACTAAAGAAAATGGCTATCGAGGTGATAATGGTGTGGGGCAGTGGGGAGGGCAAGCACCCCCCACAGCAGTCAAGTGCCGTGGAGGTCTCTCTGCTCAATCTCCTTGGGCCCTCCTGACTACCTGATCCAAAGCGTGGACCCCAAAAAGACACTCTCTGAGAGATGGAGGGAGACAGGGGAGGAATGAAGGGCAGAACCTCTGATAGAATAGGTTAAATTATTTTAATGACATCCTCTGTGGCAGGTCATAGACAAAGGGCTTTGGCATTCCTTACCACATCCAAGCCCCTCGATGGCCCTCTACAGTAGGGACCACTTTTCAGACAAAACTGAGGCTCTGAGAGAGTGGAGAGCCCATGCACAGTGACACAGGGTTAAGTGGCAGAGCCAGAATCTGGGCCTGGCCCTGCCTGACTCCAAATGACAGTAGCCTGGAGGTCCCCACGTCGGAACCTTTGTGCCCAGCCACAAATCTGGTCAGGTCCTCCTAACCCTGGAGACCCCCCCCCCCCCCCCAAGATCAGGCAACCCCACTCTGGTCCCTTGAAGAGGCCTTCATGAGTAACAGCATGGATGTTTTCTGGGGTGCCCAGTGTCTGTCACTTGAGAACACTGAATGACCATGGAATTCTATGGGATCTGAGTCACCAGTGAGCTAGATTGCAAAAGGGACACCTGAGAAATCTGGACCCCCCCCTGCTACTCTGGGCCTTCAAGGCAGCCAGCCTTAGGGACTCACTCCTGAGCAGTGACTGGAGGCCAGACAAAGCAGCAGGGGAGGAAGGACAATACCTAAGGGGCCCTGGAGGTCAGTGAAGGATATCACAGTAGCCAGAGGGCACTCCCTCATGGAGGCCTTGAGGACAAGCACTGATCCCCCACAGGGAGACCTGGGTAACCTTTAGACTCTGACTTTGTCCAGCTCATTCCCGGGCCCTGGATACTCCCTGATGCATCATCACTCCCAGGACAGTCCCCTCTCTCTGGCCAGGACCCCAGTACAGAGGCCCTGTCTGTCCTTTGCCCTGCCCCTCCTTCTCTGTTCTGGCAGATCCTGATCTGGGGCCTTCGGAACATGAAGCAGGTGCGCTCCCCCCAGCTCCTGGTAGAATGCTGGGAAGAGTCCCTGCAGACACAGCCCATCAAGGACTTCCAGACCAACCCCAACTTCACCCAGTCAGTCCTCTTCCTCACAGTGGTAAGGCAACCTCGGGCAAAGCAGGGGCTGGGGCAGCCCTCTCCCCTGGGAGGCCTCATGCCCGGGCCTCTCCTTGGGGCTGCAGTTCATGCCTATGGAGGAGGTCTACGCGCCACCCCTCACATTGAAGGTGGTGGACAGTCAGGACTTCGGCCAGCAGACTGTGGTGGGTCAGGCCAACATCAACTCCCTACAGCCCTACTTCTGCGACCCCTGGGCTGAGGACTATGTGCCTCCACAGCTTCCAAGTATGGCCCTTTCCCCCTGCCCTTCCCAGCCTCACCCCTAAGCTGGCACTGGGAGTGGGGCAGCCATGGCAGCCCTGCGGGGCTGGTGTCCCTCCTCCTCACCCTTCTTGCTGCTCCTGAGATTCATGATTGCTCTTTCTCCTCAGTGCTGTCTATGAACAAGTACCAGAAGGTGAGTAAAGGGCTCAAGGTCCCACCTTCTTCTACACCATTTACAGGGAGCAGCCCTTGTCCCCGAGGAGAAGCGGAGATTAAACAGAGTTCTGAGACATGTGCTCTCAGTGTACACGAGAACTCTAAAGCTGTGATTCCCAATGTGGACAGCATGTTAGAACAGTCCGAGAGTTTAAAGAAATGCTGTAGCCAGGCCACAGGATAGCTAGCGGGAAGGACCCAAGTATCAGCATTTTTTTCAAGCCCCAACCCTCTCCAGTGATTTCAATGTTTTCAAGGTTCAGAACTATCCCTTGAGAGCGGCACTTATCAAACCTGAATGCACAGGCATCTTGGGGACATCTAGAGAAAAAGCAGGTTCTGACTTAGTAGGCCTGAGGTGAAGCTTCAGGTTCTGCATTTCTGGGCCCTCCCAGAGTTCCATCTGAAGCTGTGGGCATTGAGGATAAGAACTAAGCTTACCCTCCTTCTGGTCCCCAAACCCATGTCTGACGATCTTGGAATTGAAAGGACTCCATGAGGAGCAAGGGAGCCAGGGAAGGGAGCCCTGCCCTCCACTCCCTTTCTCCTCAGAAGTCAGGGATGGTGAGCGGGCCAGGCAGAGGACACCATACCTCACCCACTCTTCTGCTCTCACTTTTCAGGTCCTAGATTACCTCTATGAAAAGTTCTGGTTCGAGTCCAGCAAAGCTGAGGTGACGTAGGCTCAGACTCAGGGAACAAAGGAACGACTCTGGGCAGCTCAGGGAGGCAGGGGGCAGCATGACCCTGGGCAGAGGAAGGCCACTGTGCCTTCTCCCTGAAGGCCAGAATGACCTTCCCTGCCAGGACGAATACGAGCATGAAGTGGACTGGTGGAACAAGCTGTTCTGGGCGACAGGAGATGCCAAGTCCTTGCAGTACAAGCACAAAGACTACCACACCCTGAAGGTTTGGAGGCCTCTAGGGGGGAGACTGTTGAGACTCGGAATAAAATCTGCTGGCAGAGACCAGCAAACCTCACCCTGATTCCTCTAGGAACTACCAGCGGGGATGGGGGCAGGCAGGAGAGGGGGTAGTTTCCTTCTTGTCTCCCTAAGACTCCAGGCCACACCTCCACCAGCCATGCCTTTTTGGGAACCAGGACTACCCCACCTGCAGCAGGAGGTGCTGACTCTGGGGCCACGGACCAGGCAGATGCTTTGAAGCCAGACCTAGGAACTGGTGGCCCCACAGCCCCCTGATGGCAGGAATGGTCCCCCTCTGGCTGAGCCCGCTCTCCCCACCAGCCTGGGTCCCATGCACCCTCCTGCAGGTGTATGACTGCGAGCTGGAGGCTGTGCCCGCCTTCGAAGGCCTGCAGGACTTCTGCCAGACCTTTAAACTCTACCAGGAAGAGCCCAAGTTGGACAGCCCTGTGGTAGGGGAGTTCAAGGTGCATGTC
The DNA here is from genome assembly GCF_022837055.1 of Prionailurus viverrinus. Classification (NCBI taxonomy): domain Eukaryota; kingdom Metazoa; phylum Chordata; class Mammalia; order Carnivora; family Felidae; genus Prionailurus; species Prionailurus viverrinus. The sequence goes on along the minus strand of NC_062563.1, from coordinate 62,880,072 downwards.
CACCCCAGCTGAGCTGCCCCTGTCTCCTGTGCCCCTTCTGTCACCAGAAGACTCTAATAAAAGCCCTGGCTCTCTATGCTCTGTGAGAGGATAGGGCAGGGAGGGCTTGAAAAACAGTTGAGGGAGCAGGGGAGCAGAAGGTGACCTATGCTGGGATTTAGAGTGACCTCCCTTTACATAGGATGGGCAGGGGCCTCCTCACACCAGCTCTGGCCTACGTTGAGCTCCCAAAACCTATAAGCCTTAGAGAACAAGTTCCAACCCAAAGGGATGGACGGGCATGGAATGGGGGTCCGCATGAGCAGAAACTGGAAACTCACCTAATGACTAGAGTTCTTTGCCCAACACTCTTCCTAAACACAGTTGTCCCTGTGGAGTCCCTGCCGCACCCGCCCTCTCCTGTCCTTGCGGCCTTCCATCCCTGCCATCCTCAATGCAGCCTGCTCTCGCTTGAGCTTAGACCAGGGGCACCTCATGGAGGGCTTAACAGAGCCAGGCCCGCACTGCCAACACCTTCCCTCCCCAACACACACAGGGCCTTTTCCGCGTCTACCCCTTTCCTGAGGATCCAGAAGCCCCCAAGCCCCCTCGCCAGTTCACAGTTTGGCGTGAGAAAGAGGACTTCCCTCAGGAGTGCTTGGTGCGAGTGTACATAGTCCGAGCAATCAACCTGCAGCCCCAAGATGCCAACGGCCTGGTAATGAGCAGCCCCAAACCCATGGTGTTCATGGTCCCCGGGCCCACCCAGCCCAGGTGCCTCCCACAGGGTCCTAGAGCTCCCTCAGGCTGCGGATACCCAGACCGCCACCTCACCACAGGCTCCATCTGGTACGAGGGGCTCACTTCTGCCCCACCCCCACCCTCCCTGACCAACCTGGGCTGACTTTCCATTTCCTGTCACATTTCCCTCCCTATGACTGAACCCCAGTGTGACCCTTATGTGATCCTGAAACTGGGACAGACAAAGATTGGCAACCGGCACAAGTACCAGCCCAACACTGTGGATCCCATCTTTGGCATGTGAGCTGCCCCAACTCACCCAATCCCACATTTCTCCAGGAGTAAGCTCCAGAAGACGAACAACTCTTGCATTTCTTTCTAACCTCTGAGTTCCTAGCACGGGGTCTCACAGTGCTCAACAGATGGAAGGGTGGTCAGTTCTACCCTCCTTCTCAAACACTTTGCCTGGGAAAGGAGTTCAGGGTCCCACAACCCAGGCCTACCAAAAGTTGTTTCTAGCCATAGCTAGGGGATAGTTATTGGCAGGTGACAGCCACCCCAGACTCTGCTCTCCATATTCACCATGACCAAACAAGGGGCTGAGATGCTAGACAGGGAGGCCTGTAGATAACATGGTGTGCAGTCTGCAGTGTCCAACACCCTCACCCCTAGGATGTTTGAACTCAGCTGTACCATCCCCCTGGAGAAAGACCTGGAGATCCAGCTATATGACTTTGACCTGTTTTCACCTGATGATAAGATTGGAACCACAGTCATTGACCTTGAAAACCGACTCTTGTCTGGCTTTGGAGCCCGTTGTGGGCTCTCCAAATCCTACTGCCAGTAAGTACACCTGAGGCTGGGCAAGAGAATAGGGGAGGGGTGGAGGAGGGAGCCCCCAGTTCCCTTTGCAGAGGTTGCATCCCAGGCTGGGGAACCAGGCTCCACCCATGCCCCCACCACTGCTCATCCTGCAGTTCAAAGCAGAATGTTCTGCAGGACCCAAACCTCCCCACTTGTTCCTCTCCCTTAACCTCACAGGTCAGGGCCCTTTAGGTGGCGGGATCAAATGCACCCAAGCTTCCTCTTGGAACGCCATGCCAAACAGAAAGGGCTGCCTCCGCCTCTGTTCAATCCTGAGGAGGACTCTGTTTTTTACAATGGGAAACAATTCAGACTGCAAAGCTTTGGTGAGAAGTACAGCACGCTGCTGGAAGGCACAGAGACAGGCCTCTGAAACGAGAGGGCACCTGCCCCATTTTGCCCTTTCCTCTTGTGGAGGGCAACCATGGCCACTGTCCAGGCTGGGGTAGGGAAGGGGGCGCACCTGCCTGGGAGACAGGAAAGCTAACAACCTCGTGATCCCCTCCCCTTCCACCTCCTTCCATCTAGAGCCCAAGCCCCCTACTGTTCGTTATTTGGGACCTAAGAAAGAACGCCTTGCACTGTACCTCCTGCACACCCAGGGGCTGGTCCCTGAGCATGTGGAGACCCGCACACTATACAGCGACAGCCAGCCAGGCATCGACCAGGTATGAGACTCGAGGGGCTGGATCGGGAGACCAGGGAGCCCATCCATCCAGGACATAGCCATGACGAGAGGGGAAGGGGAGGCCAAGCATTCACAGATGCATGCGCACAAAAGACAAGCATGTTCTGTTAGAAGTGAGAAGTTCCAATGATGTCACTCAGAATGGAGAAATTCGGAGCAGGAAAAGTCGTCTACAAGAAACCTAGGCCGTACATCAGTTGGTAGAAGCGGTAAGGCGCAACCTTACCAGCCAGTGCCTACGCTGCTTTAGTCTCTCCTGAGGGAGGGTGGGGAGGTAGCACCTGGGGTCAGATGTGCAGACATTACAACCCTGGTTTACCTGTTAATTGCAGGCTGTGTTTTCTCCATGGCAAGGAACCCCAAACAGAAGGAATAAAAATCCCCATGGGCACCCTAATTATCATCCACCCTCTACCCTCCAGCCACCAGAACAGCTCATCTCATTCTCCAAATTTCTCAAGCTGATACCACATTCCAGACACAAAGTTCTCTGCTGAGCACTTTTTATAAACCATTCTCATTAAACCTGTTTTCTTAAATGGGGTCAACTTCAAAAGAATAAAATGAGGTCAATTTGAAAGAATATATTTGTCTATACCTTCCAGTGTTAGTAGTTCTACTCTTTTAGTTTTTTCTCTTCCTTTTTCTCACCATTTTCATCCCTCCCTTCTTAAGACAGACCTCTATGCTTGGTGGACAGCTTCATACCCTTACAATATGCTTACACAACATAAAGCAACCTGGACACTTGGACTGACCATCTAGTTTGCTCTTTCTTGGGGCCACTAAGCTGGTTAATAAATGAAGCCCCAACCCCACTGTGGTGCTCTGTCCAGAGAGGCTGAGGAGCACGGCCTGCTCAACAGCATTAACCCCCAGTCACAAGTGATAACCCGCTGTGGCCATCAGCCTTGAAGCCATCATACACTACCAGCCTTACTCTGCACCATTCTTCCAGCCAAAATGAGAAAAGGGAATCTGGCGGGGAGTTGCCAGACTTCCTGTCTGAAGTCCATTCCATCTCCTTACCCCACCCTCCTATGGTGGGGACACAGCCTCCACAGACCCCAGAACCTGGGACAGGGCTCCCAGGCCACAGCATGCTCAGAACAGAGGCTGGCAACCCCCAGCCAGCTAATCCATCTCCACTCTAGGGAAAGGTGCAAATGTGGGTGGACATCTTTCCCAAGAAGCTTGGGCCTCCTGGCCCCCCAGTCAACATCAAGCCCAGAAAGCCTAAGAGGTAAGTGACCTACCTCATCCCCGTCACTGTACTTCCCAGGGCACGGAACATGGGTGTGCTCACACACTAAGGAACAGCAAATTCCTTCCTTCTCTTGGGAGTCCTGGGAGCTTCCTTCCCCTGCATCCTCCCAAATGTGGCGTGCCTGGTGTGGGCATGGAGGGCAGCCTCCCAGGCCTGTCTTCCTGCACCAAGTTGGGGAGCTATTCCTCAGCAAAGCCTCAGACTACAGTGGCTGCAGGTATGAGCTGCGCTGCATCATTTGGAAAACTGCCCAAATGGACCTGGGGAAAAGTCTATCTGGCGAGATAAGCGACATCTATGTCAAAGGGTGAGAAAGATGGCAGGGCTCCAGCAGTGTTCCCTCAGAGTTCCCCAGTTGTATCATCCCTATGCCTCCCACCCCCAATTCTGGGGCCACATCTCTCCACTCCCACCCGTGCCTGGTGTCTGTTGAGCAGTGCTTCCCACAAGGGGAAGGGGAGGGGGACAATACATGTGAACCCCAGGTGAAATGACTTTCGCCCCAGGTGGCTATTCGGGCTAGAGAAGGACATGCAGAAGACAGATATCCACTACTACTCCCTCACTGGGAAGAGCGACTTCAACTGGCGGTTCATCTTCACCATGGACTACCTGGCAGCTGAGCATATGTGTGTCCAGAGCCAGAAGGTAACAGAACTGGGAGTGGGGGTGGGGGCTGTGCTCCCTCTCCCGCTTCCTCAGAGAACTATAAGCTGAACACTTGGAATGTGGCCTCAGGCAGAAACTTCTCTGAGAGTCTATCACTGCTGGGTAGTGGGCTACTAAGGGGGCCAAGGGCAATCTCAAGGGAGACAGGCCAGGAATACGCTCTTCTGTCACCCTCCAGGACTACATATGGAGCCTGGACCCCACAGTGATGAAGTTCCCAGCCCGGCTCATCATCCAGATCTGGGACAACGACATCTTCTCCGCTGATGACTTCCTAGGTGAGATCTGGAATAGGGTCCATGACCACAGGACAGGGAGCTCCTTCTTGCTGTGACAGCATTTCTCTGGGCTCAGGGGTCCTGGAGCTGGATTTATCTGACATGCCTCTACCAGCCCGGCACGCCAATATGTGCTCCATCAGGATGATGGATACAGATTCCAAGTGGCCTTACTTCCTCCAGTATAAGCACGTCTCCCTCTTCAAGAAGAAGACTGTAACGGGCTGGTGGCCTTGCCAGGTCCTCGATGGTGGCAAATGGCGCTTGTCGGTAGGAGCTGGGGAAGGTGTCTATTGCATAGGACTACTATGCCACGTAACTTGGCTCTAACAGACTTCTGGGGACCTTTGCTAAATCCCTTTTCCTTTCTATGGGAAGGGGTCTTAAACTATTCTCACACCTGTTGTAATGAACTCAGCCTCCCACCACCTATGGTGTTTCTAGGGTAAAGTGAAGATGACGCTGGAGATTCTGTCAGAGAAGGAAGCCCTAATCAAGCCAGCAGGGCGAGGCCACTCAGAACCCAACCAGTACCCTACACTTCATCCTCCCCTGTAAGGGTCCTGTGGGACAAAGGCACAAAATCTTTCTTCCTCATTCACAAAGCTGAGCTGCTAGGCCCGGCAATTTGAATAGAGTGGTAAACATTGGGCCTATAAGTGGAGAGAGGTTAATTACTTCCTAGCATCCCGGCTCAGGGCTCAGCTACAATCAGGAGAGAACAGCCTTAGTGAAGGGGAAATGGGGGGCTGGGGACACACAAGTAAGCAGAAGTTGTTTTAAAAAAGAAAGCTCTTGGGTCCAGATTACTTGACCTGACGGTTCTCTCTGCCTTCCATCTTCTGACATCTCTGCTTATGGACAGACGACCCAACACCTCGTTCTTGTTTCGGATACCTGTTACAACCTTGTGTCACGTTTTCTGGAAACGCTACCACTTTAAAATCATAGCTGCTGCAATCATATTTATTATAGCACTTCTGCTGTTCAACTTTATCTATTCAGCCCCGGTGAGTGACAATCCTGGGGACAGGGACAAAGGCACTAGTTGCTCTTGGGATGACTCTGAAGAGACAGCCTCAGGTCACTACCTCAGGCTAACAGTTGCCTTTTCTCTCTAGCATTACTTGGCCATGAACTGGATCAAACCTGGACTTCGGCTGAGTGCTCCCCTTAAAATATATAGCAATGTCATCAATCCACCGAACACCCGCATTGCCAACCCTTCTGTCCTCACGGGCCAGCATCTGAACCTAAATCCTGCAGCAGACCATGAGCTGAAATTCCTCCAGGGACCTATGAATCACCTGCAAGACATTTTTCCAGAACTTCCAGCCCTGCAAGACTAATTGGCCCAGGTCTGCTTGGCTTTTCTCCTGCCCATCACCAGCCTTACCCTTGGGCTTCCTACCAATCTCTCATTTCTATCTTCTAGGACATATGCAAGGGGCTAAGGATATTCTGGCCATTCTGTTCAGAAACCACTTCCAACAAGGACAGAGTTGTCATTTTCCCACTGAAGTAAACAAGTTTTGTCACAGAGAGTCACCTTATAATTTTGGGGGTTGAAGACAACACGAAAAGCAAGACTCACAAGGACAGGGAACAGTGTCCTTTTTATACACCACCTCTAGTCTTCAGGGTCTCCTCCTCTCCAAGAGGCTCTGAAGTCAGAGGGCAACCAAGAGAAAGGGGGACTGTGAGGAGAGAAATGGCTCACGTGGGGTAAGCAGCTTGCCAAAATCACTGTTCCCACCCCTACGGTACATGCACAAAAGAGCCATGCCACAGACCAGGCATCTCCCTCCTCTAGGGCTATGGAGCCCAGAACAGTATTTGGTTCCATTCACAATGGGAAATATTTATTTCTAAGAACAAAAAGCAAGAGCTAGGGCATGACCTGCCATGCTAGGTTAGACAGTTTCCTTGCATCACACATATCTCAAAGGCTGGCCCTACGCTGGGTGGGGACTGCATTTCATGTCTTCCCCATCCTGTTTAAAAACCCTCAAGGAGCCCGTGAGTGGGGAAACATAAAAAACTCATCTCACACACACACCCTCCCCCATGATGAGACCCCTTCCTCCCACACCACTGCCTGGGCTATCTCAAGAGCTCACCTAGGTCCTCCCACCACAGGGGTCTAGCCAATCTCCCCCTGAGCTCAAAAAAGACAAAAGAGCCGTTTGCTTTGTCAGTTCCAAGTGGTGCTAAGGCCAAGCTCCAGGTCACAGTTTGTGCTCTGGCACCCAATCCTGGAGCTGCTCTGGCTCTTGTGGGGAAGGTCTTAGGAGGACCCCATTTTACTCCCACCTACAGGAGAGCACTGTGGCCTGTGATGCTCACTTACGCACATGGGAGGGACAGAAAAAAGCCCAACACGACAGAAACTTATATGCAGCCAAGGTGCCCTCCTTTCCTTCCGGACTGAGCTGAGGGTTTTCCCAACCCAAAAGAAGACAGGGCAAGGGTTGACAGGCTTGGGGCTCAGAAGAAGGCCTAGACCTTCCCCCAAACCTACCCCTCAAAGGAAGGACACTGTTTGATTTCCATCAGTCATTTTAAGAATTTCCCTTAGGCTACAGAAGTACATGGCTAGGAGGGCTCAGAGCTCCAGGCCCTCCAGGGAGACTGGCCTATTGGCCAATTTAACCACAGGGCAGACAGGTGAGCAGCACTTGACCCCTTGTCAGATAAGGCAGTGGAACAAGGATTGACCCACAGTGGATGACACTCAGCCTCTGTCACTTAATGACAATGAACCCTTCCAGGCACAGATGACCAGGGTCTATTGCTCCCAGATTTGCAACAGGAGTTCAGCAACAGTTTCTTATCCATTAAGAAAAAGAAGCCAAGTTTCCTCTTTGGGGAGTATCCAAGCCGAGGCTATAAAAAGAAAGCTTCCTTACATTTTGAACACTCAAAGTGGGATTCCAAAAATCATGATAAACACAAAACATGTAGGCTCCAGAGTCCAGAAACATCTCCACATGGCAAATGTTGCTTTTGGTGTCAAAACATGGAGCTGGGCAGTTTCACAGTTACTCCTATTACATCCATGAAGTCTTCCAAGTTTCTCTTGACTTGCACACCAAGTGTGTCAAACCTGACTGAGGGCCTAAAGAAACCAACTGGGAAAGTCACAAACCAAGAGAGCCAAGTTTCACGCTAAAGAACAATCACTAGAGCAGTGAGCCAAAGCAAAAAGCCCTTTCCCTATGGCCACCTAATGAGGGTCAGCAAAACCTAAGTTTGTTCTGCAGCCCCAGGCTCCAAAAGACAGGCATCCAGATGTCTCTTCCAGCTCAGGCTGCATTTGGAGAGAGCGATGAACGGAGGGAGAAGGCAACGCAGGGAAGAAGTTTCCATCCAGATTTCTAACGAAAGTTCCTCAAGTGGACAGAGGCTTGGATGAAAAGCAATGAATGGAAGCCTGAAGGTCTGGGGAGTTACCAGTGTTGTATTCTTTGCAGATTTAAAAATGAAGTACAAGGGTCCTCTGAGTCCAACAACAAGGCAGCCTGAGCTATGAAATTCTTTTCTGTGATTTTAGTACCATAACCACATAAATTCTCTCTATCCTCTTAGCTCCCAAGTGGAAGGACTGCAGGGAAAGGCACGTCACAGCAGCACTGCCCTGGGGTAGGTGGGCTTCCTGAACCAGAGTCAGATGTCCCCATGGATTACCATGGTAATGCAGTGTCCCTGCATTCAAAGTTCCAGTGACAGAACAGAGTCCCTGACCAGCTGTTGGAGACTAGAGAAGGCCTGCCAGGCTATATGCTCAGGCCAGTGCCTGCTCCTCCCACACCTCATAGTGACAGCCACAGGGGCGGCAGTAGCAGGACAGCTCAGTAGAAACGCTTTCGGCTCTGTTCCTGCCATTTGTTGTAGAGTATGATACCAATGACAATGGCAAATACGGAAAACACCAGCGAGAAGAAGACGATGAGGAAGAGGGCCAGGCCACTCAGGGGCGGCAATGGGGCGGTCACTGAGGAAGCAAGAGAGAAGCAAGTCAGAATCAGGGAGCCCACCCAGCTGGGAAGATACAGAGTCTCCAGCTTGACACCCATTTCTGGGAGCCAGAAATGATAGACTCTCCCTTTCAGGATGCCTCAATTTAAAAACTGAGCAGCCCTGGGGCGCCTGGGTGGCTTAGTCGATTGAGCGTCTGACTTCAGCTCAGGTTATGATCTCGTAGTCCGTGGGTTCGAGCCCCATGTCTGGCTCTGTGCTGACAGCTCAGAGCCTGGAGCTTGCTTTGGATTCTGTGTCTCCCTCTCTGTCTGCCCCTCCCCCACTTGTGCTCTGTCTCTCTCTCGCTCTCTCTCTCTCTCTCTCTCTCTCAAAAATAAAAATAAACATAAAAAACAACAAACAAACTGAGCAACCCTGCTCATCAGTAACACAGAGACAAGTGGAATGGAAGGAGCGCCTGCTCCATGTTGTTTAGTGGAAGAGCACAGAAAGGAGACAGCCCCACAAGCTGCAGGTGCAAGTCACCCTAGACCTTCCAGGCACGGTGACCTCCCTTTGACCACGGGACCGCTTCCCAGGATCCCCTGTGCTCACCCTCAGGCAGCTTCATGTTGTCCACTGAGGGCAGGAACACATCTCGATGCAGTTTCTCCTCTTCTGGGGTTCTCTCCACTGTCAGCTCAAACAACTTCAGGGAAATGACATCATGATTATCTAAAGGAGAAAAGCACAAGGAGGACCCAAACCACCTCAAACAGAGGTATCTTGGGACTTTCTTGGTTCAAGCTTCTGATCCACAGCTAACTAGCAATGACTTTGTTGTTTTTCGAAATTTACTTATTTTTTAAGTAATCTCTCCATGCAACATGGGGCTTGAACTCACAACATGGAGATGAAGTGTCAGATGCTCTACTGACTGAGCAAGCCAGGCATCCCACTAGCAGTGATTGAGAAAAATGGTTGGAACCTGTTTTCTCATCTAAAATCAAGAATAGGGAACAGAGAGAATATTCTGTATTACTCAGGATTTAAAGTTTTTATCAACAAGCATACATTACCTATATAACTTTAAAACTTACACATAATGCAAGAATGAAAGCCCATATCATATGTGAAGCCTTGTAGTACAGTGAGGGAAGACACAGCACTATAGCTTCCCTTCCATGCAGACACACACACGCAAGACAGGAAAGGGCCTTGTGGCAGCTGATTACTAGGTCACAAGCAGGGCATAGCTACTGGCATGGCACACAGTTCCCTTCTGGACTAGGCCTAATTCTCTGCAGCTCCTTATAACTGTGACTCTGAATCTCACTAATATTACAAGAGAAAGGATCAAGCAATTAAGGGCTCCTTTTTTTCCTCTCTTTTTAAAGTATCATTAATAATGGGGGCACCTGGATGGCTCAGTCATTTAAGCATCTGACTCTTGGTCTCGGCTCAAGTCATGATCTCTCAGTTCCTGATTTCGATCCCTGCATCAGGCTCTGTACTGACAGTGCAGAGGCTATTTGGGATCTCTCTCTGCTCCTCCCATTCTCCCTCTCTCTCTCAAAACAAATATATAAACTTAAAAAAAAGTATCATTAATAAACTCATAGATTCAAACATATTTGATGTGTTTCAATACACTGAACTTGTACAATCTTATAGGTGCTCAATGTGACCTATCTTTCTCCAGTGAGAGACTATTCGAGTTGGCTTTTGAGTCCTTTTGCATGAACCCAGAAATGTCTGATTCTTTATTGCTTTCCTGGGAGGTTCCCAGTTTATCCATTTCCTGCCTCAGCCCTGGCATCAGCCATTTCTCCAAGAAGCTCTTGTTCTTTCCTTTTAGCATGAATTGGTATTAAGAGACCACAAATCTGAATGCTAGGGGTGCTCATGGCTATTAGGGTTGGTTTGGAGACTGGACTTCTTGCCATTTCCCTTTTTTTTTTTTTTCTCATTTTAACATATATTTTATTTAACCCAATATATCCAAAAAACTATCATTTCTACATGCAAATGATAGAAAAATTGTTGATGACATTACGTTCATTTTCTAAGTCTTTGAAGTCTAGTGTGTATCCTACATTTATAGCACATGTCAGTTTGGAATCGCCCTATTTCAAGTGTCCAGTAGCCACCTGTAACTTGTTGCTACTATACTGGACAGTGTTGATCTAGATCATTATTCTGGTTGACTTCTGACATGTGTGTTGGGCCCAAAGGAAACTCTGATCCTCATAATGTAACACAAGAGAAATATATTTGCATAGGGTACTCTCTGCCCTCTCTGCTTCCAGCTGAGGAACTCCACTTTGGGGTGATAATTTGGGGACCCCTCAACCATTCCTTCCCCAAACTCCCAACTTGTGTCTTCTCAGCACATTTTGCCTTGACTTCTGGCAGAAGAAAGAAACCATATCATGTTCCCACTTTTTTCTTCCTCACACCTAGATGACATCCTTTGAACCAAGAAATTTAGAATTTTTGTATATGGGGGAAAATCCATCAATGTCTCACATACTAGGATTATTCCAATTGCAACTCTGTATGGTCCAGGCATGGTACACCAGGAAGCCTGGTGCACCATTTCTCTGTGATTCTCTCCACTCTGCCCTCTTCTGTGATCTTCATCTCCCAGCTGGTGGCAAGATGGCTGCCCCAGCTCCAGGTATCCCACCCTCCCTCCCTTCCTGAAGAAGGAAGAGGGCCATTTCTATTATTAAGGTGGCATTTACAGCTGCTTAGATTCCTATCTTTAGCAGACTCCCAGAGAGGAAAAAACTAGATTTGCCTTCAATTAGAAAAATGTTTTTGCTGTCAGGAATGAGTTTAAGCCATGAAACGATAAAAAGATGGGCCAATGCTCCTCACAATGTAGGGGCATCAAAGGCTGGGGGTACTGAAATGTGTCCTTTCTCATCCATTTTCAACAATTCACTGCATAACAAGTAAGAAGATGTCAACAAGAAAGACCTTAAGAGAAAGACATAATTTGTATTTAGGGATATCCCACAGGCAGAGAACAGAGACTTGTTAATATAGGCATTATCACTAAACATCTAGAGCAAAGAACTCCTTAGGATAAAAATTATTCTACTTCACACTAGCTTTATTCATAATGCATTATACTAGTCAAAAACCCCCAAAATTCAGTGCCTCACCTCTTCTCAAAAGAAGTTATGATTAAGGCTCAAGCCAAGGGAGAGAACAAACATATAAGAGGAAGTTACAAGTTGAGAACAAGTAGGAAGAAAATCCAGAGATAGAAAAGTAAAAGAACCAGGTACTATTAATGCCACATAAATCAAGAACAGCTGGAGTTTCAGAGTAACTGGTCAAACCAGCTGAAGAGAGGACAAAGAATGGCGACTGAGAACAGAGTACCATGGTATGGCAAGGACGAAGCAGGTTTGAGAAGAGTAGTGCTAATGGCTTGACCGAGATGCATGGGAGGTCTGATTACAGGGTGGCAGAGCAGTGGATGGCCTGGAAACAGAAGCACCTGTGCACAGGACACATTCAGAAGTCTGAGCACAAAGGAAGATCTGGGGATGAGTTCGAAAAGGGAAGGCAGAGTCAAGGAATTCAAGGAAAAGCTTTGTTAAGAGAAGGGGCACCAGAGATATCAAAGTACAGAACTCAAAACACAGGCCTGATGAAGAGGCAAATACTACTTTGCATTAGCACCAACCATCTCCTAGAGCCAACTGGACTAGGATAAGGTAGGCCTGGGAGGGGTGGCGGGGGGGCAGGAGGGGGGTTAAGGATACAAAAATGTCAGAAGAGAGGCATTTCCTGGGTACTTGCTTCCCACAGTTGTGCTTGTCTGGCTTTCCCCTCTGAGAAGCCTCACCAAGGCCTGGCTATCGAGACATGACCTCACTCAGGACAAATAAAGAGTACATGGGGCAATACCCGAGAGATCTCCAGTGATGGAGGAGGTACCAAAGTAGTAGCCCCGGGGCAGACGAACCCCTGGCACCTCAATGCAGTCCCTCCACTCATGCTTGCCATCGATGTCCATCATTATCTAGAATAAAAAGAAGAGATAAATCAGGGCCATGAAAGCAGGTGCAAAGCAGACCATACCACCAACTGGTCCAGAAAACAAGGACTCACCGTCAGATGCCTCTTGACATAGCGAATCACAAGGAAGGTGTCATAATGCAGATTGCGGACAATGGCTGTACAGCCCCCCAGCTCCGTAGGCCGCCCATCCCGCTCATGATCATAGCTGAGGGAGCCATTGTTCACCATGGCTGAGATGTAAGGGAATACCCGCTGGGAAAGCAGGGAAGGAAAAGCAGAGGACAGTAAGGAAGTACTCTTAGGAATGCCTGTACAAATAGCAACAGAATTGCACACATACAAGCTGAGCCCTTTCCAGCAGACCAGATGACCATTCTGCCTCATCATTAGCGGCTCCCTAAAACCCACTCTCAGATGGTCACTCAAAGGATATAGCCCAGGAAGCAACTGAACTCTGTACTTGCCTTCAGGAATCTCCTTGCTACTAATGTGGGGTGGGTCTGAAATGGCCCCTCTGGAGTCTTGAATCCTTCCAGAGATCCCTATTTGGCATTTACACATGACTCAGGACTGGTGGTTTTCTTTTTATGTATATATACCTATCTCCCCAACTTCCATGGAAACTCCTTGAAGAAAAAAATCACTTATACTTCCTTATGTGTCTCCACCTTCCATCCCTCCCAAACCCCCTTCGCCCACCCCTACTCATCCCCAGGGTAAGCATTTTGCATATAGCAGATACTCTGAAAATACCTGTTTGATCAGGAAAACCTTTCCATTCTGGATAGCTCCTTTCAAATTCTCAAATCCTATAAGCATATGATGGATGCCATGTGGATTAGGACTCAGAAACAGCACTGCCAGAACCAGGCTGCCAGATGGTGTTCTCCAGCCACAACTGTTCATAGTTGAAAGACCTTCCAGCCCACTTCAGCTTCACCTACACATAACTTCTGCCAGCAATACCCTCCCACTCCCACTACCCATTTCCCACCAACTTCAGAGGCTTTCTCTCTCTCCAGTAGAGTTGTAGGAGGGAATGCTTCCTCAAAAATGATGCCCTAACTATTTAAGAACCAGCCCAGTGCTGAGGCAGTGCAGAGGCAGGGTGATGAAAGGAGAGGAAACATGACACATGACACATGCCACTTCTTTGGTGACTTCCTCATTGCCCTCAACAGTCAACATGCAAGGTGGAGATGCAGTCAAAATCAGAGAATGGTGACTCAAGACAACAGCCACACGGGTGTGAACAGGGGCAAATGGTGGATGGACACGCAGGGAATAAGGGATGGCCATGGTGGGTCAAGACTGAGTACCTGGACTCCTGGAGAATATCGCCTCTTCTGGGCCTGAGAGGGTCCAGCAGGTTATTATAAAAATGAGAGAGGACACAGAAGACAGGAGACCAGGTCAGAAAGAAACAGCCATGGAAGAGCTTTGACCCAGCTGTGGTGGATGAGCAAACCAATCTAAATCCCCAAACAGAAATGTAGGGTCTGTGGAGGGCATTTAGCAAGTCCTTACACCCCTCAAAATTGTGGGCAAAACTGTGCATAGAGGCTTGTTTGTTTTCTAAGGAGAGGGTCTGTTAGTATCAATCCCAAAGGGGCCCACTAGGAATTCCTCTGAGGCTTTCAGAAACTTTATAATATAAACACACAGCACTACATTATGCCAGAAGGCCCCACTTATGTCTCTGAGTCAGAAGGCCAGGCCACATGTTTTGTCTGTATCCAGAAGACAGTATTTCTATAAGAAGGGGAGAGACAGGACTGACAAATAGGGCTAACTTCTTTCGAATTCAAGATGGCCTTTACTACCCAGAATCTCAGGATACAGCTGTTGCCCAAAGACAAAAATCCTACCACTTGAGAGACAATGAAGTTAACTCTAATCCAAAGGGATCATCTACCCTCTAAGTGAGCTTTATGGACATATATTTTCCAAAAGCTTTGTCATTCTAACCTACAACATGTGGGTAAGGAAGAAGCTCCATGGAAGCATGGTGGCATGGTAGATTTAGAAAAACCCCGAGGCTTGAGGGTATTCAGCTTTGCTCTAGAAAACTGCTACGGTTCTAAGCTAGAAGCAACAAGAGGTATATACACAAGCTCAGGCCAGGCCTGCCCTACGGGAAGGATGTGTGAGGGTGTAGAGCCCGAAGCATTTCTTCCTCTAACACTTAGTGAGCACCTGTTAGGAGCTAGGCACTGTTCCAGATACTGGGGTTCAATGGAAAACCAGACAGACTGGTATCTGCTGTCACAGAGCGGACACAGAGTAGAAGAGACAAACAATAAACAAGCAAATAAAATTATTTCAGAGAGAGGGGTACCTGGCTGGCTCAGTTGGAAAAGAAGCACGCAACTCATGATCTCGGGGTCGTGAGTTTGAGCCCAAAGGTTGGGTGTAGAAGATTATTTAAATAAAACTTTTTTAAAAAATTATTTCAGAGAGGGATAATGCTATGATGAAAAATAAAAGAGGTAACAAGATAGGCTACTGAGGGAATAGCTCTCTGAGGAGACAACATCTGAGCTGAGGCCCTAGTCATTAGAGCCACCAAAAGATCTGTAGGTGTAAGAAGCATCAGGTTGGCATATTTGGCGACTAGAAGACACCAGTGTCTGAGACGCAGCCAGTGAGGGAGAGGTGAGTGTGAGCTGAGGCACAAGCCAGATCACACTGGGCCTTGGAAGCCACAGTGAGGACCGTAGGGTAAGCCCCCCACTGCTCTGCTCTTATGCCACTGGTGGAATATGCACAGGACTACAGAAAGGTACAAAATCAATTAGTGGATGACTAAATTCCCCAAACTACTCTTCTACATCTATCATTTGGAACAAGGGAATTATGAGTATGTTGTCAAGCAGAGTACAGAAACGGGCTTCTGACAAGAACGCTCATCACTTCAGTGAACAATTAGGGAAAAGGGAGTAACAATGCCCTGGGTAGCCCATTTATCTACCCTAGTACGCATGATCAGAAGTTTATGTTGCACCTTTCAAAAGGGTGCCTCAGACAACTGTCCTTAACCGACAGCAGCCTTCCTCTTCCCAAGGCTGGTGAGGCATCCGATTATCCAGGAATAGCCAGAGGGAGGCTGGCCCCCAGCATCACCTGCGGGAGTTTTCCAGTTGCATATACATGTGGGGCTCTCAAAGAGTCTCAGTTATAGGTCTAGAGGGGGGCACAGGCTTATGTATTTTTCAAAAAGCACCACAGACAGTTGTGATATACAACCAAGTTTAAGAAACACTGCACCAGACACAGCGCCCCACACCTTTGGAGCCAGAATCTGTCTACTTCAGCAACTCGTGACACGGCCTTCAACTTTTCACCTCATACTAGTAGTAAGTCTTTAAATGCCCTCTTATTTTCCATGCCCAGTCAGGAGTTCTTAAGTGTTCCTTGGGAAGCCACTAATTTCACACAGCAGCTCATTTTCTTTCCTTGGAAAGCAGCCTATATATAGCAAGAACCAAAGGCTGAAGAATCACTCGGACTCAAGCAGGGTGGTAGTTTCATTCCTAATTTAAGAGTCACTAAAAATTAGGCACTCCTACCTATCATCCAAATGATTATTGACTGTAGGGTGAAGGAATATTTCCAAATTTTTGTACTACGAGGACACTTCAAAAAAAAAAAAAAAAGAACCCTCTACATGGTAATTGTACCTTCAGCCTACCTTGACTGAAGGGAGACCCATGAACTTGTGGATTTATGGATCCTATGCTAAAACTCCACAGATCCCAAGCACACAAGTAGTGTAAACCACTAGACAGAAAAAGGTGCCCACATGGCCTCTGTAATCAGGGAGACCTGGGTTCTAACTGCAGTTATTATGCCACTCAGGGCTGTATAACCTTGGGTGGATTACATTAGCTCTTTGAGATTCCATTTCCTCCCTGTAAGCAGGCAGAATAACACAGAGCTCACAGGGCTGATCGTGAAGAGACAACGAGATATGTAAAGCATTTAGTACAGTGTCTGGCATTCAGGAGGGAGTCAATAAACATTCATTTAATCAAAGACTAATGAATTTCTAGACAGAAACACTATTCACAGGTGCTCATATATAAGCACAAAGCCAGGGACACCTGGGTGGCTCAGCTGGTTAAACGGCTGACTTTTTTTTTTTTTTTTAAGCAGCTGACTCTTGATTTCAACTCAGGTCACGCATGATCTCATAGTTTGTGAGATCGAGCCTCACGTCTGGCTCTGCACTGACAGCAGGGAACCCGCATGGGATTCTCACTCTTCCTTTCCCTCTGCCCCTTCCTGGCTCTTGTGCACACCCGCTCTCTCAAAATAAATAAATAAGTTTTTAAATAAATAAATTAATTAAATAAGCACAAAGCCAAATATGCATCTTCTACAGAAGGCCATTAGCTGCCACACACCAGTAAAATCTCCAAAAATATCTTGGGGATTAATGGGTTTGCCTTTTCTGACCTACTAAATATTAAAATAGAACAACCATCTATAATAAATATTTTGAAAAGAACACCAAAAGGGGCGCCTGGGGGCTCAGTCAGTTGAGTGACCGACTTTGGCTCAGGTCATGATCTCACGGTTTTCGAGTTCGAGCCCTGCGTCGGGCTCTGTGCTGACAGCTCAGAGCCTGGAGCCTGCTTCTGATTCTGTCTCCCTCTCTCTCTGCCCCTCCCCCACTCATGCTCTGTCTCTGTCTCAGAAATGAATAAACATTAAAAAAAAATTTTATGAAAAGAACACCAAAAGAGGGGCAACTGGGTGGCTCAGTGGGTTAAGTGTCTGACTTCAGCTCAAGTCACAACCTCACAGTTCATGAGTTTGAGCCCTGCGTCAGGCTCTGCACTAACAATGTGGAGCCTAGTTAGGATTCGTTCTCTCTCCCTCTCTCTCTCTACCCTCCCCCAGTTGCATGCACACCCTCTCTCTTTCAAGATAAATGTAAAAAGTCAGGGCGCCTGGGTGGCTCAGTCGGTTAAGAATCAGACTTCGGTTCAAGTCATGATCTCAGTTCGTGAGCTCGAGCCCCGCGTCGGGCTCTGTGCTGATAGCTCAGAGCCTGGAGCCTGCTTGGCATTCTGTGTTTCCCTCTCTTTCTACCTCTCTCCCACTCACACTGTCTCTCAAAAATAAACATAAAAATTTTTTTTTAATGTAAAAAGTTAAAAAAAAAGAACTATATATTTTCACAATAAACAATTTAGCATTTATGAAAATTCATTTCACTGTTCCTATTTGTTAGACCAGTGAAACTTGTTACCAACCAATATGAGTTCATGAACCTTTAGGAGCCGCTCTCTTAGAGCAATTTTTTCCAATCTGAGGCATCATGCAGTTGGGTAAGCTGGCCAAGTTTGCTCTCTGGAACATAGACATGAAGAAAAAGAGGGTGAGGAAGAGAGGGAGAAAACAGCCACAACCACTATTGCCAAGATGTCTGCACAATGTTCCTTGAGAATGCCAGTTAGTGGTATGAATGAAAAGAGCTAGCACTTTTGGAACACTTCCTCTGTGCCACGCACTGTGCTCAGTCATGTACACGCACCTATTTATTTAATCCCCACAGCTTTAAGGGGTGGGATTAGTATCCCCATTTGACTGGTAACAAAACTTGTGTAAGTAGTAAAACCAGAATTTGAAGCCAGATAGTCTGGCCCCAGAACACTGGCTCAGTCACTGTGCTTCCGTATATACTGTTAAAAACCAAAAAACAAAACAACAAAAACCCTAGGTCTCTAATATACCTTGAAACACAGAAATATTAGAGGATGCTTCCAGAGTTTAAAAAAGGAATGAGATGACAACTGAATATGACAGAGAATCTGGGGTTTTCTTTTATTACAAAGGGCATAGTGGGACAATTGGTGAAAGTTGAGTAAAGTCAGTAGATTAAAAATAGTACTGTTATCACTGCTAAGTTCCTGATTTTAGTCACTGTGCTGTGGCTGTGTAAGAGAACTCATTTGTAGGAAAAACAAGTATTTAGGATTAAGAGAGCATGACAGAAGGCAGTTTACTCTTAAATAGTTCCGAAAAAAACTATACACACATGCATGAGTGCATGCACACCCACACACAGAAAGGTAAAAGAAAAGGACAAAGCAAATGTAATGAAACGTTATTTGGGGTAATCTAGGTGAAGAACATTCCTGAATTCTTTGTTGTGTTCTTGTAACTTATCTCTAAGTCTGAAACTCTATCAAAATAAAAAATTTTTAAAGATTAATCTGAATCTAGGGGTGCCTGGATGGCTCAGTCGGTTAAACATCCGACTTCAGCTCAGGTCATGATCTCACGGTCCGTGAGGTTGAGCCCTGCATCAGGCTCTGCACCTGCTCAGAGCCTGGAGCCTGCTTCAGATTCTGTCTCTGGCTCTCCCTCCCCCTCCCCACTTGTGCTCTGTCTCTGTTTCTAAAGTAAATAAACATTAAAAAAAAAATAGGAAAAAAAAAACCATGTTGGGGCACCTGGGTGGCTCAGTTGGTTAAGCATCCGACTCTTGACATCAGTTCAGGTCATGATCTCGGGGTTTGTGGGTTTGAGCCCTACATCCAGCTCTACACGCTACAGTGTGGAGTCTGCCTGAGATTCTCTCTCCCTCTCTCTCTCTCTCTTCCCCTCTCCTGCTCTCTCTTTCCTTCTCTCTCAAAAATTAATAAACTTAAAAAAATAAAACCACATTATATTAAAACCCACTGACACACACTCTGCTCAATATAATGTAATGTTTTTCTTTTTACAAAGATGTTTGCATGCTTTTTGTTTTAGCCTTTTCTGATTTTTTAAAAATCAGCGTTTATATAAAAATAAGAAAAAAACAAATGCCTCTTCTACAGCATCTCCTTCCACATCCCTATTGGATCCTCCCCTCGGTCACTAGTGGAACACACTGCCACTTCCACAGATAAACACTTTTCAGACTTTCAAAATGCTGTAAGTCACCTGTCCTTCAGGTCCTTCATCTACTTCACTGTTTACACAGGGATCTGGATGAAGAGGTGACTGGTTAACTCAGCAATACCACCCTATTCAGTGGGTAACAAGACCAGTGAAATTCTCACATTACTGGGTAGCATGAGAAGGTCCCTACCCTACTGCCCCCAAACTATTACTAACCTATACTACTAACTATATCCCCAAGTCTCAAAGCTTCTTAAATGGAGGACACAGAAACATGACACCTCCAAGCCACTGCCTGCCTGGAAGAACTTCACATTCCTGGAACATTCTCCTTATCTCTTAAACTCATGGAATCATTTTAATCCCATGTATCTTAGTTGTGACCCCACTAGAATAAACCCAAATAACATAACTTGAGGACTTCAATAGAGTGCTCTAGAATTGGGAAACTCTTTTTTTTTTTAATGTTTGGTTATTTTGAGAGAGGGACAGTGAGCAGGGGAGGAGCAGACAGAGAGGGAGGTAGAGAATCTCAAGCAAGCTCTGTACTGTCAGCACAGAGCCCAATGTTGGGCTTAAACTCACGAACAGTAAGTTCATGACCTGAGCCAAAATCAGGAGTTGGACACTTAACCGACTGAGCCACCCAGGTGCCCTAAAATCAGGAAACTTTAAACTTGAGGTATGCCCGAAACCCAAAACACTTGAGTTATAACCCACCTACCCACATTACAAGTGCCAAGATTTAGAATATCGTCTAATGTGTATGCCTTAATTTCACTGCTACCCATCATTCTGATAGTATGTGACTATTTCTTGTTAATGAGAAGAGGTATCAATTTTCTAGATCTTGTCTACAGTTCTACTTTGGGGAGTCCATAAAACTCCTAAAAACATAGGCAAAATCCTACATCTCCTGCACCTTGCTATGGGCCTACCACTTGCATCATATTGTCAAAACCCAAAGAAAGGTGAAGAACTAACCCAGAGCTAAGTGTCCTCTGGACCACTGGTTCTTGCTTTCTTCTTCCTCTTTCCCTCTTTCACTGTCTCAAAAAAGAAACATTCTCTTCTCCTCACCTCCATTCAATTCTTCATTCATTCAAAATTGTATGTAGAAAGCCATACATTTCTACTTCTCTTGAAAACTAGCTCTCAGTGTAGCTCAGCCTTGATGCTTAATCACATCTAGGGAACTTGCCAAAATTCCCTGGACCCCGTTTCCAAAGGAGTCTCTCTTTGAAAACACTGCCTCACCTAGGACTGAAAAAAAACCTAAGTCACATCCAAGCTGAAGGATAACAAGAGAATTTAAGGTGCTGTGGAGTTCCCTTACTGATTCAAAGATTCTTTCTGACAACAGACAGACCAAGAGGGATCAGTATCTTCATCACTTGAAAGAATGTGTTTTTTAAATGGATGGCATTGTATTATCAATTTTCTTCCAGTTTCAAAAGAGAAAAAACAGTCACCACATTAAGAAAATATGAGAAACACCTCGTAGACTAGACAAACTAGACTTCTAAGCTGGCGTGATCTCGGAAGAGCAGTGAGCTTTTCTTCCTACTCTCCAACCTGCTGTTTCTGCCTCCTGGGGTAAGACCCAAATACAAATCTCACCAGTAAGAATAAGGGCCAAGGCTCAAAGGACTGCACTTCTGTGCTCTCATTCAAGGATAGCCTCTTGTCATCATACTCTAATTTCAACTGAAGGAAGACATTCCTGCTCCAAGACTGCTACTGAGTTCCCTGCAACTTTTCACCAATATCTGGGTTCTCATGAGAAACTGATGACCATCAGCTGATGACTTCATAGTGCCAAGAAAAGATCAGGTCATGTTTCAATCAATGTTTTTTAAAAATAGTGATACTAGGATATAATTCATATACCACATAATTCACCTAAAGACTATAATTCAATGGCTTTTAGTACATTCACAGAATTAAGGTTATGATTACCACAATCAATTTTAGGACATTTTCATCACCCCAAAAAGAAACCCCATGTCCACCAGCAGTCACTCCCCACCCCTACCGCCAGGCAACCATTCATCTACTTTCTATCTTTATAGATTTGCCTATTCTAAACATTTCATATATATGGGATGATACAATATGTGGTCTTTTGTGACTGGCTTCTTTCACTTAGCATAATGTATTCAAGTGTCATTCACATTAGAGAACCTATCAATGGTTCATTTCTTTTTTAATGCTCAATGATATTCCATTGTATGAATATATATTGTTTACTCATCAGTTAATAAAACATTGAGTTGTAACTGTTTTTGGCTATTATGAACAATGTTGCTATGAACATTCATATAACTTTTTGTGCAGACATGATTTCAATTTCTCTTGGGTATATACACCTAGGAGTGGAATTGCTGGATGATATAAACTCTATATTTAGACATTTGAACTGCCCAACTGTTCTCCAAAACAACTGCCCCATTTACATTCCCACCAGCAATGTATGAGAGTTCCAATTATTCCACACCCTTGCCAGCACTTGTTATCCTCTGTCTTTATTTTAGCTATGACTAAATAGCCATGGGTGGGTGTTAAGTAGCATCTCATTTGGTTTTGATTTGTATGTTCCTAGTAGCTAATGATGTTGAGCATTTTTTCATGTTTATCAACCTTCTGTATATCTTCTGTGGGGAAATACCTATTCGGGTCCTTTGGCCTTTTTTTTTTTAAGATTTTATTCTCAGGGGCATCTGGGTGGCTCAGTCAGTTGAGTCTGACTTCAGCTCAGGTCATGATCTCACGGTTCGTGGGTTCAAGCTCTGCATTGGGCTCTATGCTGACAGCTCAGAGCCTGGAGCCTGCTTCAGATTTGGTGTCTTCCTCTTCTCCCTGTTCCTCCCAGCTCACACTCTGTCTGTCTCTCTCTCAAAATAAAAGCATTAAAAACAAAAGATTTTATTTTTGAGTAATCTCTACACCCAATATGGGGCTCAAATTCACAACCCCCAGATCAAGAGTCATGTGGTTCACCAACTGAGCCAGCCAGGCACCCCAGCCATTTTTTAATTAGGTTTTGTTTTTTTGTTTTTTTACTATTGAACTATATCTAGAATATCTAAAGAACAAGTCCCTTACCAGATACAGGATTTTCATTTATTTTCTCCCACTATGTGGGTTGTCTTTTCACTTTCTTGATAGTATCTTCCACAATATGAGTTTTTAATTTTAATGAGGTCCAACTCATCTATTTTTTTGTGACTTTTGTTTTCGGTGTCACACCTACAAAACCACTGCCTGATCTAAGGTCATGAAGAATTAACCCTATGTTTTCTTCTGAGAGTTTTATAGTTTCAGTTTTTACATTCAGTTTTTCAGTTCATTTTGAATTACATTTTGTGTATGGTGTAAGATACAGGACAATTTCATTATTTTGCATGTGGATATCCAGTTGAGTTAGCACCATTTGTTCAAGGTAGTTCTTTCCCCATTGAATTGTCGTGATAGCTTAATCAAAAATCAACTGATCATAGGGGCGCCTGTGTGGCTCAGTTGGCTGAGCATCTAACTTTGGCTTAGGTCACGATCTCAGGGTTTGTGAATTTGAGCCCCACATCGGGCTTACTGTTGTCAGCACAGAGCCCGCTTTGGATCTTCTGTCCCCTCTTTGCCCCTCCCCTACTCGCACTCTCTCTCTAAAAATAAACATTAAAAAAAAAATCAACTGATCACAAATGTGATGGCTTATTTCTAGGTTTTCAATTTTATTCCATTGATCTATAGGTCTATCCTGATGCCGGTACCACACTCTTTATTACCACAGCTTTGTGAGAAGTTCTGAAATGAAGAAGTGTAAGTCTTCCAACCTCATTTAAGTTAAAAAAAATTTGTTAATTTTTTTTAATTTATTTTTTGAAAGAGAGATAGCAAGCTGGAGAGGGGCAGAGAGAGAGAGAGAGAGAGAGAGAGAGAGAGAGAGGGAGAAAGAGATCCCAAGCAGGCTCTGCGCTGTTAGCACAGAGCCTGGTATGGGGCTCAAACCCACTAACTGTGAGATCATGACCTGAGCCGAAACCAAGAGTTGGACGCTTAACTAACTGAGCCACCCAGGCGCCCTACCAACTTTGCTCTTCTTAATCAGCATTATTTTAGCTATTCTGGTTCTCTTGAATCTCCATATTGATTTCAGGATCACCTTGTCAATTTCTGTAATGAAGCCAACTAGGTTTTTGATAGCTAGGACAAGTGTCAAATCTGGAGACCGATGTAGGGAGTGTCATCATCTTAACAATCTAGTGGACACTTCATGGGAATGCAAGCTGGTGCAGCCACTCTGGAAAACAGTATGGAGGTTCCTCAAAAAATTAAAAATAGAACTACCCTATGACCCAGCAATTGCACTACTAGGCATTTATCCAAGTAGCTGTTTCAAAGGGACACATGCACCTTCATGTTTATAGCACTATCAACAATAGCCAAAGTATGGAAAGAGCCCAAATATCCATCAACGGGTGAATGGATAAAGAAGATGTGGTATATAAAGACAATGGAGTATTACGCAGCAATCAAAAAGAATGAAATCTGGCCATTTGCAACTACGTGGATGGAACTGGAGGGTATTATGCTAAGTGAAATTAGTCAGTCAGAGAAAGACAAATATCATATGACTTCACTCATATGAGGACTTTAAGAGACAAAACAGATGAACATAAGGGAAGGGAAACAAAAATAATATAAAAACGGGGAGGGGGACAAACCAGAAGAGACTCATAAATATGGAGAACAAACTGAGGGTTACTGGGGGGGTTGTGGGAGGGGGGATGGGATAAATGGGTAAGGGGCACTAAGGAATTCACTCCTGAAATCATTGTTGCACTATATGCTAATTTGGATGTAAACTTAAAAAAATAAAAAATAAAATTAAAAAAAAGATCCAGTGGCACTTCAACAACATGGGACTTAACTGCACAGGTCCACTTCTATGTGGATTTTTAAAATATAAATACAGTACTGTAAACATATTTCTTCTTCTTTATGATTTTCTTAGTAACATTTTCTTTTCTCTAGCTTACTTTAAGAATACAACATACAATACATATAACAGACAGAAAGTGTTAATCAACACTTTCTGTTATCTGTAAGGCTTCTGGTAAGCAATAGGCAATTAGTAGTTAAGTTTTGGGGGAGTCAAATGTTACATGTGGATTGTTTACTCCATCGGGGGTCACTGCCCCTAACCCCCACACTGTTTAAGGGTCAACTGTACTAAGTTTTCTGATCCATGACATAAGATGTCTTTCCACCTACTTAGGTCTTCAATTTCTTTCAACAATATTGTATAGTTTCAGAGTATACTTTTATTTGTTAAATTTATTTCTAAGTATTTTACTCTTCATGCTAGTATAAATGGAATTGTTTTCTTATTTTCATTTTCTGACTATTCAATGCCAGCAGTAAAATTGATTTTTATATGTTGATCTTGT
Source organism: Prionailurus viverrinus (assembly GCF_022837055.1). Classification (NCBI taxonomy): domain Eukaryota; kingdom Metazoa; phylum Chordata; class Mammalia; order Carnivora; family Felidae; genus Prionailurus; species Prionailurus viverrinus. The sequence continues at coordinate 62,855,238 of NC_062563.1, read as the reverse complement.
ATCCTACAACCTGCTGAATTCATTTATTAGTTCTAGTAGTTTTCTTGGGGATTCTTTAATATATTCTATATACAAGATCATGTTGTCTACATATAGGAATACTTTTACTTCTTTCTTTGCAATCTGGATGTTTTTTACTTTATTTTCTTACCCAACTGGCCTGATTAGAACCTCCAGTACAATGTTCAATAGAAGTAACAAGAAGGGATATCCTTTATTCCTGATGTTAGAATGAAAGCATAGTCTTTCACAGTTATGTATATTAGGTGAGGGTTTTTCATAGTTACCCTTTATCAAATTGAAGAAGTTCCCTTCTATTCCTAATTTGTTTAGTTTTTGTTATCATAGAGATATTAGGGGTGCCCCGCTGGCTCAGTCAGTAGAGTAGGCAACTCTTAATCTCAGGTTTGTGAGTTTGAGTCCTACTTTGGGTGTAGAGATTACTTAAAAATAAAACCTTAAAAATAAATAAATACAATAAAGAGATATTAAATTTTGTCAAATACTTTTCTTACATGTATTGATATGATCATATAGTTTTTACCCTTCATTCATTTTTTTTTTTTTTTAAGTAGGCTCCATGACCAACATGAGGCTTCAACGCTTGACCCTGAAATCAAGAGTTGCACCCTCTACTGACTGAGCCAGCCAGGTGCCCCTGTCCTTTATTCTATCAATATGGTCTATCAGATTAATTTTCAGATTTTTTAAGTTTTTACTTATTTATTTAAGTAATCTCTACACCCAACATGGGGCTCTAACTCAGGACCTGAGATCAAGAGTCACATGCTCTTACAACCGAGCTAGCCAGACGTGCCTTAATTTTCAGATTTTAAAGCAAACTTGAATTCCTAGGATGAATACTATGGTCATGGAATATAATCCTTTTTATGTTGCTGGATTTGGTTTGTTAGTATCTTGTTGATGATTTCTACATCTATATTCATAAGAGATATTGGTCAGTAGTTTTCTTTTCTTGTGATGTCTTTATTTGGTGTTGGCATCAGGATAATACCGGCCTCAAAGAATGAGCTGGTTAGTGTCCTCTCTTATATTTTGTAAGAATTCTTGGGAAGAATTGGTATTAACTCTACTTTCTATGTTTGACAGAATGAACCAGTGTAACTATCTGAACCTAGGCTTTTCTTTGTGAGTCATTTTTTATTACTAATTCAATCTCTTGACCCATTATGGATCTATCCAAATTTCCCATTTCTTTTTTTTTTTAATGTTTATTTACTTATTTTGAGAGAGAGAGCACAAATAGGGGAGTGAGAGAAAGAGAGAGAGAAAGGGAGAAAATCACAAGCAGGCTCCACTCTGTTAGCGCAGAGCCCGACGCAGGCCTCCATCTCACAAACAGTGAGATCATGACCTGAACCGAAATTGAGAGTCAGACGCTTACCTGCCTGAGCCACCCAGACGCCCCAGATTTCCTATTTCTTCAACTATTATTTTAACAATCACTTATGATCTGGCAACCTCACTATGGCACAGGTAGTACCTTGTACTCCCAAATAGTGAAACTCTTGACTCACTCACCTAAATTACAATTCTTATATTGCTGACAAGGAAACTGAGGTTATGTGACTTTTAACAATCTGTCCTGATTTCAGAGAGCCAAGCCTACACTGAACTCCCTCACCTTCTTCTTAGATGCATTACTGGTTGCTAATATTTTCCCGGCATTTCCTCATGAACAAATGTGGTAGCAGGTAAGGTGAACAACAAGGTCATGTGCTCTGGTGACAAAGAAACACGAAACCATAGAAACATTTTACCACTACCTTGAGTGATTTGATGAATTGCTCCACACCCCCTCCTGCTAGCAACTTGTCATCCTAGTCCAGCACATATTCTATGTAACATGTACAAGTTTTCAAAAGGTGCCGTATCTGTCACCCTCTTCTTATGTACTCAAAAATACTAAGGCAAAATAATGAGATTGTAGTCTGGAATCACACCCTCTATCTGTGTATCACTGACAAATTTTTCAACCTTTCTGCACTTCAGTTTCTTGCCCATAATGTAGAGATAACAATAATATCTACCCCAAAGAGTTGTTATACGTATATAATACACCAAACATATACTATACATAATATACACACAATATATACAATATAATATACAAATAATACATGTACAAGTGTTTGAAACAATGCCTGGCACCTTTATGTATGATATCAAAGTAAATCATGCTGCCAACAAAACACACACTTGGTTTTACTCTATAAAATAGTTCCAGGAGTACAATTTCTATACTCTGTACATTAGAATATAAGCTCTAAGAATTGAAATTACATAGGAGATGACATGAGAATAATAAATGTCTCCATTCTCAAGGAAATCAACCTGCAGAAGAAACAATGGAAGGAAGGGAGAAGGTAGAGCATCATAATTAAAAGCACAGCCTCTGGAATCCAGCGGACCTATGCTCAAAATCTGACTCCACCTTACATTGGCTGTTACCTTGAACAAGACACATCTCTAAGCTTCTGTACCCACTGGTAAATGGGGAAAAATAATACTAACCCTAAGGAGTTTTGATCAGGATGAAGGCATTATTTGTAAGTACCTGGCACACAATAGCCACCTAATAAACAGAAACCACTTTTATTAGTTTTCTTAAATTTCATTTTAATAAACAAATTTGATTAACAAGTAAACAACTAATATGGAAACAAGGACCTGATGTTGATCCAAGAGTTCCCAATGCTGGCTACACATGTGACTCACCTGGAAAGCTTTGTAAAAGTCAGGTTGCCTACATGGCACCTAAGACAAACAGAATTATACTCTCCGAGGCTGGGGCCTGGGCATCAGTACTTTTATTTTTTTAGTTTTTTTAACGTTTTTATTTAAAAAAATTTTTTTATTATTTTTAAGAGCATGAGCGGGAAGTGGCAGAGGGGTGTGGGGGGGGACAGAGGATCCTAAGGGGGCTCTATGCTGATAGCAGAAAGCCCAACGGAGAGCTCGAACTCATGATTCGTGAGATCATGACCTGGGCTGAAGCCAGATGTTTGACTGAGCCACCCAGGCATCCATAATGTTTTTATTTATTTTTGAGAGAGAGAAACAGACAGACAGACACAGTGTGAGCAGGGGAAGGGCAGAAAGAGAGGGAGACACAATCTAAAGCAGACTCCAGGCTCTGAGCTGTCAGCACAGAGCCTGACGCAGAGCTCGAACTCATTAACCAGAAGATCATGACCTGAGCCAAATTTGGATGCTCAACCAACTGAGCCACCCAGGCAACCCTGGAAATCAGTAATTTTAAATGCACTCCAGGCAGGAGAGCCTAGGTGGCTCAGTCGGTTAAGCATCTGACTTTGGATTAGGTCATGATCTCACAGTTCATGAGTTCAAGCCCTACATGGGGCTCTCTGCTGTCAACACAGAGCCTGCTTCAGATCCTCTGTCCCCTCTCTCTCTCTCTCTCTGTCTCTCCCCTGCTCACTCTCTCTCTCAAAATAACATTAAAAAATAAATAAAATTAAAAAATACATTCACTCTAGGCAATTTCAATGTACAGCTGGGAGTGAGAACCATAACAGCTAGCTAGAAAAGAAGTGCTGATTTTTTATCAACTGAAACTAATTTTACTGATTAACATCTACTCTTCTTATGAAATAAGCCCATCAGATCTGCCCTCTCAAATGAGAATTACTATTATCTGATGGTGAAATGGAAGCTAAAAGAATCTGAACAATTTATTTCTGGGAGAAGCAGAGAGCCAGGTTTAAAACTCCAGTCAAGCCCTGAAGCCCATACCTCTTACTCAGATGCACTTCTGACGACTACTATTTCCTCAGCATGACTACAAACCTAGTCATGACATTCTCCTCATTTAAATCCTTTAACACACTTACCCCCTTAGTATAAAATCCAGTCTCCTTAACAGGAACACCTCTCTTCAGAATGTGGCCCAACAATGTGCATGGTGAGAATGAGTCACATACATTTGGATGGCTCTGGTGCTGGTCTGAACAGCCAAACCACTAACCACCCAAGGGGACACTGCTCAATCTCAGTGGCTGGTCAACTTGCCCAACAAGGAACAGTGTTAACACTAAAGAACGCAATGGGAATGGTGTCCCCTGAAGTTGTACAACATGGCAAGACTGCTGGCCTTGTTTTTCTTTCTAGCCTCCTCTTTCTCTGATCCCTTTTTTCCCCTCATTCTCTGTCCCTTCTCTCACTCTATCACCTTAAAACACGCTTTTCCCTCTGCATGGAATACTGGTTCCTACTTCTGCAGACTTCAATGTAAATGTCACTTCGTGGAGGAAATCTTTTCCACCACCACTACTACCACACTGTCCCACTCCAAGTTAGATGCACCTCTGGGTCTCCTACAGTGCCCCATAGTTCCCCATCGGCATTCTCACACATCAGTGGTACTGAGTGCAGGGACCAATGCTGATCTTGCCTACTAACTTCCCCCACCTAGAAAGTGCCTGATGTATGGCGGCTTGAGGAGGAGCCTAGAGGCAACATGGAGAAGTTACTCTGTAAGTGTCTCACAACAAAAAGTTACTCTCCTAACTCAGGTCTCACGTTCCACCTCCCTCAGGGGAACTCCATGGGCAATGTCAAAAATCGTTGAATCTGGGTATTGCATATACGATGATGTATTCTTCCAATTTTTTAAATAAGTTTGATATTTTTCATATAAAGCTTTTAGGGAAAAAAATAAAGTGAGTGCTGTCTGCATCCCTAATCCTGCCTTTCTTGCTATTATTTAGCTATAGGATACCCACCAGCAACCTGTCACCATCATTTTCCTACCATCTGATGGCAGGGCCATCAGGCAAAGACAGTACAAACCTACTGGCAGTCTGAGAAAGTAGTAAAGAACCCTAGGGTCAGCCAACAAAAAGCAAGAAGCTTTTGCCAAAAGCCAGATACTGGATTGCAATGAAATGCTAGGACTCCATCAATTTCCTTTTACCACCTTTCCTACAGGAGAGCAGAATTGCTTGTTCAGGCCTAAAAACAGGAAGAAGAAAAGGATGCTCGAAAGAATGAGCAAGCTGCAGAAGAGAGTAAAGTGGTGATCTATTAAGTCAGGGGAGCTGGGTTATATAAATTCAGCTGGCTCTGGTGCCGGCCTAGTAGCCAAATCACCAACCAGCCAAGCAGGCTCAATTCCAGCAGCTACCTAACGTGCACAAGAGAACAATGTTAACACTAAAGAAAAAGCCCCCAGTCACGACAGTCATTCCCAAAGGTCTGTGTACCATAAACAATTCTTTCTAGAAAATGCTGACAAGGATATTAACTTTTCAAATTCATTAGATGAAGGAAACAGAACCAAACCCCTCATATTCTATCCCCTGTTCCATCACGGACATCCCTGAGGCAAAGGACTGTGATGTCAGTGCAGCTGACCTAAGCTCTGACACTTGCCATTTACCTCTTGCTGCTTCTCCTCATTGGGGTACGTGTCTACAAATACTCCCAGCCCCACAAATTTGTCCATGTTTCCAAACACAGGCCCTAGAGAGAGAGAAGAGATGATGAACAATGAAATAAAGCCAAGAGTTGATAAAGGAATAATATATCACTATGATGGAGGAAAAAGTAAAATTCAAATGACTGACTCCCAGGCCTCTTTTTAAGAAGAGAAAACATATGTAAAAGCACCCAGCAAAAGTGCATGGCCTGTAACAAGCACCCAACAAAATCTGTAGCTGTTTGGTATTGAAGGCAGGGGAAGAGAGAAGGCCACTGCAACGTTGTTTAGCACCACACCTGCTCCCTGGTCCAAACTGGTTGCTAAGGCGCCCCTAAAGAATTCTGCTTCACGAACGCTTGGTGACAACTATGCCCCTGAGAGAGAGCTGAATTCCCAAATTCCACTTCTTGTTGCAAAAGAGATCAGGTCAAATCAGGTTGAGTTTGCCATGTCCTTGGAGCAATGGCTCCCACACAACTCCTGACTCAAGGAGTTCTAAGATCATACAATGCACATGCTCGAAAGAAATCAGCTCACCCAATCGGCAGTGCTCTGGAAAGCCAGCACTTTCACCCGGCCAACAGGCCACATGGCCTCAAAGGGAAACCGGAAGGAACTAATAAGCAAGAAATTGTCCCAGGATGAGTCAAGTTCAACTGCTTTACTAGGAGTCAGACCCCATTCTAGAGACTAGATAGGCCAGTCTTTATCCACAGATATCAAGGGAGTGGCAAACTGCTGGCACTGTGGGCACATACCCTTCTCCAAAAGAGGGCATATGAGAAAGCAGGCCTCTCGCACCCCACACAAGAGCAACCCAGGGTCCCAATACCTGGCTGCATCCGATCCTTTGTGTACCAGATTGCCAAGCCATCCCCATGCAGATTCTTCTTCCCTTGTCCATGGATTCTGAAGTGCACCTGCAACTCCCAGTCTCTCAGGAAACATGGCTGAGGAGAAAAAGACACTGGAATCAATGAAGAGTGTGAAATGTGAAACCCCTCAAAGCCCTCGCCAGCAGTCTAGAGACTGGGAAAACACAAATGAAGGTAACATGAGGTGAAGGGTTGAAACTGAAATCTATGACTTGCTAAGTGCTAAAATTAAACAGGTTGAGCTGTTCAACTGTATATGATATTTAATATGGAAAGTGAATAAACCTCCCAATTATCCTCAGTATCTCCTAATAGAAACAGGATAGTACTCAAAGTTGGAAAAGACAAGAGACTGCCAAGTTAGACTACTGTGATCCTACAGCAAAGCATCTCAGCCTATAGAGTATAGGTGGCTGAAGTGACACTCATTTGCAACTTGAGCTCACACCTCTGACAGAAAGATTCTAAAAAGCCTGGATTTCAAGAAAGGTCAAAGCTTCATTCATTACAGAAAATAAAAAAAGCTAAGCCATTATACAAAGGTTTTCAGGACTAATTAGCAGATATGTGAACAACCCTAATTAGCTAGACTTGTCCTTATGCCAAGCTGAGGGGCAAGCCAGAATTCCCCAAGAAGGAGTAAGTTACAGTCTCCCAAAACATCATGCCCATGATCAAGAGGCATAAATGCACCAAAGGAGACCACCATCCCCATCATAGGGACAGCTTTTGGTGGAAACATGGAGGTGGGTACTAATCAGACTCCTGTGTTTCTTGGGGCTTATTTTGTTTTTTTCTTGAATTGTGTACCAAAAGCTTGCAAAAATGCAGAAGGAAGTAAGTGGATGGTTAAGTGCTCTAAATAGTTGAACACTTTCAAGAGAAAGCAGAGTAGGTATCTGGTTTAGAGAGGCTCCTAATTAAAGGTCACTATGAAGAAAGAAAGGACGGAGGAGCAGATAGACCAGCAGGGTTCAGGCAGAGTCTCTCCAAATAGATTGTTCTGGCTCTTGAGCAACATACTGCTAGATCATTTTTAGTATTCATTTTTAATTTCTGGGAAATCTTCCAAAAGTGTTAGTATTAGGAATACACAGTCAAATGAAAGGGGTGAGGTTACTCCTGAATTCACCAAAGAACCTGTAACTCCAATAGCTTACCCTACCCTGATGATCCCAGTCCCTGCGTTGTCACTCTGTGTTCTCCTCTTTCTGTTCTTGCACTTAGATATCAAGACAAGAATGAAATTCAGTGGCAGGAAGCTCCCCCATAGCCAGTGGGTATTATCCCCCTGGGACAAGGGCAGGGCCAGAGAAGTTCACACTGAGCCAAGAGGTGTCTGCTACTTATCCTCGGTCTCCTCTAGCACAGTGCCACACACTTTTGCTCAGGGCTATGTCTAGCACTGGTTCTGAAGCTTGGCTATACATTAGATTCACCTAGGGAGTTTTTAAAAATTCCCATGACCACAGGCATCAACTCCAATGGACAGCCAAATTTGAGGACCACTGTTCAAACAAACACATCCTATTCAAATAACTCAGAAACAACCCCAAAGCTCATTCTGATAGATAACAACAACAACAACAACAACAACAACAACAACAACCCACAGTATCAGAGAATCTGAAAAAGGGCAATATAACTAGATCCTAAACTAGAACGGCTGCTAAAAGAGTTATGTAGAAGCAGCTAGCAAGACAGCAGCAAAGTATCAAGCTCTAGACATAATCGTTTAGTAACCCAGAGACCTCATCAATGAAACTTACATGTAACAGATACATAATGTAACAGGGCACATTTCTGTAACCATTTTAACTTTCTAAGGCTCTTTCAGATCTATTGTCTTATTTTATTCTCCCGATAACCCTAGTGGGCATGTAGAAGGTATTATGAAGCTCATTTGGCGGATGGAGAAACTGAAAACAGAATTAACAGCCAAGGGCTCACAGTGGATCTGTGATACAGCTAGATCTAAAACCTAATCAAGGCTGTCAACTGCCAGCCTTTTGCTTCTTCTACCAGAACACACCACCCTGCACTCTGTCTAAGAACAAGAGCAACACTACAATCTGGGTTAAGAGGCCAGCTTGTGCAAACAGCTCGTGTAGAAACTTCTCTTAACCCTCTGCTCTGTTAGAATTCTTTGCCACATAAAATGAACAGGGAAAAGAGATAGTTCTTTTTTCTGAGGTTCACTTATCTATAATCAATGGGGAAAAAAAAAACCATGAAAAAGTAAGTTCTTAGCTTATGAGAACCCAAGAGAAAGTATTAAAGGATGCCAAGGTCATTCCCAAGAGTAAAGGGGTTGAAAAGACTTAGAAAGAGCCCTGGAAAGCAAAAAGAAAGCATCATCTTACACTTATACAAAATCACAGTGCAGCCACACCAGGAATACTGCATTCACTTCTTGCCGCCATACCTCAAGGAAGACAATGTAGCTAGAAAAGGTCCAGAGAAGGACAAAAAAAAAAAAAAAAAAAAGACCAAGGGCTCAAAGTGGCTTTCACATGAAAATAAAATTTAAAATTAAACTCTTCAAAGTGAAATAGCAAGGGCGAATCCTGGGATGAAATTTAGGATACATTTAAAAGAGCAGTCTTCTACTTTACAAAGTAACTAAATGTAAGTTATTAACCTCCAAGAAGTAATACTATCAGGTCAGTAGGGAATTAAAGATACTTCAGAAAACAGAATCAAAATGGATTATTTCCTATAACTGGGGCAATCAAGAGCATTTCCCTACATATCTGATACCATTATGAAGGTCATCATATTCTCTGAAAAATTCCTGAAATCCACAGAAGACAGAACCCTGGGGATAGACAGTAAAATTAAGTCAATATGCCACTGGTGAACTTTTTAGGACTTTGTGGGTCAGCGACACAGGAGGGAGAAAGATTCTTACCACCCGGTTCCACAGGGCACCCTGTTTACTTTGCATATCTGGGGTAAGGCGGATATATTGGGTCATCACCATGGCATTGCCCATCAGATTCCACAGTGAGGAACTGCCTGTGCCCACACCTACAGGGAGGAAGTAGATCAGTTCATACTCTTCAGCACCAACCCATTCAGAAACCACCAAGGACCATCCTAAAGCTGGAGTCATCATCTTTTGCTCCCTTTCCCGACACTCAATCTCCTACCTCTGTCACTCATAAATCTCAAATCCTTACCACCTTGACAGCTTCCTTTTCACAAAGCCCTTCTCAGGTGAAGACATCACAGCTATCACTTTGTCCATGCGGCAAAAACCACAGCTCAAACCCATTCCTCCCATTTTATATTTAAGTAAACTTTAGCACCATAAAAAAAAAATTTCCCCAGTTCTACCAAAAAGAGCCTGACCCTCAGGCCTCTGGAGCTTAATCACATTATTTCTTTAAACAATTGAAGTGTGAAGGTACTGCTCCCAGGACCTCAGGCTATACACCCCATGAAAGTGATAATTTTTGTGTCAGTGAGATGGCACAGATGAGGCACCTGAAGCATCTGATGAGTTAATAAATGATCACTTAGCAGCCGTGTACACACTTGCACTTTGAGTTTTTGTCTGCTGTCCCACACTCCAGTGGGGAAACAGACTTGTGTTTCTGCACTGATTTGGTCTTCTTTGTAACTTAACTAATATAAATATTTTGTTTGATGAGCTGTGCCTAAAAGTCTATGAGCCCCAAACAGAGCAAAGCTAACCAGCCTCTTTGATCAACAGGGCTCCTGGACTGGAGAACAGGTGTTTTAACCGGCAACAGAATTTTATCTTCTTTCTCAGTCCAGCCAAGTTCTACCCTAGTTCTGCCTCCTGCTTTATTTCTAGCACATCTACAACTCCATCCGGAGACCTGCTCTTTGCTAGTGGCCTTCAATCACTTTCCACCATTTGCAGTTCCATCCTTCCCACATTCCTCCTATCGAACTCCCCTTTGTCCAGGCCTAGCGCTTGTGGCATCCGAGCCCGGCTTTGACCTGCAGTAAACTTCCAAAACAGGGTCGGGGGAGGAGGGGAGCTGACCCCTGCCCTTGCGACCCGTGGTTCCCAAACGCGGCGAAGTCCCCGTGGGCCCTCACCCACCGCCGGCAGTTTCCTTAGGGCCACGAAGCCTTTCACCACCCCGGTCTCTACCGATGAGCTCAAGTCCGAAAGCCCTCCCCGTGCACGACCACCTCGCCCGGGGTGCCTCACCCTGGTAGGGCTTCGACAGCGAGTGTTCCCGTTTCAAGTACTCGAAGGTTTGACCCGCCCCGACTTGCCGTGGCCCCTGCCCAGACCCCAACAAAAGGAGAAGGAGCAACATCCTGGACCCATTCCAAGCCGACAAACGCCGCCGCCACCGTTGCCACCACCCAGAGGGTCCCAGAGTCGCCGCCATCTTTCCCACTGCCGTCCCTTCATTAAAAGCCCGCCCCGTTGCCCAAGCCATTAGCCCAGAGAACCATCTGCCCCGCCTCCCATTGGCTCTCGTCGAGCCCCCGCCCCCGCAGGTGAGCATATCACTGATTGGCTGGCTTCGAGATCAGTTGCCTTGCCAACCTAGGGAGGGGAGTGGCCTGATGCCTGGATTCCCTTATTGGCGTTTGTCCTGCGGTCCACTAGGCCTGCTGGGATACGTAGTGATTTCCATTTTGTCTCAGCATTCTAGAGTAAATTTAAAGAGATAAAATGTTTCTCCCAGTTTCACACAGACGTTCTGTCCTCTCTGCCATAGTACCTTCGTGTCTATGCGGAGTTATCCGTCCGGATGTAAAACTGAAAGGAGAAATAGACAAATCCACAATTACTGTAACTGGGCAATTATTAGGAAAACTATCAAATTTATAAAAGACTTTGAACACAACAAAGAACTTGACCTGATGACATTTATAGAAACTCCACTCAACAACAGCAAAAGACACATTCTCTTCAAGTGCAAAAGAAACATTTACCAAGATAGCCTGGGCAAAACAAACACCTCCACAAATTTAGAAGAAATGAAAGCACACAAAGGATGTTCTATCATGATGGAATTAAGCTAGAAATAACAACTGAAAGATTTCTGGGAAATCCTCAAATATTTGGAAATTAAACAACTCACTTCTTTAAAAAAAATTGTTTAATGTTTACTATTATTTTTTAAGAGAGACAGAGTGTGAGCAGGGGAGGCCAGAGAGAGAGGGAGACATGGAATCTGAAGTCGGCTCCAGGCCCCTTAAACAACTCCTAAATAACTCATAGAGGAGTAGGAAGTACTGAAGGACTGTAGTGAGTCTTCTAAGAAATGGAACAGGATTATCAATCCTTTACCTGGGTGGCACAGCAGGACACACAGGACCTGAAACCAAAAGAGTGAGGTTCAGGGGCACCTGGGTGACTCAGTTGGTTGAGCGTCTGACTTAATTTTGGCTCAGGTCATGATGGCATGGTTTGTGAGTTCAGCTCAGGTCGTGATCTCACAGTTCATGAGTTCAAGCCCCACATCTGGGTCTGTGCTGACAGTGTGGATCCTGCTTCAGATTCTCTCTCCCTTTCTCTCTGCCCCTGCTCCACTCATTCTCTCCGCCCCTCTCTCAAAAATAAACATTAAAAAAAAAAAAAAAAGTAGGGTGCCTGAGTGGCTCAGTCTGTTAAGCATACGACTTCGGCTCAGGTCATAATCTTGCAGTCCATGAGTTCAAGCCCTGCACTGGGCCCTGTGCTGACAGCTCAGAGCCTGGAACCTGCGTCAGATTCTATCTCCCTCTCTCTCTGCCTCTCTCTCTCTCTCTCTCTCTCTCTCTCTCTCTCTCTCAAAAATAAATTAACATTAAAAAAAAAAAAACAGAGTGAGGGTCATCCAGCTTCCCACCTTTTCCTCACCATTTCCATCACCCAACCAATAAATAATTATTTTATTGCTAATTATTTCACAAAGCCATCACATCCTTTTCATCCCCTGCTTTGTCTGTCTCCCAAACCACAACTGTTATTCTGGTCACCATCATCCACATGGTCCCCCAAGTAAACCATCTAGCCATGTCATTTCCTGAATGTCAGGGTTAAATGAGTTGATACTGGTAAAGCTCTTAGAGCAGTGGCTGGCATGTAGTAAGCACTATATCATCATCATCATTATTATTAACGGAGCCCTTGTTGGTTCCCATCACCTGTGGGGAAAAGATTCAAGCCCCTCAACTTGGCAAACAAAGCCCTCTGCCACCCTTCTCTGGCTTTATTACCCACAGCTTCCTTTCTTCATCTGTATCTGCCAGCTTTCCCTCTTCCCTCTCCTTTTCCACAGCCCACTTCCTCCTAGAGGCTTTCCCTGACTTCCTCAGGCAGTGGCAGTTGCCCCACTCTGAGCTCTCAATGTTCCCCAAGCACATTTCTTACAGAGCGCTCACCAGTTCTGTCTCTGTCTTCCCAACAAACTTAACCAAAGTTAATTCTCTCTTTCCTGAACATAAATATATTTAATAAGAGAAACATGAATGTAAGCCTGTTTGATATTTAATATTTAAAATTAAAACTGTCGGGGCGCCTGGGTGGCTCAGTCGGTTGAGTGTCCGACTTCAGCTCAGGTCATGATCTCACAGTTTGTGGGTTCGAGCCCCGCATCAGGCTCCGTGCTGACCGCTTGCTCAGAGCCTGGAGCCTGCTTCAGATTCTGTGTCTCCTACTCTCTCTGCCCCTCCCCCGTTCACGCTTTGTCTCACTCTGTTTCTCAAAAATAAATACATGTAAAAAAAAAAAAGAAATTAAAAAAAAAAAAATTAAAACTGTCACAACCATCGGGGCACTGCCTGGCTGCGTCGGTGGAACACGTGATGCTTGATAGTGGGGTTGTGAATTTGAGCCCCACTTGGGTGTAGAGATTACTTAAAAATAAAATCTAAAAAAACAAAAACAAAACCCAAAAAACTGTTACAACCACTGATCATTTATAGACTCCACACAAAGTAGATATTTGGTATTAAGATATAAGGAATTGCAATGAATCTATTTGCGTCATACCCTAGCTTTAAAACCATTCATGGATATCAATTATCATAGGATAAAATCCAAATGCCTTAATGTAGCATTCAATGCCCTTCAACTTGACTCAAATCAGCCTGTACACACATCAATTACAATGTGTCACCCTGAATTATGTGGCTCAATTAGCAAATTATGTGTTTGTCTCCCTGGCAAGGCTGGGAGCTCCTGGACCACAGGAAGCAGATCTTACTCATTTCCTATCATAGGCCCTACCCGCTTCCCCATTCCCTAACCCATCACCCAGCACGTAGTAGGAATTCCAATTGTTTTGAATAAAATTATTTCCATTATATTTCTGTCAGTTGGAATTGTTTTATTGTAATAAATATACATAAAATAAAATTTACCATTTTAACCACTTTTAAGTATACAGTTCAGAGGCAGTAAATACATTTACATTGCTGTGTGACCTATCTACTGGATTTTTTTTAATGTTTATTTATTTTTGAGAGAGACAGACAGAGTGCAAGTGTGGGAAGGGCAGAAAGAGAGGGAGACACAGAATCTGAAGCAGGCTCCAGGCTCCGAGCTGTCAGCACAGAGACCCGACGCAGGGCTCGAACTCACAGACCACAAGATCATGACCTGAGCTGAAGTTGGACGCTTAACCAACTGAGTCACCCAGGTGCCCCTCTACTGGATTTTGGATAGAGTATCTCAGCATATCTTATTGTAAAATTCACTGTGATGAAGAAAAGAGAAATAAAGGAGAGTGTGTCAAAGACAAAATACACAGGATAATAATTCAGATGATTTTCTCCAAACTGTTGCAATAAGGAAAATGCTCATTAGTAAGGAACATATCAAAGAAAAGGAAAGGGGCCTGGTGTTTCATAGAGGCAGGTAAACAAGGGAATCATCATGAGGAAGGATAGAGAGGGTTTTATCTGAGTCACTGAGGAAGGAAGGCAAAAGTGGGTCTTACCTCAGAATATTCTAGAACAGGATAGTCCTTTGAAGATGAAGTTAGCCATTTCTCAGGACTCAAAATGGGATGAGAAGGGACACAAAAGGGTGAGGGGATTTTTTGACTGTAGCTGGTTTCCAGAAGTACAGGGTTCATATAAAATTCAATACTGTCAAGGTGTTGAGAGGAGGTGCAGGGAAACAGAAAAAGGAGCCATGTCTCCCTCCAACACCACGCAACACACATGTAGAGGCACCTTCTTGTAGCCAGGTCAGGTCTTGACCATCTTTTAGATGCTTAATGCTCTCTTTTTCTCCACAGAATCATCTCCCGTGATCTAGGGCTGTATACCTCCAGCGTGGGGGCATTCACAGACAATGTGAGTTGTACATTCTAGCAGTTCTGGATGATGATTCCTCCACTTCCTTGTCTTCAAAGCCAAAGAGATACCTCCACTTAGGAGCCCCTTGAAACCTGATGCCCCTACCTCCACCCCATGTCAGAGGCTCCAAGGCAGCCTCTTGGCCCCATTCTTTCCTCTCCCCCCTGCCCTTCCCTTTTTAACCTTCCCATTCTATTTAAATCCACTCCCACCCAAAACCTAGGACCCAAAGCAGGGCCTAACATCAATCCTCCCAAAGCCAGGTAGCCCACTCTTCCCTGCTCAGATATCCAGGTAAAGATTTGGAATTAGGTCCATCATCAGCCCTAGGATGGCAGCTAACCCAGTCCCACCCCTGCCCCAGCTCTTTTCCTCCCCAACCCACTCCCCATTCCCACCCCGCCCACCCCCACCCCCATCCCATACCTCCAGTTCTCCAAGCAGACCTAGAGCACAGAAGGGGACAGTAGCTCTAACACAAACTAGCCAACTACTTTCCGGTGGCAATTTACAAATTCTAGTCTCCCAACAAGCCACAATTAAATAGCCCGGAGTGCTTTGGGCATACACAGATGATTCGGTCCAACTCCCAAACACCTCATTGGTAAATCTAGGGTAGGGCCCAGGGATTTGGTTTTGAAAATCTCTCCCCAGGGAATGTGATATGCAGCCAACTTCCAGAATTACAACCCTTTCACATCCAGTATCTCATTTTGACCTCACGTTGACTTGGTGTGGTGGGCAAGGAGGGCATTACCTCACTTTACGATTAGGACATCTGTACTCAGTTCATAAATTTTAAACAGGGTGCAGCACCTCAATTTAGAAGTAGGATTTTGAGATTTGTTTAAAGAACAAGTAACTGTAGACCTCTGCATTGTGAGTGTGAGCCATGCTGGGCTTAGAGATTACTTTAAAAAAAGAAAAAAGGAGAGGTTCCTGGGTGGCTCAGTCAGTTAAGTGTCCGACTTCTTCAGCTCAGGTCATGGTCTCACAGTTTGTGAGTCCGAGCCCCAAATCGGGCTCTGCCTGCTTCAGATTCTGTGTCTCCCTCTCTCTCTGCCTCTCCGCCACTCACGCTCTGTCTCTCTCTCTCTCTCAAAAATAAATAAACATTTAGAAAAAAAGAAAAAGAAAAAAAATTCTTTGGAGGAAGATTGTGTGTGTACTGAGGAGAGGGTAGGATAGATGAAAAAAAGCAAAAAGATCTTGATAAATGTTGAAGTTGGGTTATGGGTATATAGGGATTCCCTCCACCTTTATGTATGTTTGAGAGTTGCCATAATAAAAAAAAAAAAACTTTTTAAAGTATCCCTTGGAGATGATTACAAAATGTGCTGGGTATGCATTTGTGGTGTTTTCTAAATTTCCTCCAGGGAATGAAAACTGTAATTAACTGTAATCCGTGAAGTTCATTGTGACCCATCCAATATAATGTCATAACTAAAAAGGGAGAGGAGTCTGCAATCTGGAAAAAGAACAGTCAATGGATGAAAATATGTCTGAGTCTATCAATTCTGTCCAGGGAGAGAGTATTTCTAAGTATCCTGTGTTGGTTAAAATCAAGTCTACTCTCCTAACATATTCATAACGACTTCCCACTTAACATTCTAGCTCTCTTAGAATTTCTCAGTATATTAACTATTTAATTTCTCAGCATATTAGGAAATTAGTATTAGCATATTATTATATTGCTAGTACTAGTATGTTCATATGTTAATTAAGAAATTAGTATTTGGCTTTATCACTTCATTACTTCATAACACTTTAGTCAGTATGACTTACGCTCCCCAATGTGTTTTCCCATCAGTGAATTGATAAAAATCAATATCCTGAGGACCAGATCTCAGATCTGTGGTGGCTCTATGAAGGGGCAAATGAATTAGGGACTGTCTCAAGGCATCCAGATGCCTGCTTGTCACAGGTAAGTTGGGACATAAGATTCACTAAAAATTGCAGGAAGAGGTTGGGAAGGAGGGAGAACTCTGGCATGTGGAGTTGGAATGAAAACATCTGCCGTTTTGAGATCTACCTCTACCTTATGACCTGAAGCAAATGACACAATCTCTCTTAGCCTCAAATTCTCTATCTGTAAATTGGGTGATGAAACCTACCACACTGGGTTGTTGAGAGCATTAAATGAAAAAATGTATAAAGGATGAACATGCACACTGTAGACTCTAAAGAGTTTTATAAGTACACAAATCACTATTGTTCATAAAATTTTGTTATGGCTTGTCTACTTGTGTTCTGAAATGTGTTCTAGGAAAGGAGATTTGGTCCCTTTATTTTTATTTTCTTTAATGTTTATTTACTTATTTATTTTAATTGTTTTAATGTTTATTTATTTTTGAGAGAGTGTGGGTGGGGAGGGGCAGAAAGAGAGGGAGACACAAAATCTGAGGCAAGCTCCAGGTTCTGAGCTAGACTCCGACCTGGGTTTTGAACCCACAAGCCATGAGATCATGACCTGAGCCAAAGTCGGACGCTCAAATGACTGAGCCATCCAGGTGCCCCAATTTTTATTTATTTTTGAGAGAGAGAGAGAGAGAGAGAGAGAGAGAGTGCGTGCTTGGGAGCACATGCAAGCAGGGGAGGGGCAGAGAGAGAGGGACACAGAGCATCCAAAGCAGGTTCTGTGCTGACAGCAGAGAACTCAGTGTGGGTCTTGAACTTACTAACCTCGAGACCATGACCTGAGCCAAGTTGGATGCTTAGCCGATTGAGGCACCCAGGGGCCCCTGGATTTGGTCCCTTTAGAAGAAAGTATATGTACTGGAAATTGGTTTATAAATGGAATAGAAACTACTGACTGATGTGAGAATATTCCTCAGGGATCTTGGGGGGCAGGCAGAGTAGAAGTGTATAATGTGTAAATCCTATCACTAGGGCTTATAATTAGAAATAGGATATGCTGTATCTTCAAAGGTCAAACAACTAAAAAAAATAAAAGTCTTTGGTGGGTATAATTTTCCTCATTCACCTTCTGCCTGTGGAAGATGAACAGACAGGAGCCCTGAGCTCTCCGGATGCTGGATGAGTGGGGAAGTGCAAGGGGACAGCTGATCTACAGCTATGATAGAAGCCAAGGGAGGGGGTGAATGAGGTTGGAAATTCCCATGCTCTGCAGCAAGCAGCACCCATTGCTGTAAGAAACTGCAGGCTCTTCTGGATGGGTGGGAGCCATGTGAACCAGGGAAGCTATCTTGGAAGTTAACCTGGCCCGAAGTCCTGAACCAACCAGATGATGGCTACTTCCAAAAGTCAGACTGAGGGTTATTAGCTCTAGGGGAAAAACCAAGAAGTCAAGGTTAGACCAAATACTGATGGATAAAAACTGAGATTAATGCATAAGGAGTCCAACTGCAAAAATATGATTGTAGAAGTGCCTGGGTGGCTCAGTTGGTTAAGCACCGGACTCTTGATTTCAGCTCAGGTCATGATCTCACCGTTAGTGAGTTCAAGCCCTGCATCAGGCTTTCTGCTGTTAGTGCAGAGCCTGCTTCAGATCCTCTGTCTCCCTCTCTCTCTGCCCCTCTCCCACTCACACTCTCCCTCTCTCAGAAATAAACAATTTTTAAAAATTCTTTAAAAATATGATTATATTTCTTTAAATCATATTCCACTTGGTATTTCTTTAAACAACTAAACTCATACATGGCTGTAAAAAGATTTCTATATTCTAAAAATCATGAAGACTTTTATGATGTTCCTTGGTTTCAATGTTTCTCAATGAGAATGACAGCTTGGAATGCAAACCTAGACAGATTTAGGTTTCAATTCTTGGCTCTTTTGATCTTATTGATCTTGTATGACCTTGAGCAAGTTATTTAACCTCTTTGGGACCCAGTTTTCTATCTGTAAAAGGAGAATGATAGTAACACCTACCTCAAACAATTGCTATAAATATTTAAATGAAGAAAGGAGTGAGGGCGCCTGGCTGGTTCAGTCAGAAAAGCATAAGACAGTTGATCTCTGGGTCATGAATTCAAGCCCCATGTTGGGTGTAAAGATTACTTAACAAAAGGGGCACCTGAGTGGCTCAGTCGGTTGAGCATCTGACTCTTGATTTCAGCTCAGGTCATGATCTGGCAGTTTGTGAGTTCAAGCCCTGCATTAGGCCCTGTGCTGACAGCTCAGAGTCTGGGGCCTGCTTCAGATTCTGTGTCTCCCTCTCTCTTTGCCCCTCACCCACTCTCACTCTGTCTGTCTCTCTGTCTCTGTCTCTCAAAAATAAATAAACATTAAAATTTTTTTTTAAAGAAACTGGGAGTCTCTGGAAGGTTTTGATCAGAGGGGGTTTATCATTTAAGTGTTTTAGAGAATCACTCTGCTGCTGGCTTGAGAAAAAACTGTAGGGAGGAAAGGGCAGAAGCAAGGAGACCAAGTATATTGGTAATCCAAGTGAGCAAGGAAGGTGCCTGGGGCCTGGGTGGTGGCAGCAGAAGTGAGGAGAGGTAGCTGGATTTTAGATGTATTTTCTTTTATTTATTTATTTATTTATTTATTTATTTATTTTTCAACGTTTATTTATTTTTGGGACAGAGAGAGACAGAGCATGAACGGGCGAGGGGCAGAGAGAGAGGGAGACACAGAATCGGAAACAGGCTCCAGGCTCTGAGCCATCAGCCCAGAGCCCGACGCGGGGCTCGAACTCACGGACCGTGAGATCGTGACCTGGCTGAAGTCGGACGCTTAACCGACTGCGCCACCCAGGCGCCCCTTTAGATGTATTTTCAAGGTACAGTTAACAGATTTGTTGATCGATCTGATAGAGGTATAAAGGAACCAGAGGAAAAAAGGATAATTCCAAGATTTTCTGGCTACAGCAGCTGGAAAGATGGAATCGTCATATACTGATAGGAGGGAAATCATGAGAGAGATATGTTTTGGAGGAAAGATATTTTAATTTTGGTGGTACTGGGTTTATGCATCTACTGGAAATCCAAGCAGAGAATGGGCCCTCTGATCCTAACCATCATCCCAGTAAGACCAAATTCCCAATATTTAAGAAGAGCAGTTGGGGGTCAGGGTCGGAGGAAGTTTGTCAGCTGATTAGTGTTCAGTAGAGAGGACTTTCCCTCACCTACTGTGATAACCAGCTTCCAAACGGTCCCCTCTGACCCCTGCCACCTGCTCCTGTAGGGTCCTTTCCTGTTGTGTATCAATTTTGGTCCATATGACCAATAGGATATGGAAGATGTGGTGGTACGTCATTTCTAAGGCTAGGCCATAAAAGACATTATGGCTTCCATCTCAAATCACGTATTACAGGCAAAGCCAGCTACCATGTTGTAAATAGCCCAATGGAGAGGTCCATGGGACAAAAAACCAAGTCCTCCTGCCAGCATCCATGTAAGTGAGCTTGGAGGTGAATCTTCCAGCCCCAACCAAGCCTTCAGATGACCTCAGCCCCAGCCAACATCTTGACTTCAATTTGTGAGAAACTCTGAGCCAGAACTGCCCAGCTAAACTGCTTCCCAGTTCCTGACCCACAGAAACTATGACATAAAAAGTGATTATTATTTTAGGCCACTAAGTTCTGCATTTGTTATGAGGCAATAGGTAACTAACATACCTGTCAAAGTCAAGCGAAGGAGATGCTCTAAGAAAACTTGGAGGGAAAAAAAAAAAAAAGAAAATTCGGAGGGTCCTGCAAGAAGAGAGACTGGCATCTTATTCTACAATTAGACCTCTGCTTAGGCAGTAGACTTACTATTTTGCCCTGGGTGGTCTATACTGCAACCATTGGGTGGACTCATTCAAGAGGGGCTGCCTGACAGGCAAAGTGTATCTCAACGGCAAGAAGCTGGAGGGGAGGAGTCCCAACAAGGGCTGAGGTGAACTTTCTACTATGAGAAACCAACAACTGGACACAAACAACATTCAGTCAAGTGGCAACAACCACAAAGTCGGGGGCGGAGGGGAAGGTTTCAAACTATGGGAGATTAAGCAAAGACAAATTCTCTTTCTTCCCCTCTTGCCCTACCAGGCCCCAATATTGGAGAAGTTTGATCCTGAAAATGAAGAGGGAAGTATCCTAGAAGCAGCACATGACCCACTTTGCTTGACACATCCACACATCCACAAACACCTCCCCTCTCCAAAACTGGCTACAGTGATTGGAGAACTGAGGACTGACCAAGGCCCTTCCCCACTCCAAGTCCAGGGAGCAGAAACTGTAATCTCCAGTTAGGGACTCTCTCCCCATATAAAAGCCTATAGCAGACTCCTGATTGGAGCTTCTTGGTATCCTGTCCACCCTAGATGTCAATTGTTATGGCCTGAGGTACTTTGTACAGGCCTGGTCAGTTGTCTGTCTCCAGTAGAATCCATGCGAAAGGAGGTGGGACAGGTCCCCAGAGAATAGGGAGTACTGTTCCCTGAAGAAGGGGACAGGAAGCTGGACAGCTCAGAGCAACAGATGCCCACTACATCTAATCCTGTTGATCTTTTTTTTTTTTTTTTTAATGTTTATTTAGTTTTAAGAGAGAGAGAAAGAGAAGCACAAGCTGGGGTGAGGCAGAGAGAGAGAGGGAGACACAGAATCCGAAGCAGGCTCCAGGCTCTGAGATGTCCACACAGAGCCCAACGCGGGGCTTGAACCCACCAACCATGAGATCATGACCTGAGCCAAAACCAGACGCCCAACCGACTGAGCCACCCAGGTGGCCCTGATCTCTCTCTCTTTTTTTAATTTTTATTTGTTTTTGAGAAAGAGCGAGAGGGTGAGTGGGGGCGGGGCAGAGAGAGAGGAAAAGAGAGGATCCCAAGCAGGCTGTGCACTGGCATTGCAGAGCCCAATGCAGGGCTCAATCCCAGGAACCTGTGAGATCATTACCTGAGCCGAAATCCAGAGTAGGACCCTTAACTGACTGAGCCACCTAGGCACTCCATGATCTTGTTGATCTTATCTTTGCCTTCTCTTGATTGCTTAGGAAAATTACACATCAGAGAATTTAAATGAGGATAGAACCTGATTATCAGACCCAGTCCCCTCATGTTGGAGATAAGGCCCCAAGGCCTTTCGGGCCTCACCATTTGTTGAAGGCTCTACAGGTATTTGGTACCTGCGCAATTGTTTGGGACAAACCTGTAGAAATCTGGACACTTGGGAATGAAGGTCTCAAAGGCCGTCTCCTTTTCTGGGCAGGGCTGGGAGACAATAAGATTCAGTGATCAGGAACTTGCCTCACTGATCTGCCTGGGGAGATTTATTGCCTCATGTGGATTATGCCAGGCACTGTGGGTGTGGGTATCATTTATAAGGAGAACATTCAAACTCCCACCAGTCTTCCTAAGTTTCATCCAAAGAGAATTCCAGTGGATGCTCATGAGCAATGCATGAGACTGATGCCAGTATTTTTCAAATTGGAGATTGGCCAAGAAATCACTTTAGTTAGGTGCAGGGCAGACTTTTTTTTTTTTTCTTCATTTTTTTAAGACATAGGCTAGAGTGGAAATTGTATTATGGGGTAAATGCAATTTCATGAAACAGTTTTCTAGCTGCAATTTTATATATAAAACTACTGGCTAGAAGCTTCCTCCTCATTTCCCATTCCTGGCCCCCAACAGTATTATTCCTAGCCCCTTTTTTAGGAAAATCCAATTCATCCCACAAATGCATATGGAATACCAAGCATGTTGGATACAGAGATGCCTATGACACAGGTTTTGTCCTTGAGGGACTCTCAATCCAGTGGGAAATTGCCTACAGTCCAGAGTAAAGGAGAAAATGAAGTGGGCAGAAGGTGGCAGAATACAGAGAAACAATTTGTGGGCAGTGGATAGGGAAGTTGGGGGAACTTCTGTTTTCTATTTATGATTTGAATTTGTTGCAAGGAGCATGTATCATTTTGGCAATTTTAAAAGCCCAGTAAAAATATAAAAATACAGGAATGAATAAATGAATAAAATGTAATATGAAAGTCCTGGCCTGAGGGAAGGAAAAGAAACATATTTAGGAGCAGTGCTACCAAACTTGGGCTCATTTAGTCCCTTTAGTACAATCCAAGGGTCTCTTGATCCCCATCTTAAAAATGGAGAAATCAAGACCCTAAGAAGTCAAGCACTATTGCCCCAATTCACCAGCTGGTAAGGGACAGAGCCCATGGCATTTCTGCTATAGCCTGTTTCCATTTGCCAGCTATGAAAAAGGGTTGGAAACTAGGGACAATGACTTCAAGAAGTTGTTCTTAAGCTTTTGTAAATACTCAGTGTTTTTTATCTTGCTCTTCCTTACTTTTCTCTGGTGATTAACAGTTAATCTCTTAACATAAAAAAGGGTCTTGGTGTTTTTGGAGGCAGAAGGAAAAGCTTGTTGGGGTAGCCAGTCTTGGGGACAGGGCTCTCCAGTGCAGGAGGGGAGGAGGAAAGCAGAAAGGGGAGTAGGCAGGGCCCTGGAGCTCAGCCCCTCTCACACCTGTGCTTGCCTGGGACTCTTCACAGGGGCCCTGCTCTCCCCAGGAGGACTTGCCTTCTGGGTTGTCAAGTCTCTCAGATCTGAGTGACAGGCTTCCCACTTTCCCACTTGCCAGCCTTTGCAGCCTGAACCTGCATGCACCATGACAACCCCTGTCACCTCCAGCAGCACTACCTGCACCCCAGCCTCCTTTGTTCCCTTACCACAGAGCCCCAAGGGGTCCAGATGGTCTTGTTTAGTCCCTGATGATCTCCCTTGGCCTCTCTTCTCTATCATCCTCTATAGACTTTCTGTCTCGCAGGGAAAGGGAAGGGAAAGAACTCGAAGACAGCAGCTAGAGTTGGATGCAGATACACAGTGGGGCTAATGAAATCTGAGTGTCCTCTAAAAATCCCTGCCTTGTCATGTCCTTCACCATCATGGTTACTGATCATGTTCATTGAGCTCTTACCAGGTGCCAGGCATCATCTGACTCAATACTCCAGAATGTCCCAGAGTCCCAGGTTACACAGGCAATCCATGGCCAAGCCAGCCCCACAGTGTGCCTCCTGAGCTGTGCCTGAACCCCTATGGTGAGGCATCCTCCCTCCTGTGGTCCTGTCCCAAAGGAGAACAATTTGTCCTATGGCCATGGAGCTTTGAAACCTACCCAATTAATACAAACGCTTCCTCCCCTTTGTTCTTCTGGCATTCTACTTCCTGTCACAGGCACATCCTATTATTGGCCTGAATCCGTTGTTCTGATGCTTTCATCCCCTCCTCTGGCTTAATGAGGTGTCTGTCTCAGGTAGAAAATGATACCAGGTCCTCATGTCCCCACTTGTTGGGGTGACCTGAGTTGAGATTTGAGCCACGGTACCATCTCAGCTACCCCCATGCTTGCTCTGTCCCTCTGTGGAGGGATGACTGCCCCTTCTTTCCCAAGACAATTTAATAGCACAGATATAACTTGAAAATGCTCAGGGTTATTGCAGATTTGCAGAGAGCTGGTGAACAGGCCACTGCATGTATTGATGTGGCCCCTCCCTCACTCTGAAAATTGCTCCCAACCAGGCTTTTGAATCCCAGGGCCCACAGCATCCTCCAAGGGACTTGGGGGGGCATGGCAGCCCTCAGGCTCTGAGCTCCACCAGTAGATGGGCTGCTTATCTGGCAGCAGCTCCTCATCCTGGACACCCAAATGTTGAAGACGACTAAGAAAACAGCCTGGGAGGATCACAGCCTGAGGAGTGGAACAGGAGATCCCAGGTTACTATTTAGGACCTTGTTCTTCATTGGATTCTTAGGGTCAGCACATTGCCAGGTACAAAATAAGGGGCAATAGACTTTTAATCCTGTCTCCCTGCACAGGACCAGAAAGGAGTGCTCTCCGGGAGGTGTAGACATGCTGCCATAGGGCCCAGAAAGAACCTGTCAGGTCCCAAAGTCATGAGTGGAGTGCTCTGTGATGCTCAGAAGTCAGGTACCAGACCCCTCTGAGAAAGAACTTCCCCAAACTCCTTACTTGCAACTGGAGATAATTCAGGGGAGTAAGGGCTTCCACCCTGCAGCAGAGAAACAGGTCTGACCCCCAAAGTAGACAGACTTCTCATTTGCACATCTCTTTCTGCACTTCTCACAGCCTGGTTCACAGAAGCCACACATTTGTCCAGGCTTCCTGATTCTTCACACAGATAGACCTCCATCTCCATGTTGTCCCCACCAATCTGTGGGAGAGGTTTTTCAACTCTGCAGATGAGAAAAGTTTAAATGCCCTAACCAGAGATAAAAGCCTAGCAGGAGAGGTACCTGGGTGGCTCAGTTGGTTGAAGATCTGACTCTTGGTTTTGGCTCAGGTCATGATCTCCCAGTTTGTGGGCTGGAGCCCCACATTAGACTCTGTACTGGCAGTACGGAGCCTGCTTGGATTCCCTCTCTCTGCCCCTTCCCTGCTCACTCGCTAGATAGATAGATAGGAACAAATTTTAGGGGGGGGGGGAAAGCCTGGCAGGAAATGAACCTGGACTCCAGTCTGGACCTCAAATAGCTCCTCTGACACTTTCTGAGTTACACTGCTTTTAATTTTTTTCGAGAGATTCTTGTCTTCGCTGCCAGATTGAAGGCTCTGGGTGGGCAACAAGGTATTTCATTTCTTTACTTTGTTGATTCTGTTCTATTCACTTAAGTACGGATGTGAATGCAATTGTGGATGGGTGGAATTAAATGAACTTTAGCAGAGACTAACTCTTCTTACCAGATTCCCACTTAAACCCAGGTATCTCAAAAGCTTTTTTTTTCCCCTTCCCTTTGTTGACTTCTCTTATTGGACTCAGTGCATATACAGGGAGCTTCTGAGTTTGACAGTTTGTAAAGGGCAAAATAAAAATAGCCGATTGGTCAATAATAGAATGGTAAAGTCTCTAAGTACCATGGGAAGGGTGTTTCCAGCTGGCTGGAAAAAGATGAAGTGAGGTGGACAAAAGCCTCTCTGAAAGCTGGGCTTGCTCTGAGGTGATGCAGGTGGCTCATCCTGTATCGGTGGAGAAGGGAGGGAACAGCCAGTCCAAGGTTCTGCTTTCTGTTTTTGCTCTGTCTTGGCTAGTGCCCATCCGGGGGCTCCTGCTCCTTACAAAAGTGGCCAGCTAGAAACACTGTAGAATATGAAGTGAGGTGCCTACCTGAAAGGGACTGCTTCAGGCTGGCCTAGTATGTACAACACTATAGGATTGTTCCTCTCTGGGCTCTTTCCGGCTGGTATTGATTGTTGCTTTTATTGGCAAACAGTATACCACAACAAAAATAAACACATGTGTTTGTGCAGGGAGAGAGTAAAATGGATTCTGTGTCTCCAGGGTTGGGAAAAAAACTTGCTCTGAGACCCAGTGGTCAACCTGGTACCCGATTCCCTATTTTGTGCACCTCTGCAATTATTGTGAGGTTGTTTGTCTGTCTGTCTCCTTCCCCCTAACAGGGCAGGCGGCTGCGGTCTTCCCCACACCTCCTGAGTGCTTGGTGCTCAATTCATAGTCGCTAACTGACACCAAGGTAGGGCCATCCAGGAAGTAGTCATTTCAGGGCTAGGCCTGGTGCCACACCTCTCAGCTCATTTTCACATGCGTCTGCCCCAGCTAGCCAGTCACCACCACAATTTGGGGTTAGGGGTTTGGTCTGGAAGGGCAGGCAACAACAACATCAGCTACACAGAACATTCAGAATTGTCCTGTCCTGTTCAATGCCTAGGCCAAGTGTTCCCATAAGCTTAGTGAGATGGTGCCGCCTTGTCATTCTTACTCCCGTTTTATAGATATAGAAACCTGGTCTGAGAGACACTCCAATGTGCCTTACCAGTCACACAAGCCTGTTCTTAAAATAGCAATCTGGAGGGACTCCAACTTGTGCCTAGATTCAATTTCTTCATCTGTTAAATGGAAAAATAACACTACCTCTTAGTGTTGTGCAAAGGATTAAATAAATATTATGCATGTGTGTTTACTTGCTTATTGTCTGCTCTAGACTGTAAACTCCAGGGGGCAGGGGCTTTGGTTTATTCACCGCTATATTGTCAGAGTCTGGAACAAGATGCCTGGCACATAGGAGGGACTCAACATTTGCGTCCTAAAAGGAAACGACCTGAGATAAGACTAGGACGGACCCTGGCCCTTCTTTCTGCGGGTACAATCTATATCTTCAGTTTCCCAGATTCTCTTCCAACCAGGCAGCCACTGGCCAAAGGATGTCTCAGACTGGGGGCAGGGCCGTGGAACCTACTTCTGGCTTTGGGACAAGGTCATCAAAACCCTCAAGAGTGCAGAGGCCACAAAAGTCTTCAAGGGGCAGTCTGCAAGGCTGAAAGGCCTGTAGGCCTCTCAGGCCTCAGCCCTCAGGTTCTCCTTTTCTTTTTTCTTTTTGTATCAGTAAAAGCATTTTTCTCGCCCGAGCACAACGTGGTACTGCTTCCGAGGTTCCAGCAAAGAGCAATCCCCCCCAGACCCCCTCCCCCCCCCCCCCCAAGAAAGCGCCAGGGCTCTGGGGAAAGAGCCGAGCATGCGAAGCCCGTCTAGGTTGCGGCAGAGGAGCGGCGAGACCAGGAGCGCAAGCCTCGGCAGCAGGAGAGCGGGCCGCGCGTACAACCCGTGAGCAGAAAGGCCCGCGGGAATGGCCGCGCGAGGAGAAGGGCGGGGCGAGCGTCCGCCCGCGGCTCCCGCGCTCAGGCGCAGCTCCACCTTAAGCGCGGGACCCCCTTAAGGGCGGGCACCGGAGCCGCGCTTCCAGAGGCGGGGTCTCCCATGCAAATAAGGGGCGTGGGTCGGCGGGGCGGGGCGGGAGGGGCGCTGACCTGACGTCAGGCCTGCGGCCCGGGCAGTTGGCTCGGCGGCGGCGAAGCGGCAGGAGCAGCGGCGGGAGCGGGGCCGCGCAGCGGGGCGCGGGGAGCGGCGGCGGCCGAGCCGGAGCAACATGGCGCCGGTGGGCGGGGGCGGGCGCCGGGGCGGCGGGCCGGCCCGAGGGCGCCTCCTCCTGGCGACGCTGCTGCTGCTGGTGCTGCTGTGGGCGCGGGGGGCCCGGGGTCAGAGCGACCCCCAGCGGGGCGCGATCCTGGGCATGAGGCTGGCGAGCTGTAACAAATCGTGTGGGATGAATCCGGATGGCATCATCTTCGTGTCCGAGGGCAGTACGGTGAACCTGAGGCTGTACGGCCAGAGGCTGGGCTCCATCTCCAGCAACCTGATCTCCTTCACCGAGGTGGACAACTCCGAGGCCACTCACAACTCCACCAACTGCCCCGAGCTCACCAAGGACCTGGTCGTCCAGCAGCTGGTCAACGTGAGTCGAGGGAACACGTCCGGGATGCTGGTGGTGCTCACTAAGTTCCTCCGGAGGAGCGAGAACATGAAACTGTATGCACTGTGCACCCGGGCTGGGGTGGACGGGCCCTGGCAGAGGTGGACCGATAAGGACTCGCTGCTCTTCATGGTGGAGGAGGCTGGGAGGTTCCTGCCCCTCTGGCTGCACATCCTCCTCATTATGGTGCTGCTGGTGCTGTCGGGCATATTTTCTGGTCTCAACCTGGGGCTTATGGCCCTGGACCCCATGGAGCTGCGCATCGTGCAGAACTGTGGCACCCAGAAGGAAAGGCGCTATGCCCGGAAGATCGAGCCCATTCGGCGCAAGGGCAACTACTTACTCTGCTCGCTGCTCCTGGGAAACGTGCTGGTCAACACCTCCCTCACCATCCTTCTAGACATCCTCATTGGGTCTGGACTCATGGCGGTGGCCTCCTCCACCATTGGCATTGTCATCTTTGGGGAGATTGTACCTCAGGCCTTGTGCTCCCGACACGGGCTGGCAGTGGGTGCCAATACTATCATTCTCACCAAATTCTTTATGCTTCTCACCTTCCCCCTCAGTTTCCCCATTAGCAAGCTCCTGGATTTTGTTTTGGGCCAGGAGATTCGCACTGTTTACAATCGGGAGAAGCTGATGGAGATGTTGAAGGTAACAGAGCCCTATAATGATCTGGTGAAAGAGGAGCTAAATATGATCCAGGGTGCCCTGGAGCTACGGACCAAGACCGTGGAGGACATCATGACCCAGCTCCAAGACTGCTTCATGATCCGCAGTGATGCCATCCTGGACTTCAACACCATGTCAGAGATTATGGAAAGTGGCTATACCCGCATCCCCGTGTTTGAAGATGAGCAGTCCAATATTGTAGATATTCTCTATGTCAAAGACTTGGCCTTCGTGGACCCTGATGACTGCACCCCCCTCAAGACCATCACCCGCTTCTATAACCATCCAGTGCATTTTGTCTTCCACGACACCAAGTTGGATGCCATGCTGGAGGAGTTCAAGAAGGGTAAGGCCTGATGCTCGCCCTCTCCGTTAACTGTCTTTGTGACACCTCTCATTCACTTGCCTGTTTTGTGTCTGCTGGTCTTAGTGTTTTTGTGTGACTCTTTTCCTTTGCCCATCACTTCCTGTGCCTCTGAGGTGAATGGTATTTGGGACAGCAGGAACATTTCCTAAGCGTGTGCTGTCTGCCAGCTACTGTGCTTTGTGCTTCAGGTGAATCAGAGCTGAGACACACTCGTGCACTTGGAGGGATAGAGCAAGGCCTCAGGGAGCAATTGAAGCAGGACAGAGTAAGGCTAATGCCTTAAAAGAGGCCACGGACATTAGAGTGTGGAGCCCCACATCTGAGTGGGCTGAGGTGGGGAAGGGGCTGGGGACCTGGGAAAACCTTCACATGGGAGGAAGCATTTGAGGAGAGCCTGAAGATATGGGGAGACGTGGTACTTGAGGCACGGGAAACCCCATGAGTTGCAGAGCACCTGATTGGGGTGGCAAAGGATGTGCTTGTGGCCCAGCAGATGGTCCTGTTGAGCTGGGTATAGGCTCAGCCGCTCAGTGGTCAGGGGGAGAGGCTGAGTCATCTGGGGCCTTTGGAAGAGCCTGCAGTCAGGGCAGTAAGTTTGCTTGGAGCTTGGAGCTTTCGGAAGTTTTGAGCAAGAGTGATGTTACTGGAGCTCCTAGCCCACAGAAGCCGAATTGGGAGGTCTCTGGTTTGCTCCCCACTCAGAACAGTGCCAAGTAAAGCTTTCGACTACTCAGCAGAAGCAAGCACATCAAGTTTTGGTTATTGTTCTGTCTTTTTGCAGGCACCAAACATAAGCTTCCCTCCTGTGGTCTGAGAATCTTCAGCTGGCCTTGCAGTGCCTTGTGTTTTTTTCTCACATGGGTTCTTGGCCAGTTCTCAGGTAGTTAGAGAGGCACTTGGAAGTTTTACTCACCAGCCTCAAAGCTCAGGACACACACCCCTTTCCTTACTTCCAACAAAACTTTTCCTCCCACTTCTGCCACCCAGAAGCCCTCAGTGGCAGTAAACAAGCCAATTATGGAGTAAAACCCTCCTAGGCCAAAGGGAATGAGGAGGCAGAAAGGGAAGCTCTTCATAAAGGAATGGGGGAAGGGACCAGGGATTTTGCTTCCTTTCCCCATAGGTAGAGCTCCTGCTGGCTGAGGCAGCCTGCCAGTTTAGGGCTGGGAGCACCTTCGGCACTCAAGCAGGGAGCAAGCCTCAGACGCTTGTCAGTCTATTATTTCATGAGAGTTGGGGAGAGCCTGGAACTGGCTAGGTCAGTGGTGGAGGGTGGGATTGGTAGGAGGAGGCCCTGCCAGGTTTAGTCTTAAAAGATGCTCTCTGGTCAGGGCCAGAGTGGGAGATTGGTACCCTCCCTTCATCAGTTTGAGAGAGTGACTCGTAGCATCAGATCTGAGAAGGACTTGAGTAACATGAGTCCAAGTGGGAGACAGTCTGGTAAGGTGGCTTCATTGCAGAGGGACTGAAGGGACATCTGGTGGTGATGGCACAGTGTGGGGGGGGAGCTTTGCAGGTCCAGGCCCTAGAACCTGTTTGTCCCAGGTAGCTGAGCCTGAAGAAGAGCAGTGAGGATTTGTGCCCCACCTTCACCCTGCAGCCTCTTGGCCCTGAGGACTTCTCCCATGTTGCTTGGTGAGGAACCTGGTTGGGACTCACCAGGGCGGCTTCCTGCTCACCACCTCTATGGTCCTTGGGACTGTTGCTGGTGACACACCCTACAAGCACGTTTGCATCGTTCATCTCGAGTCTGGAAACAGCCAGTGTGGATTGGCTGGGCTGGGCTTCCCAGCCCCTGATCGGCAGGGTTCAGCTCTTGTCTGGTGGGAGCTTCCTGGGGTTGGCAGGACCATCTTTGGACTCATCACGTAAAAAAAGTATGACTTCAGGAAGCTGGGAACATAGAGCTAGCATCTTTCGGCCCAGAGCTCTGCTGAGTGGAACTCTCCAGATGTACATTTTAGTTCACTAGACCTTACTTAACAGGGGCCAGTGGTCTGAACCTGAGCCCCAGCCCTCACCCTAGCCCTGGAGGGGGTGCTGCTAATTCCATGGAAATGCAGGCACAGTCTACCCAGTGCAGCATGAAGCCCTGGAGATGTGAGTGTGATATGATGGTCACTCCTAATGGACACATCCTCGGGTTTTGTGGTTCCGTCCTAACTCATTGCCACTCTGGGCTGCCGCCAATATGGCCTCTCCAAAATCTTTCCATCTGGCATTTACCTGTGAAGTCTGAGGCCCTCTAGGACACGGAAACACTTTGCATTTGCACCTTAAAAGATTTTCTTTACAAATCTGATGTTTGGAAGGCTTCTTTTTTAGCTAAGAAAAACCCAGTGAGGAAGCTTAACGTGGCCAGCATTGTCGGCAGCATCAAAACAAGAGCTGGGTGCCTGCCAAGTGTGGTCAGGCATCTGCCTGAGGGTCTTTCTCATGCTTCAGTAGACTCTTCAGCATCTCCAAGTTGGGTGAGGGCCCAACTCTGACCTCTGCCAGAGTCTTTCTGCTCTGAGTGTAATCCTGTTTTAAGGTCATTTTGTCTCCTTGTTCCCCAACATTATGAGTTCTGTGTGGGTAGGGATCATGCCTTATTAGTGTTTTCACCACTTAGTACCTGGCAAAGAGATGGGTCTGTAGTAAATGTTTGTTAAGTGAATGAATGAATGAATGAATGAATGAACAACTAATGAATGACTGACTATCTGGCAAACCCTGCTGGCCTTCTTACTGTTCCTTGAAGACACCAGGACACTCCCACACTAGGGCCTTTGCCCTGGCTGTTCTTCAGGCTGGAATGTTTTTCCCCAAACGTTACATGCCTCACTGTCTCCCCTCCCTCCTGTCTGCTTCAACTTTACCTTCTCAATGAGGCTTTCCTGTTGTCCCATTTGAAACTATAACCTTCCATCCTCCTTGACCTTCCTGATCTCTGCCACCCTGTGCTAATGTTTCGTTTTTTATAGCATAAATCACTTTCTAACAACTCCGTAATTTACAGATTTACTATGCTATTTATTGTCTGTCTCCTTCTGTTAGAATATAAGTTCCAAAGAGCAGAGCTCTTTGTTTCGGTCACTGGTGTATCCCTAGGCCCTAGAATGGTTCTTGGCACATAGTAAGACATCTCAATAAAAAGTCATGGAATGAATGAATGACCTGTTAGATTTGAGACAGAATTGTCCCCAGTCCATAGGTATTAGAATTTTGAGGAGCTGGATAAGGGATAAAGTAAAATGCGTGTTGTGCTGTTATCCAGGGGACTTGATATTTCTAGTTGCATCAAGACAGGAGGAGCTCCTACAGTAACATATAATGGTTCACGGACTGAGAAGCTGAGAAGCAGAGTTTGGGGTCCTTTTATTTATTTATTTATTTATTTTTAATGTTTATTTTTGAGAGAGAGACACAGAGCGTGAGCAGGGAGAGAGGCGGAGAGGGAGACACAGAATCAGAAGCAAGCTTCAGGCTTCGAGCTGTCAGCACAAGAGCCCGATGCGGTGGTTGAACTCACAAACTGCAAGATCATGACCTGAGCTTAACTGGTCAGATGCTTAACTGACTCAGCCACCCAGGCGCCTCATGGGGTCCTTTTTTTTTTTTAATATTTATTTATTTTTGAGAGAGAGACAGACAGAGTGCGAGCAGGGG
This sequence comes from Prionailurus viverrinus, assembly GCF_022837055.1. NCBI lineage: Eukaryota > Metazoa > Chordata > Mammalia > Carnivora > Felidae > Prionailurus > Prionailurus viverrinus. The sequence continues at coordinate 62,822,683 of NC_062563.1, read as the reverse complement.
AGGGGCAGAGAGTGAGAAGCAGGCTCCAGGCTCTGAGCTGGCAGCACAGAGCCCAATGTGGGGCTCCATCCCACAAGCCGTGAGATCATGACCTGAGCTGAAGCTAGACGCTCAACCAGCTGAGCCACCCCGGTGCCCAGAGTCTGGGGTCTTGAATGTGATGCATGGTTCCCCTTTCCTGTGCTTCAGTTTCTCTGAATAAGCAGTTTTTGGCCGTTGGGAGTATACATACATAGCTTCACTCATTAGTGTGAGTCATGAAGATGCTCCTACACACTTAAGACAGGCTTGAGAAGTTAGTTGCAGACATGAGGCTGAGCTTCCCTTAGAGACTAAGGTAGAAGGTTACAGCTTCTCAGCTGCTCTGCCTCCCAACTCAAGGCATTTATCATTAGATATTTATTGAACCTCATACTGTCTGTGCAAGACATGGGGCTAGGTGCTGCAGGACGTCAGGAGTAAGACTATGATTGGTTAGAGCTATAAGGCCACTGAGAGGCTCATGCCATTTGAACCTTGGTCCTTTGACTTAAACCGACTTAAACCTCGACACTTGCCTACAACTGTTTGCAGTAGTGGGTGTTGTGGTTGGCTTTGTCTACAGCTTGAGATCTTAGAACAGCGGCTCCCTGGGCTACTCCTGGCCCAGTTGCGTTTTTCCTTTACCAAAGATCCTCTCAGACCCTGGAGGCAAAGTGACGAATAAGCTCTCCCAAATCAGTCAGAAACTCCAGCCCCACAATGAAGCTCACCTTTCAGCCTTCTCCCGTCCTTTCCCTCTGTGATATTCCTGCCCTTTTCAGACACTGTGCTCATTTGTAGGCATCTTATCTTTCCCCACCTACTTTATAACCATCTAGCCCCCTGTAAAGACTTGGGTTTAAACTCCACCCACCCTGGTCACCGACCCATGAGATGACTTTGGACCTATTACTGACCTTGTAGAAAGTTACTGGGCATATGTATTGAAGAGAAAAACAGCTAGAAATATTTTCATTAAAAACTCCTCCCATGTTTCCATCTGTGCCACAACACACTTCTCCCACGTACGTTTTTCTTCCTGCAACAACTTTATTAAGAAAAAAACACTGCATAATTTTGCCTTTACTTTTGGTTCCTACCATCTGACACACTTTAAGTACCTTATTTCTCCTTGTTTCCTGGTTTGTTCCTTTGTTGCAATAAACATCTAATTTTTTGAGGCCTATGTGTCAGACACGGTGCTTGCTGTTGGGAATCAGAGAGGACTAAAACAGTGCTGTTGACAGAACTCGCAGTCTACCAGGGACACAGACAGGTAAATGAAGCTTACTATGCACAGTTCTGGTAGGTGCAGTGGGGCCAAGGAAGGTCTAGGCCTACGAGATGCTTCTGAAGTCAGAATAACAGGACTCAGTGATCATTTTGGAGATGTTGGGAGTCAGAGCCAGGAAGTAGTTGTGAACATCTGAGGTTTCTAGCTTGGGATACAGATGGATGATGTTGTCATTTAACAGAAGTGGGAAGAGGAGGAAGCAAAGACAGTTTGGAGAATTGGGGGTGGTGGTAGTGGTAAAGTGATGTGACCCTTGATTGGACTCCTTTGTGCTCACCAGAGCTGCTCACACTTGAACGTGCACCTGAACTGCCTGGACATTTTGTTAAAATGCAGAGTTGAACTCAGTGGGTCTGGGGTATGGCCTAAGAGGCTGTATTTCTTTTCTTTTCTTTTTTTTAATGTTTATTTTTCAAAGAGACAGACAGAGCACAAGCAGGGGAGGGGAAGAGAGAGATAGGGAGACACAGAATCCGAACCAGGCTCCAGGCTCTCAGCTGTCAGCACAGAGCCCGATGTGGGGCTCGAGCCCACTGACCATGAGATATCATGACCCGAGCCAAAGCTGGGTGCTTGATGGACAGAGCCACCCAAGTGCTCCTAAGAGCCTGTATTTCTGACAGGCTCTCAGATGATGGCCATTGCTGGTCTGGGACCACATGGAGCAGTGTGAGGGTACAGTCCATCCAGGCAAGTGTGCAGGTGAAAGTGCTTAGGTGGGGGCACTTGGGAGGGAGGCCAGAACCAGGGTTAAAGGTTTGGAAGTCATCTGAGAGCAGGCAGAACATGCAGAGCATGTAGAAGCTCAGTTAAAGTGACTCCTTGGAGAGATGAAAAAGAGCCAGGCAGGCGTGGTTTTGGGACCCTCCTGGGGAAACCAGATAGGGTGACAGCCAAGCATAGACTGGGGATGGGACAGTTAAGTCATAAGGTGCTGGGAGAGGACAGCCTCAAGAATGGAGAGCTGGGGGATCTGGGTGGCTTTGTCAGTTAAGCGTCCGACTCTTGATTTTGGCTCAGGTCATATCTCACAGTCATGAGATCGAACCCCGTGTCAGGTTCTGCGCTGACAGCACAGAGCCTGCTTGGGATTCTCTCTCTCTCTCCCTCTCTCTCTACCTTTCCCAGCTTGTGCTCTCTCTCTCAAAATAAATAAACATTAAAAAAAAAAAAAAAGTGGAGAGCAAAGTCAGCTACACACCTGGTCTCTCATAGCTCCACCTGGAAATAGTCTCCAGCTGAGCTGGTGATTTGATCTTGAGAAGCTGCCAGGGAGCAAGTGTATCTGAGACGGTGACAGGAGCCGCCTGTTAGGGCAACGGTGCCAGCGGGGCAGCTGACAAAACACTGGCCGGGCTCCTCCTCACTTTCTCTTTGGTCAGGTGCTTGTGGGCATGGAGCATGGCCACCATGGATAGGGAGGTATGGTGCTGGCCGGCAGGCAGCTGCACATCTCCCCGTCACTGGCATCCTACAGCCTGTAGGCCAGGCTCCATAGGGAAGCCAGGACTGACGGCAGTTTCTTCAGCCTCTTGACAGATCACTTCCCACAGCTCTTACTTGTGTACTGGAAGGCACTGCCTTTTGTCTAAGCCCTACGAGCTTAGATCGTACCAATCTAACATGCTGGTGTTTGCTTTTCAAAAGTCCTATATTTTCAGTTAGAAAGCCCAGTCCCAGAGTTTCCCTGAACACCTCTGGTCAGGACAGGGGGTATTGAACAGATGCTTAAATAGATGAGTGCACAGAAACACACAAGCACAGGACTGTGTCCTATAGGAGAATGGGTAAGGGGCAGGGCCTTTGGGGAAGCTGATGCCTTTCTTATCAGTAGAAGTCTGGGAAGGCATTCCAAAGGAGGTGGCATTCTAGCTGGATCCTCAAAGGTGCATAAGATGCAACATTTCCCCACTTCTGTGCCTCTTATTATGGGAGATTTTGGACGAAACCACAGAATGAGAGATGAGTGTATTTGTCATTGATGCCAACTTAGGGTAAAACTGCTTCTGCAAATTGTGATCGCTCCTCAGCCCTTTCCATGGATGTGAGAGTTCAGGAATTTCCCAGAGGCGCCTGAGACGGCCCTCAGCTAGGAGGATGGGGTGTAGCTGTCGGGAGCTGTTGCTGCTATTTGATCCAGCTGCCTGCTCTCCTTCTCTGAGCCGCTCTGTCTGCTGTCCAGTACAGCTGCCCTGTGACGAGATGCTCGCCCATTCTGTCCCTCAGGTTACCCCTGTTGTCACGCCTGAGTGTGCCAAGACATCCTGTCATAAAAGGCTTTGTGGCTACATAAAGGACTCCTGGCCCACTTCATAAACTGGAGTCTGGACTCCTCAGTCTATTCCTGTTCCATTTTTTTATGTGATTTTCTTTTTATTAGTGGTTATTATAAACCAGATACATCTTATCGTCAGAACTTTAGGAAACACAGAAAAATCTAAACAAAACAACCCATGAACCTGTGATCTGGAGAGAACTACTTTTTAATATTTTGATTTGTTATAATAATCTTTTTAGAAATGTACTCTAAAAATCATGTCACAAGCAGCAAGATCAAAACCATTTTCTTTTTTTTTTTTTCTTTTTCTTTTGTGTGTGTGTCGGGGTGGGGGGTGGGCCGGGAGCTGAAACTTTACTTGCCCCAAACCCCATCCTTCCTGCCAAAACCATTTTCATTTTTATAGCCATGTAAACTTTCCCATTAGCTGGTCATATGTATTTTCACATGGAAACCATTGTCTACATACAATTTTGTGCCCTGCTTTTTGGAACCCAGTTTAGATTGGTTCTTCTGATTGCTCCTCCTGTAAGACATGAAATCTCTTTTTATCCCTGGGATTCTTGGGAGGAGTATCTTGGAGGATTTCCACAGACTGAGGGCTGGGCAGCACTGTGTGGCTGAAGAAAAGGTGAGCCCAGAGGGCTGGGGTGTGCAGCTGCCAGGTTGGTGTGTGTGTGTGTGTGTGTGTGTGTGTGTTTAGCTGCCAGCCTGTTTTGCTGGGGGTTAAACCTGGTGTTGCTGGAGCATTCCCCAGAGGTTATAGTCAGAGTTGCTTCCATGCTGCAGGGCTGATTTACTGTGACCTGGGCAGGGTTCTTGAAAGACTGGTTTCCCCAGGCTCTCTGGACCGCCTAGTCTCTGGCCAGCAGGCAGCCAGGAGCCTCGGTTGGAAGGAGGCTCCATGCCCCCCATCCCAGTCAGTCTTACTCCCACACACACTCATTCCTCCCCCCGCCAAATACACATAGGACAGGCTCACAACACACACACACACACACACACACACACCCCACACACACCTCTGCCTCCACATGGACATGCTTAAACACACACCCCCTTCCTTACACAAGGGGGCAGATTCACTCATCCCTCCATGCAGGCTCTCACACACATACACATACACATGAATGCACACATGCGCAGTCACCTGGAGTCCTGCTTTTTTTTTTTTTTTTTTAAGTTTATTTTGAGAGAGAAAGAGAAATTCTAAGCAGTCTCTGCACTGTCAGCACTGAGCCTGATGTGGGACTTGAACTCATGAACCATGAGATCATAACCTGAGTAGAAATCAAGAGTCAGATGCTTAACCGGCTGAGCCACCCAAGATGCCCCAGGAGTCCTGCTTTAAAATTAGTTCATCTAGGGGCGCCTGGGTGGCGCAGTCGGTTAAGCGTCCGACTTCAGCCGGGTCACGATCTCGCGGTCCGTGAGTTCGAGCCCCGCATCAGGCTCTGGGCTGATGGCTCGGAGCCTGGAGCCTGTTTCCGATTCTGTGTCTCCCTCTCTCTCTGCCCCTCCCCCATTCATGCTCTGTCTCTGTCCCCCCAAAAATAAATAAACGTTGAAAAAATAAAATAAAATAAAATAAAATTAGTTCATCTAGGGTCACCTGGGTGGCTCAGTCAGGTGGTTAAGTGTCCAACTTCAGCTTAAGTCATGAACTCACAGTCCACGAGTTTGAGCCCCGCAAACCCCATGTCAGGCTCTGTGCTGACAGCTCAGAACCTGGAGCCTGCCTTGGATTGCTGTGTCTCCCTCTCTCTCTGCACCTCCCCCACTCACACTCTGTCTGTCTGTCTTTCTCTCTCAGAAATAAACATTAAAAAAAATTTTTTTTAATTAGTCCATCTCTCATCACACTTTCCTAAGTTGTTTTTTTTTTTTTAAAGGATTTTTATTTATTTTTTTAGAGACAGAGTAAGCATGAGCAGGAGAGGGGCAGAGGGAAACAGAGAATCCCAAGCAGGCTCCGTGCTTAGGGTGGAGCCCCATTTGGGGTTAGATGCCACGACCCTGGGATCACAACCTGAGCCAAAATCAAGAGTCATGTGCTCAACCGACTGAGCCACCCAGGCACACCTAAAGATTTTTACTTTTTTAAGTAATCTCCACACCTAACATGGAGCTCAAACTCACAATCCCAAGATCGAGTCACATGCTGTACCGACTAAGCCAGCCAGGCACCCCCCTAAGAGTAAGGTTAAAAAGTGAGTAGATCTGGGGCTCCTGGGTGGCTCAGTCAGTTAAGTGTCCGACTTCACCTCAGGTTATGATCTCGTGGTTCGTGAGTTCAAGCCCCACATCGGGCTCTGTGCTGACAGCTTAGAGCCTGGAGCCTGCTTCAGATTCTCTGTCTCCCTCTCTGTCTCTGCCCCTCCTCTGCTCGTGCTCTCTCTCTCTCTCTCCCTCTCAAAAATAAATAAACATTAAAAAATAAATAAATAAAAAGTGTGTAAAGTGAGTAAATCTACAGTGGAGTTTATTTCATGAAAGGCCCAAAATAGTCACTGACTCTTAGTCTCAGGAGTTTCTCTTTGGTTGCTGGTGATTTGGTTGTCCATGTTAATGACAGTATCCAACTCAGAGGGTTGTGGTGAGGACTGAATGAGGTAAGGCATGTAAACTGCTTAGCTCAGTGCCTGGCACCATTGTCATCATGCAATAAATGTTAGCTATTTTAAAAATTATTGTTATTACTATCCAAAGGTGCCCCAGTTGGCACGGACACCAACTTGGGCTGTGGTGGTTCTCATATACTGGCTCAGGTGGCAGGCTGCCCCACTGTCCGGGTGTGGTGCCTTTCTTGGAATTCTGAATACATTGAGGTCAAAAGAGCCCACTACATAATTACATGCTAATTCAGATACTGTCTTATCTGGGCCCCTAGTGCATATCTTAAGGGTAACAGATGCCAGAGCTTAAGGAAAAAAATATATGGAAGAGAAACTTCAAATTGGGGGAGATTCTTCTCATTTACTGAATTATTTGTTTCTCTAAAGTTGGAGAACGTTAAGCCTGCCATCCTGATTGCCAGCACATTTGGCGCTCCAACCGTGGGAGTTTAATCTGAGGATCCAGGAAACCAGGCAGGTCAAGGGGCAGGGCCACATTTCTCAGTTGCACCTCTACTTGGGTTGTTTCATGTCAGGATTCACCTGTTGCCTGCTCCCTCCCTGGTGTCCCAGTTAGGGAGAGAAGAGGTTATGCTAGAAAAGCAGCAGAGAGTAGAGGGGTATCTAAGAGAGCAGAGCCTCCCCATGAAGCCGAATCTCCCCAGAAATGCCCCAGACCCAGATCTCTGGAAAAAGGTTAAGTATGAGCAGAGAGCAGAAAGAAGGAAGAAATGCCTTCATTAATGGTTAACCTTTATTAAATACTTAATTAATCCTCCAAATGCTATAGATGGGAACTGAGGCTCAGAGAGGCTAAGAATCTTTTCCAGACTGTATGACAACTAACTGGCAACTGCAGCTGTTCCCTTCCAGAGGCCAAGCTCTTAAGCCCTGTTCCATGTCACTTTTCAGTAAGATCATGGATACTAAGAAAAAGATGACAAGATTGGGATATTCCAATAACTCGAGGCTGGAAAATTTACTGTTAGTTCTAGATTTAAAAAGACAAAAAAAAATTTTTTTTAATGTTTATTTATTTCTGAGGGGTGTGTGGAGGGGAAAAAAGAGATGGGGACAGAAGATCTGAAGCAGGCTCTGTATGACAGCAGAGAGCCCAATGCAAGGCGCTTGAACCCATGAACCGTGAGTTCATGACCTGAGCCAAAATCAGACACTTGACCAACTGAGCCACCCAAGCACCCTGTTCTAGGTGGTTTTTTTGTTTGTTTGTTTGTTTGTTTGTTTTAATTGAGATACAGTTGGACACTTGGATGGCTCAGTTGGTTAAGTGTCCGACTTAGGCTCAGGTCATGATCTCACCATTCATGAGTTTAGAGACCCACTTCGGGCCCTGTGCTGACAGCTCAGAGCCTGGAGCCTCTTTGGATTCTGTGTCTTCCTCTCTCTCTTGGCCCCTCCCCTGCTCACACTCTGTCTCTGTCTCTGTCTCTGTCTCAAAATAAATTAACATTAAAACAAAACAAGATAAAAAAATTTAAAAATTTGAGATACAGCTCACATATACCATTGTGAGTTTCAGGTGTACAGCATAATGATTCCATATTTTTATAAATGTTTGCCACAGTAAGTCGAGTTAACTACATCCATCACTTACCACACAGAGATAAAACATTTCTTTCTCTCAGCACAAGAGATGACAACTTTTAAGATCTACTCTCTTGGCAAATTTCAAATATATGATACAGTATTGTTAACTATAGTCATTGTGCTGGAAATTACATCCCTAGAACTTATTTATCTTGTAACTGGAAGTTTGTACCTTTTGACCACCTTCTCCCATTTCTCTCACCTTCCATCTCCTGCCTCTGGCAACCACCTAGATATGTTTTAAAGTAAACTTTTCATTGAAGCAAAGTGCATAAATCATAAATGTATAACTTGATAGTTTTTCACAAAGGAATACCTCTGTGTCACTGCCACTGAGCTCGGGAGATAGAACATTATCAACACCCTAGAAGACTCTTGCCATGTACCCTCCCAATCACTGCTCCTGTCCCCCCAATCATGATGGTTTAATTTTTTCTGTTTCTGAACTTTTATAAGTGAATCATCCAGTATGTGTCTTTTGTGTCTGGCTCCTGCTCAACATAAAGGTTATGAGTTTCATCCATGTTGTATGGAGCTCATTCCTTTTTATTGCTACATAGTATTCCATGATAGAAATATACTGTGATGTTGATGGACATTTGGGTTGTTTCCAATTTGGAACTATTTAAATAAGGCCACTAACAGGCATCTGGATGGCTCAGTTGTTCAAGCCTCTGACTTCGGCTCAGGTCATGATCTCACCGTTCGTAAGTTTGAGCCCCACATTGGGCTCTGTGCTGACATCTCAGAGCCTGGAGCCTGCTTCGGATTCTGTGTCTCCCTCTCTCTGTCCCTCCCCTGCTTGCACTCTGTCTCTCTCTCAAAAATAAATAAAACATTTAAAAAAAAATTTAAATAAGGCCACTAAAAATGTTCTTGTTCATGTCTTTTGGTGATGTTATGTAGGCATTTCTGTTGGGAATATACCTAAGTGTGGAATTGCCAGGACATAGCATAGGCACAGATAAGACACTTTCCCAGAATGCTCTTACAAGTTTACACTCCTGTCCCAACTCTGATATTGTCATCTAGGTAGGTGTGTGGTAGTATTTCATTGTGATTTTATGATACATTTCTCTAGTGACTGATGATGTTGAACACATTTTCACATACTAATAAACATATGGGTTAGTGCCTTTCATATCCTGTTTAAGATTCTTTGCCTGTACACAAGTTAGGAAGCTTGTGTCCTGTGTTATTTTCTAGAGCTATAATGTTTCCTTTTCACGCTTAGAGCTGTAATCCTTCTGGAATTTGTTTTTGTTCCTGAAGTATTACAGTTTGAATCTTTTTTAAAATCCGTACGGGTTATCTAGCTGTTCCAGTACCGCTGTTGGAAAAACTGTCCTTCCCCACTGAGCTGTGGTATATATATGTATGGGTCTGTCCCTGGACTCTCATATTCCATTGGTCTCTGTCTTTTCTTGTTCAATACCACATTGACATAATTGCAGTAGTTTTCTAATATGTTTTGATATTTGGTAATAATTATTCTTTCTTGGTTCTTCTTTAAGATTATCTTGACTGTTCTTTAGCCTTTTTCCTAGGAATTTAATGGAATTGCACTGAATCTATAGATCAACTTGAAGACTTGACATCTTTATAACGATGAATCTTCCAATCCATAAACGTGGTTACCCCTCCATTTGTTTTATAGCCTATTGATTTCTTTCAATAATTTTTTGTCGTTTTCTTTGTTGAAGTCTTACACATCTTAGATGTATTCCTAAGTATTTTGTGATCTTAAATGGTGTCTTTAAAATTGTGTTTTCTAAAATGTTTGTTGCAAATTGTTCTGCCTGGGGGGTGTGCTGCAATTCAATTCTGATGGTAACCACCTGGAGTTAGCATTAGACCACGCCCCCGACACCTCCCTCACAGCCACCCACATGCTGCCCTTACTTCAGATGCCAGTCATAAGTCAGGTCTCCCCTCCCCCACTGCCCCTGACTGGCTATAAATTTAGGGTTCCCATGACGACCCCCCCTCTCAGGTTTGATGATACACTAGAATGACTCCTAGAATTCAGGGAAGTGCTACACTTACGATTACAGTTTTATTTGAAAGGATACACCTAGAGTGAGGTCTGGAACAGGAACAGGCTTGGATGCGGAGCTTCCGTGGCCTGGCCGCATTGAGTTAGGGTGTGTCACCCTCCGGGCACATCAATGTGTTTTATGAATTAGAAGCTCCACTGAGCTTTGGGGTCCAGAGGGTTGGGTTTGTTTGTTTGTTTGTTTGTTTGTTTTTTTCCTCTCCTACCCTCCCTGAGGGTGTGGTCCAGAATTTTTATCAGGATTTCATTACCTGGGTATGATTGATTAAGTTATTGGCCACGTGATTGGACTCAGTCTCTAGCCCGCTGCCTTCCCTGGAAGGCAGGACACCTGAAAGTTCTGACCCTCTAATGCTTGGTTTTACTGGTGACCAGCCCTGCCTTGAAGCTACCTAGGGGCCCACCTGGAGTTGGTCATCAGAATAACAAAGCCACTTCTATTTACTCAGGAAATTCCAAGAGTTTTTGAATCTCACTTTGGGAAGCCAGAGTCCAAGACCAGATATGTTCTTCTTTTTTTATTATGTTTATTTATTTTTGAGAGAGAGAGAGAGAGAGATCTGGCCTGTGTACATGAGCAGGGGAGGGCAGAGAGAGAGAGGGAGAGAGAGAATCCCAAGCAGGCTCCGTGCTGTCAGCACAGAGCTGGACACAGGGCCCAAACACACGAATCGTGAGATTGTGATCTGAGCCAAAGTCGGAAGCTCAACTGACTGAGCCATCGAGGCGCCCCCAGATGTATTCTTTATAATATAACACGAGTATGGATGGTTTTTGTATAGTGACCTTGAATCCATTGGCCTTGCTAAATTTACTCATTAATCCTAATAGTTTATTTTAAGTTCTTTTGGATTGTTTGCACACATAATTATGTTGCCTGTGAACAATGGCAGTTTTATTTACTTCTTGCTAAACCTTCTACATTTTATATCTTGTTCTTAATTTCATTGGCTAGGACATCTAGGAGTGTGCTGAACTGGTGACAGGGGCATCCTTGCCTCATTCTAGGTCTCGGGAAAACTTTCCAAATTTATCATTAGATATGATTTTGCTGTAGTTCTTAGGTAGAGTTCCTTTATCAGATCAAAAAAGTGTCCTTTCTTTTCTAGTTTGCTAAGAGTTTTTATAATAAGTAGATGTTGAATTTTATCAAGTGCTTTTTAAATATATGTTGAGGTGATTGCATGATGTATCTTCTTTATTCTGAATTACACTGATTGAGTTTTGAATGTTCACCCATAAACATTTATTGCATAACTGGACTAAACCTCACTTAGTCATGATGTATGATCCTTTCCACACATCATTGGATTTGATTTGCCAATATCTTTATTTAGAATTTTGGCACCTGTGTTCATGAGAGAGAGAGGTCTAGAACTGTTTTTTTCAGCCAGTAAACAAACTACCAGGGAGGAAGATTTATAAGATTATCTCAGATATTTCTATTAGGGTTTTTATTTTTGTTTTGTGGCAGGGAGAAGAATTGTTTGGTAATTAAGTCCTTTTTCCTCTTCTAAGTAATAGTCCAGTTTGGGTGAACAAGTTTGAATATACCAAGTAATATTCCTGCCCTCTTCCTCCCCCTCCCCTGCTTCTACTTGTAACAGAATGAGCCCCGCATCAAATGTTGCTGCAGTTTTTCTCCCTCTTCGGGTTTTGATGTGAGGTCGAGGATGATTTTTATAGTTCGTAAACATTTGGACATGGTGTATGGTTACCAGTTACTGGCAAGGGTTCACCAAGGGAGAAAAAATGCTTTTTGTGTGTGTGTGTGTGTGTGTGTGAATGGGATAGGATTGCTAGGTTAGTAAAGTTAGAAAGCTAGCCCCGGGTTTAATGTATCTTGATGTCAGTCAGCTAAGCATTTAACAGAATTTCCTATATCTTCATGACTAACATGGGGCATGTGGGCTCATTGATAATAGTCCATCTTTTAGATTGATTTGACTGTAGGTTATTAGCTGGTTGCACAAACAGGGACAAAGAACAGGTGCCTCACAAGGCAAGGAGAGGTATGATAAGGAAGGGGCTCCTTCTGGGTGGGGGGGCTGGAGTGGGAGGCCAGATGGCCCTAGAGTAACAGGGGACAAGGCCAGAGGTGCTACTGAGAAAAGACGACTAGTGGAAAGAGGGAGAAGCAGTTTGCTCTAAGGGTCCAAAGTCGAAAGGAGGCTGGTGGTGCTGACAGATGGCTGGGAACCTCCTTGGCACCCCCTGATCGCTTGCCCCTGCCTTCCCACACTCAGGGAGGTATTGTCAGCTGGGCCAGCATTTTCTCTCCACTTCATTTTCTTCTGCTGCACAAAATAGCTCTAGTTCTGTGTATTCCTCCCTGCCTTCTGAACTGTCCCTGGCTGAGGCGTCCAGGAGAGATTTCCACATCTCCAAGACAAAGACATCAGCATTAGATCTGACCTCACTTCTCAAGTAACTTTAAGAAACTTAAAAGAAAATTAAAAAAACCTATATTTTGACCCAGTGATTCTCCTTCTAGAAACCTGAGGGAGACAGATATAACCAAGTATATTTATTGCGAGGATTCTCGTAATGGCAAAAAAAAAGGGGGGGGAGAAGGAAGGGCACAATTTAAGAGCCCAGTGGGTATTGGGGTTATGCACACATGTGTACAGTGAAATAATATGCAGTCTTTGAATTTTTAAAAATATTTTTACAACATGGGAAAATACAAAGAATGTGAAGTATTTACAAATTATTTAATTTCATTTAGTATTTCATTTTATTTTTTATTATTTTTAAAAAAAATTTTTTTTTTTCAACGTTTATTTATTTTTGGGACAGAGAGAGACAGAGCATGAATGGGGGGGGGGCAGAGAGAGAGGGAGACACAGAATCGGAAACAGGCTCCAGGCTCTGAGCCATCAGTCCAGAGCCCAACGTGGGGCTCGAACTCACGGACTGCGAGATCGTGACCTGGCTGAAGTCGGACGCTTAACCGACTGCACCACCCAGGCGCCCCTCATTTAGTATTTCATTTTAAAAGACCAAACAAAATACTTAGTTAACAGCAGTTGTCTTTGGAAGACAGGATTATAAGTGATCTTAATGTCTTTTTTTGCACTTTTGTTACCAATAGCAAAAAAAAAAAAAGTGTATTTATGTATATACATACATATATATATATATATATATATATTAGGTGTAAAAATGATTATAAGAAAATTGGGAAATTAGAACATTTGATGTTGATGATCTTAAGAAATTACATATTGAGGTGTGGTATTGCATTCTATTGTGTTTTGCTTTTTAAAAAGAGTCTTTATCTTTTAGAGATACTAACTGAAATGCCTGTAACATTTATAGATGTTTACAGATAAAATCTGAGATTTGCTTCAAAATAAGCCAGTGAAGTGGGTAGGAGGAAAGAGGAAACAAGATTGGCTGGAGTAGTTGGAGTTGTTAATTGTTTAGGTTAGGTGAAGGGCCCTGAGGGTGTAATTACATTATTTCCTGTACTTTTGTAGATGCCTGATATTTTCCATCATAAAAGGTTAAAAAATTAGAGACTGCTGGCTAAATGAAAAATCAAAAGCATGAAGACCTGTCACAGGACCAGTCTTAGGGTCTACTGATATCCTCCTGTCAACGTCTTCACCCCTGGGTGCTTGGGTTAAAAGGAGAAGGCTATTGGGGTGCCTGGGTGGCTCAGTACGTTAAGCGTCCAACTTCAGCTCAGGTCACCATCTCGCTGTTCCTGGGTTTGAGCCCTGTGTGTTCAGCTCTGTGTGCCAACAGCTCAGAGCCTGGAGCCTGCTTCAGGTTCTGTCTCCTCTCATTGCTCCTCCCCCGCGTGCTCTCTCTCTCTCTCTCTCTCTCTCTCTCTGTCTCTCAAAAATAAACATTAAAAAAATTTTTTTTAATTAAAAAAGAAAGTAGAAGGCAATTTAGAGAAACCCCATTTCTGAATCCCACCTTGCTTTACCCCCCCTCACAGTGTGATCCTGGACAGGACTTCCCTGAGCCTCAGTTTCCTCCCATGAATAGTAGGAGATGTGCGAGGGAGAGTGCCTGAGAACATGCTCACCCCCACTGCTCCATAGCTGGGGGCAGGTAGACCCTGAGATGGGAGACACCCCAGTATCTACCATCAGAAGGGGCAACTAAGGTCTGGCCATCTTTTTTTTTTTTCAACGTTTATTTTTATTTTTGGGACAGAGAGAGACAGAGCATGAACGGGAGAGGGGCAGAGAGAGAGGGAGACACAGAATCGGAAACAGGGTCCAGGCTCTGAGCCATCAGCCCAGAGCCTGACACAGGGCTCGAACTCACGGACCGCGAGATCGTGACCTGGCTGAAGTCGGATGCTTAACCGACTGCGCCACCCAGGCGCCCCAAGGTCTGGGCATCTTTACAGGGCTATAGAGGGAGCTCTTCAAACTTTTTTGTTCATGCCACCCTATTAGAAAACAGTTTAAAAAAAGAATTTTTTTTTTAATGTTTATTCAGCTTTGAGAGAGAGAGAGACAGAATGTGAGCAAGTACAGGGCAGAGACAGAGGAAGACACAGAATCCAAAGCAGGCTCCAGGCTCTGAGCTGTCAGCACAGAGGTCGATGCGGGGCCCAAACCCACAAACCGTGAGATCATGACCTGAGCCGAAGTCGGACACTTAACCGACTGAGCCACCCAGGCAGTCCGAGAAAACAGTTTTTTAAAAATGTTTATTTATTTTGAAAGAGAGAGAGCAAGTAAGGAAGGAGCAGAGAAAGAGGAAGAGAGAATCCCCTCCACATGGGGCTCATGCCCTGAGGTGAAATAAAGATGCTTGGGGTGCCTGGGTAGCTCAGTTTGTTAAGCATCCGACTTCAACTCAGGTCATGATCTTGCAGTTCTTGGGTTTGAGCCCCACATCATGGCGCTGTGCTAACAGCTCGGAGCCTGGAGCCTGCTTCAGATTCTGTGTCTCCTTCTCTTTCTGCCTCTTGCCTGCTCACACTCTTTCTGTCTCTCTCTCTCTCTCTCTCTCTCTCTCTAAGATGAGTAAACAGTTAAAAAAAAAATTAAAAACAAAAAAAGAGTTGGATGCTTAACAGACTGAGCCACCTAGGCACCCCTAGAAAAAAAGTTTTTAAAAATTTCTACCTCTATTCATACAAGAATTATATATGTATACTGTTTTACTAATACATATATATTATAAAACAGACACAAAAATTTTTAAAGAAGATGAAATAACAATTATTTAAAAATGTTATTATTTAAATATACACATTTAAATTTTAAATTAAATATTATTTTAAAATGTTTCTACTTCATGTTATCTCTAACACATACCTTATATACTTTCTCATGGGACAAAGTACTCTCGGTACAGCGATTCATCATTACAGACAGTGGCTCTAAGTCTGCGTTTCAAATAGTTTTCTTGACAATTTTGATTATTTTGGCCAAGCACTCCTCAACTCCCCCGGTACTTGTGTTCCCCCTGCTGACTGACAAAGGGCTGGCAGGGGGAGGAGAGGGCCAGCTCTGGCCTTTGTAGGTGCCCTGCTTACTTTATTCATGTTCCCTTCACTCTGGAATTTCCTTGCATGGGTCTTGTAAAGCGACTGTCCATTGTGTGAGCATTGATTTGGTTAAAAGTGCTCAACAGAATCTGTAAACCTGTGTCCTTGGGCATACCTCATTTGAAACTCCTCTCGCTTTGCTGGAGAGCAATTGAGTGAGGCTGAGGGCTCCTTCCCGCGGGGGCCGGCTGCTCGCCACCTGCTCAGGGCCCACTGTCAGTCTGTGTATAAACGAAAGCTAAAGTTGCTTATTTATTTTGGATTACAAGTAAATGTGAACGAAAGGGGGATGAATACTCCTTTTGGAGACCCTGTTCTAGAAAGTCCCAGATGGGCTGTGGCTCTCTTCTGTGTGTACTCTCAGTGTCTGGCTGTGTTGTCTTGCTCAGGATAGCTGGGCAAGTCTCCTGGTAAGTCTCTAGAAATGCTTTTTTGTTTTGGCAAGTGGGCTGCAGTGTCTCCGTTTTCATTTCTCTTTTCCATGTGGCTGTACTCCTGTCACTTTTCCTTTTTTTTTTTTTCCTGCTTCACTCAGTTTTTTCCTTTTTGTCTTGCTGTCCATTTTCCTTTTCCTTTTAAAAACATAACCAGCTATAACGACTGTATTTATTGAATGGCTTCCTTATTGGGCACTAGGCACTAAGGAATGAATCAAGAAGCACCGGGTATAACTTGTGCTGGCAAGAATGGAAACTGGGAGCCCTACTAGGGAGGGCAGTGTGGAGATTTCGGTCAGATCTTCCAGTGCACGAACCCTCTGACCTAGTGGCTCCACAGCTGTACGTACATCGAGATCTCACATGGATCGAACGGTGGAGCACAGGGATTTTCATTGCAGTTTTGTTCGTGGTATAAGAAACTGGAAACAGTCGTGGGTCCGTCAGCAGAAGAGAGAGGGTTAAATCCCCCCTAGCATCCACCAGTGGAACCCTCCACAGGGGAGGCAAAGTGACTGGGCTCCAGGGACATCGCTGTGTGTAAAACCCAAGGTGCAGAAAGACGTACATTGTGTTTATAATTAAAATGTAAAAATAGGGGCGCCTGGGTGGCTTGGTGGGTTAAGCGTCCGACTTTGGCTCAGGTCATGATATCATGGTCTGTGAGTTCGAGCTCCGCGTCGGGCTCTGTGCTGACAGCTCAGAGCCTGGAGCCTGTTTCAGATTCTGTGTCTCCCTCTCTCTCTGACCCTCCCCCGTTCATGCTCTGTCTCTCTCTGTCTCAAAAATAAATAAATGTTAAAAAAAATTTTAAAAAAATAAAAAAATAAAATGTAAAAATAAAGCAATATATTTATTGTAGAAACTTTTAGAAAGGAGGAAAATGACTAGGAAATGAAAGACCCCCTTATCCCACCACTGAAAACGTGAATATTTTGGTCTTGTTTTCTTCTAGTAAGTCAGCAATGAACCAACTATATTGCTGTCTCCCTCCCCCTCAATATGAGGCATCATTCTTATCCTTTCTGATTATGAATGTAAAATGAGTAATACATGGTGATTTTAAAAGGCATTAAGCTAAAGCAGAAGAAGCCAGTGTAGTTCCCATATTTTCTTGTTTTGTAACTTTTTGCTTTATGCAAATGGTGAACCACTGTCTCTTTTAAATCTCTGTCTACAACAGCCTAATTTTTAGTGGCTACAGTACTGTATCATAAACCACCCTAGATGGACCCTCCTGGGCACAACTTGCACCCTGGCCTGGGTTTTTCCTTGTATTAAGGTCTTTCCTAGAAGTGGTAGATATGGCTGAGGCCAGGGTCTTACTTTCTCCATTTTGACACGTGCTGCCAAATCCTGAAGAAAAAAAATGTCATTGTTTCCTTCAGTACTTCCTTGTGTTAGTCTCTATGGTCTTACGGTATATTTCATTTCTTTATAAAATTTTTTTAAGTTTATGTACTTATTTCCAAATAGAGAGACACAGCATGCAAGCAGGGGAAGGGCAAAAAGAGGGGAAGAGAGAATCCCAAGAGAGAATCTGCGCTGGCAGTGCAGAGCCCGATGTGGGGTTGGAACCCACGAACTGTCAGATCATGACCTGAGCTGAAATCAAGAGTCGGTTGCTTGAGGGGTGCCTGGGTGTCTCAGTCCGTTAAGTGGCCGATGTCGGCTCAGGTCATGGTCTTGCCGTTCGTGAGTTCAAGCCCCGCATCAGGCTCTGTGCTGATAGCTCAGAGCCTGGAGCCTGCTTCACATTCTGCCTCCTCTCTCTGTCCCTTCCCTGTTCACATTGTGTCTCTCTGTCTCTCAAAAATGAGTAAATGTTAAAATATTAAAAAAAAAAAAAAGGCGGACACTTAGGACACTTAACTGCTTAACCAACTGAGCCACCCAGGCGCCCTAATGTATTTTAACTTACATTAAAATTAACGATCTCTTCATTGTTCTTTTAAGTTGCTTATTGATTAAACAACTTACTCCCTGCCCCTCCCCAGTCTGTCCCTCTCTGCTTAGGGAACTTATGGAAGCTTCTTTTTGTGCATAGCTCTCTTGTCCCCTGGTTGCTGAGGGATGCCCACATGGAGGGTTGTGCAAGGGTCTGACTTCTGCTGCTGTGCTCCTCTGCTTCCTCCAATATGCCTGCCCCGCCTATCTCTTCTTGCTGGGATGGGCTGCCCCTCCTGCTGGTGAGATCAGCACTATTAATAGTCTGCTTAATCCTGCCCGTTGTCTGGGTGGAGGGAGGAAAAAGGAGGGGGATTCCCAGGACATCAGGGTGCTATGTTGCCTGCAAGTGAAGAGACCTATGGCCTGCGGTGGCCCGTCTTCTGGCAGTCAAGCCTGAGGTGCCTGAGAGTTCAGAGCCTGCTGGGAGCCTTTGAGGGCAGGAAGTGGGCGACCTCGCTTGCTGGGGGACCAGCGAGGGAGATGCCCAGGATGCTGTCTTGGGTAGTGGGAATCCCATGTCTGATCTGGGGCCTCTGGATATTCCACATGAGAAAAGGCAGCAGGAGCTGGTGAGTAGGGCCCTCTCCGGGCCTTTGTGGACTTTGAAACCCAGCACCTAGTAATGTGTTTTTCTTATGGTCTATGAGAGATTATAAAGTTTTTTATGGGGGGAGGAGGATACAGCAGTTTGCTAAACTGGGCAGTGCGGAAGGTGGAGGATTGGGCTTTCTGGGGTCCCTGTAGACCAACCTATATGTATCCAGCAAAACGTTTGGGTGTCTGCTGTGTTCCAGGCATGAGGTGGGAGGGGATGGGATAGCATTGCCAGTCGACTGCATAAGCAACAGTACAAGTGCTGGTGAAGGGAGAAGGGAGCGCTGGGGCGGGACTGGGCAGTGAGTGCTAATGGTCCCCATGGTGGAGCCCGCCCCCCCCCCCCCCCCCCCCCCCCCCCCCCGGGCTGAGCCAAGGGTGGTAAAGAGGAAGGGTTGGGGAGGGACTCAGGCAGGTTATGGGGCCTCTTGCTCCTTGCCCCTGTTCCAGGTGGGACAGGGCAGGTGAAAGAGGCCTCACTGTGGTTCTCTGACTGGGAGGAGACCTGGCTGGACAAAGGTCGAAGAAGGGCAGCTGTGCGGGTAGGAGCTTCAAGGTGCCTCCTTTCTCACAGCCAGGTTGCCCCTTGCTAGCAGTGTTTGAATTTAAAAGGAAGCCCCAGTCCCACAGGGTTTGGGGTGGGGGGTGGGGCAGGGAGCAGTGTGAGAGTCTTTTTCAAAGTTACTTCAATGAATGTCTTCCTTTCTGATTGTAAAATTAAAACTATTGACTGTGGAAAGGTTGGATTTTCTATTCAGAAAAGTATAAAACAGAAAAACCATGCTGAACCTCCCATACTTTTAGGTTGAATAATATGAAATTGTCATTTTTCTTGGTTAAAAATAGTCAAATATCAACAATTTCATGTGGATCAGCCAAATATGAGCATGTTGCTATATTTCCTCATCTTTTTTCTTTGAATGAGGACTACTTTGAGAACTGAGGGATTCTCAGCTTTTGGGGTAGATGTATTATTTAAATTTTCATGTTTCATTTCTCACCCCAACCACCCCCAAAATCCAATTATCCAGTTGAATGCACATTAATAATAAAATGAGGTAAATCATTAAAGTAAAAATTCTGTATTAGATTTAAATTTCATAGAATGAGGATCATAAATGTAAGTCCTAAGTTGGTCTTTTTATTTTAAAAGGTAAATTA
Organism: Prionailurus viverrinus; assembly: GCF_022837055.1. Lineage (NCBI taxonomy): Eukaryota > Metazoa > Chordata > Mammalia > Carnivora > Felidae > Prionailurus > Prionailurus viverrinus. Next base: position 62,803,145 of record NC_062563.1, on the reverse strand, counting down.
AAAATGATTTTTGAATTACGGAAACTTAATTACTGAAATTCAAAATAATTCTTCTCTAGGCTCCATCCCTTTCCCCCTTCCCATTGATTACATTTTTTTTTCTCCTATGGAACGTCCACGTGAACTGAGTCATTCATTCCCTGATAGCCATTGAACACTTAACTGGATGCCAATCGCTGTTCTGAGTTTCAAGAACACAGACTAAAGCCCCTGCTGTAGTGTAGCTCAAAATATAGCAGGAGAAGACAGGCCATAAATGATAAGTTCATTGAATAAGCGTACTATATCATTTATTTTAGGGGATTTAATGACTAGGGTTGAGGTGCTGGAGGAGGAGTCATAGTTTTTGGGTAAGGGCTATGCAGTTTTCACTGAGGCCTCACTGAGAGGGCCACATATGAACAAAGACCTGAAGTGGGGGCAGGCTACCCAGTTGTGTGGGGGAGGAGCAAGCCAGGCAAAGGGAGCAGCCTGTTGTGTTTGAAGAACAGCAAAGAGGCCCTGTGGCTGACCTGAGCACTGGAGAGAGAGTGGTAGGAGACATGAGAGGGTCAGCACCAAGGGCTCTGTGGGGGATGGGGCTTTTACTAGGAGTGAGACAGGAGCCACTGGAGGGACTTGGGTGAGGCATAAGGTGACCTGACTTCCCCCCTCTTGCTGCTGTGTTGAGAGCCAACCCCAGGTCCAGGATGAAGCAGGGAGCTGCTTAGAGGCTAGTCTAGCTCTCTGGGTGAGACAGAGATGTGTGTGGCCCGGAACGAGACAGTAGTGGTGGAGGCCTCCAGAAGAGGCCAGATTCTAAGTGTCCGTTGCAGGTAGAGCTGACAGGATCTACTGGAAAGGTTGGATATAAAAGGGTAGAGAAATACAGGAGACAGTTTACTCCCCCATGGCCTGATCTACTGGATTGATGGACATGAGGAGGGCTGGGGGGAAGGGTGGCAATTTGGTTTTGGCCACGTGGAGATCAAGATGTTAGGCATCTAGGAGAAGCTACCTACCTAGCCATCAGCCACCAGTTGGGTTTATGACTCCAGAGGATGCGGGAGTGGGCTGGGCTGGAAGTGTTTATTTGAGATGCCTTGACATACAGTTTGTATTTAAAGTCACAAAGCAAGGGACCAGGTCCGAGGACTGAGCTCTGGGATGCTCCCACGTAAAAAGGTCAGGGAGAAGGAGCAGCCCCTGAGGTGAGAGGAACACCAGGAAAGCTGTGTGCTAGAAACCAAGGAGAGGAAGGATTTCCAGGAAGTGGGAGAGAGTGACCCCTCATCAGAAGATGCAGCCTGAGCATGAGACCCTGTCACTGGAAGTCACTGGTGACCTTGGCAAGAGAGGTTCTCTAGCCAAGGAGGAGAATCTTCTGCTAAGACCATAAAAAACAAAACAAAACAAAACAAAACTCCTCTGGGCAAAGTAGAGCAGAGGTGACTGGGTGGCGCCCCAGGTCTGTACGCCTTCAGGTTACCTGTCCCTTAGAGGGCATCCACACACACCAGTGATGCTGCAAACAACGGAGCCTCAGAGAGGAGGCAGGAGGGCTGAGAGTGGCCCCAACATTGGTCTCAAGGAATCAGCTTATTTCTTCTACAAGGCGGGATATTTCTGTCCTTTAGAGAAGCCACCAGCCTTTCCCTGTGTGGCCCAGTGCACCCGTGACTGTGCGTCAGGATTTGTTGTGAGCCTGTGGTTAATGGAGGGAGGCTCAGTGGAGAGGAGGACATTTGCTCAGGTTATTAAAGCTTTGTCTCTTCTGTGCCAGGGCCCTGACTTCTGCGCTCTGAGCAAGGCGCTGCTAACTGAGCCACATTCAAACACGCCTCATTACGTGGGACTCAGTCTGTGTACGTTTAGGCACAGAGGGTCCTTGCTCACCCTAGAGTCTCCCCAGTCTCCCTTTGTTTCCCTTGATTTTGTTTTTCCCCTCTTTGTCAATTAAAAAAAAGTCTAGTAGTGAAACCTGCCCATCAAGTAGAACAGTATCAGAAGGGTACAGAGTAAGGGCCTCTCCCCCAAACTCCACATAACCCCAGAGGTGATCACTGTCTGCTCTTCCATGCAATTCAAGGCAATTCAACTCCTCCCCCCATCCCGCCAAGCGCCAGCCCTGAGTTTCTGCACAGGCAGCTGGCACCACTGCTTGCTGTTCCATCAACAGTCTGTGTGGGGCTTCATTCCACATTCTGTCTGTCCATCCAGCCTGCTGCCTTTTCCCCAGAGCAGTGGCGGCCACTATTCAGTACTCCTGCTCCATTGCTGTTGATTTAGGTTGTTTCTGGTTTGAGGTTATTAACAGTGTTCTGTTTGCTTCTGTGTCTTTCTGCTTTGGGAAAGATTATAGCCAACTTTCTCCCCGTGGAATTTCTGATTCCTAGGTTAGAGACCTTTAGTTTTGAGACAGGCTGCCAGATCGGCCTCCTGAAATATGCCATTTACCTGTCCACAAAACAGAGGACCCTGTGACAGCATGTTTGTCTCCCCCAACACTGGGCATCACCAGTCTTGGAGTGTGCCAGTCTGACAGGTGGTAAAAGCTACTTCGCTTTTTACTCTGGTTCCACCTGATGGCATAGTTTAGCTGGCTGCCTTAGACCACCCAGAACATTGTTTCTGTTTCTAGAAGACACTCCTGGATGGGCAGCCTCCAGCAGGCAGAGAGGCCTGGGGGCCAGACCCAGCTCTGAGTGGGTGCTGCCTGCTGGAGGACCTTGATGGATCTCTTGCCCCTGTTGGCTCATGTCTAGAGGGTTTTTGTGTGTGTGTGTGTGTGTGTGTGTGTGGTTTTGTTTTTTGTTTTTTTAATGTTTATTTATTTTTGAGAGAGAGACAGAGTGCCAGCAGGGAAGGGGAAGAGTGAGCTGGGGACAGAGGATCTGAAGCAGGCTCCATGCTGCTGATAGCAGAAAGCCCGACGGAGGGCTTGAACTCATTAACAGTGAGATCATGACCTGAGTTGGATGCTTAACTGACTGAGCCATCCAGGTGCCCCTCATGTCTAGAGTTTTTTGTTTTTTGGGTTTTTTTTTGATGTTTATTTATTTTTGAGACAGAGAGAGACAGAGCATGAATGGGGGAGGGTCAGAGAGAGAGGGCAACACAGAATCTGAAGCAGGCTCCAGGCTCTAAGCTGACAGCACAGAGCCCAATGCGGGGCTCGAACTCACGGACTGTGATATCATGACCTGAGCGAAAGTCGGACGCTTAACCGACTGAGCCACCCAGGTGCCCCCCCCTTTAAAAAAAAAAATTTTTTTTTTAATGTTTATTTTTGAGACAGAGAGAGACAATAGAATTTTTAATCAAATGTAGCCATGGTTCTGTCTAGCAAAGTGCTGAAAGTGTTTTGACCACAACTTGTAGCTGGAAATGAGTGTAGCATAGTGACTGGCATGTGTGTGAAAGTTGCACAGAACATACGCCCCCACCCCCCGCCCCAGTCACATGTGGCGTACTCTGATATCTTTTTCCTTTATTCTGTTTTTTAAAATGCTGCTCCTGAGAACTGGTGCCTCTCTGGAGTTCTGAGGAACGCATCCTGGGGTTGGGGGATTTCCAGCGGCCTTAGAGACTTGGAAAATGTCCTCTACAGAGAAGTTCTTCGAGTGGGGCCTAAGACTGGGTTGTGAAGGGGACACTGCATAGGAGACCCTAGCTTGACCTCAGCTCTCCCAGGGTTTTTTCCCTTAAGCTGCTCCAAACCTGTGTCCCTGTGTGGGGTACACAGTTCCATTCAAACTGAAGTGTGGGCCAAGCCCTTGGCTGTCTCCTTCCTGTCATGCACTGGGGCAGGGGGCATGAGAACAGGGTAGACAATCAGAAAGAGGGCCAGGAAAGCCCTGCTACCCCACAAAGCTTCTGTGGAGGGTCCCTCCACCCTCCCTCTGCTACCCAACTTTCTCTTGTTTTAGGTTGAAAGGGTGGCCTTTCTCTAATTATAGTATTTGCCTGGCCTAATTACAGCCCGGGCTAATTTGTTAATGGTTTTGGGAACTGAGAGCCTTTGCCTCGGGCAGTATCACAGCCCCTGGGTACATGCTGGGGAGTTTGCCAAGGAGAGCAGAGTGAAGGAATGTGAGTGCCCCGTGGGGCCCCATGGGCAGCCTGGGCTGTCTGAGGAGCCCCATGTCCAGTTGGCACACACATGTCTCTGACTGATGGCTCCACTGTCCATGGATTGTCAATGTGGGTCTTTCCCCTCTCCAGGACTCTCAGGAGATCCTGATACACGGCACCAGACAGGCCCTTGCCATTTTCATTCTACTGAAACAAAAGGTCTGAAATGCCTTGAGATTTAAAAAATACTTTTGGTTTTCCTTTTCATAAGAGCAATATCTGTTTGCAGTAGAAACTTCAGGAAATAAAGAAAAGGAGAAAAAAAAAAACCCATACCCCACCCCAGTGACTCATGACCCCAAGTGTGTTAACGTTTTGGTGGAGGAGTCTCATGCCTGATCCCTTTGTTCTTGCCTGACTCATTGCATTGTTCCCCCCCTCCCCACCCCCCACCCCCCCCCCCCCCCCCCCCGCCAGGGAAGTCCCACCTGGCCATCGTGCAGAAGGTGAACAACGAGGGTGAAGGTGACCCCTTCTACGAGGTGCTGGGCCTGGTCACCCTGGAGGATGTCATTGAGGAGATCATCAAATCTGAGATCCTGGACGAGTCGGATATGTACAGTGAGTTCCATCCTCTCCACAGGCCTGGAACCCTTTTCCTATTCACATCCTAGGTGTCCCTAGGTGAGAAGGCCACAGTGCAAGTACATGGGAGGGCTGGCACCCTGAGACCCAGGAACTCCGTGTCTCACCCCGGCCAGGGATCTTGCCCTGGTGCAGACACTGCTGCTTGTGCCTGGAAGAAAGGACTGCAGAGCTGGGGACTGGGGAGCAGGTTCTAGTCTGTTCCTGAGTCATTGGGATTCAGTGTTCTCAGTTCTAGATTCTGCCTCTTGCAGCTGACAACCGAAGCCGGAAACGAGTATCTGAGAAGAACAAACGTGACTTCTCAGCCTTTAAGGATGCTGACAATGAACTCAAGGTGAAAATTTCACCTCAGCTACTTCTGGCAGCTCATCGCTTCCTGGCCACGGGTAAGAGCAAGTGGAGGGCCTTCAGGTGTTGATGGGATACAGTCATGGAAGAAGGATTCTAGGCCTCTGGCTACTTTCTCCCATGGGACAAGGGCTGTGGCAGGTGAAAGGTATGGGGAAAACATGATTGCCTCTGAAAGGGGGCAAGGCGCCTTCCCTCTATCCCTGGGGCACTCCTTGTGATTTGTTTTCTTTGTTGATGGGTTGCCATTGCAAATTTCTAGGAAGCAACCAAGTTGGTTTTGAAAATAACCACTGGGAGTACCTGAAGTGGGCCCTGGGGTTCCCCAGACCCATGGGTGCTGGGGAGGAGGAGGGAGAAAGAGGCCTTTCCACATACTGTGGGCCCACAGCTCTTGTCTGGCACAGCTCTTGTCTGGCTCATGCACTCCAAGGAGTCTCAATCCAGTTCTGTTCTCATCTCTCCTCCTTCCCCTCTGCCTGAATTTGCTGGGTCCAGCAGGACTTGACCTCTAGGTCAATGACATTTCTCTCTTCTCACCCCTGACTCAAAGCCCCTTTGGGGATCTGGATGATTGATTTGAAAAGCTCCTCCCTATTCCCCACCTCCCCCCAAAATCTGACTTCCTTCCTAACTCTCACTTGCTGAAGGATGTTAATTCTCTTTATTTTTCCTGCCAGGATATTGACAATAGTGCTAATGATAATAATGATGATAATATTTATGAAGCACTTTCCATATGGCAAGAATGTATCCAAGAGTTTTTTTTTTTTTAATGTTTATTTATTTTTGAGAGAGAGAGACACACACAGCTCACACAGTGTGAGCAGGAGAGGGTCAGAGCGAGAGGGAGACACAGAATCTGAAGCAGGCCTCCAGGCTCTGAGTTATCAACACAGTACCTGATACGGGGCTCAAACTCACAAACGGTGAGATCAGACCTGAGCCAAAGTCAGACACCTAACCTACTGAGCCACCCAGGCGCCCCAGAGCATGTTTTGTTTTTAAAGTAACCTCTATACCCAATGTGAGGTTGTAACTTGCGACTCTGAGATCAAGAGTCCTATGTTCCACTGACTGAGCCAGCCAGGAGCCCCAACTCTACGAAGTTTTGTTTTGTTTTGTTTAATTATTATTATTTTTTTAGAAATCTTTTTTTTTTTTTATGTTTATCTATTTTGAGAGAGAGAGAGAGAGCTGCACCTATATGAGCTGGGGAGGGGCAGAGAAAGAGAGGGAGAGACATAGAATTCTAAGCAGGTTCCACGGTATCAGTGCAGAGCCTGACACAAGGCTTGAACCCACAACCTGCGAGATCATGACCTGAGCCAAAATCAAGAGTCAGATGCTCAGAGAAATACAAATCAAAACCACAATGAGATACCATCTCACACCAGTCAGAATGGCTAAAATTAACAACTCAGGCAACAACAGATGTTGGCGAGGATGCGGAGAAAGAGGATCTCTTTTGCATTGTTGGTGGGAATGCAAACTGGTGCAGCCACTCTGGAAAACAGTATGGAGTTTCCTCAAAAAATTAAAAATAGAACTACCCTATGACCCAGCAATTGCACTACTAGGTATTTATCCAAGGGATACAGGTGTGCTGTTTCGAAGGGGCACATGCACCCCCATGTTTATAGCAGCACTATCAACAATAGCCAAAGTATGGAAGGAGCCCAAATGTCCATCGATGGATGAATGGATAAAGATGATGTGGTGTGTATATATACAATGGAGTATTACTCGGCAATCAAAAAGAATGAAATCTTGGCCATTTGCAACAACATGGATGGAACTAGAGGGGATTATGCTAAGCAAAATTAGTCAGAGAAAGACATATCGTATGACCTCACTCATGTGGAATTTGAGATACAAAACAGATGAACATAGGGAAAGGGAAACAAAAATAATATAGGGAGGGGGACAAAATATAAGAGACTCAAATACAGAGAACAAACTAAGGGTTGCTGGAGGGGTTGTGGGTGGGGGAATGAGCTAAATGATCAAGGGGCATTAGGGAAGACACTTGTTGGGGTGAGCACCGGGTGTTGTACATAGGGGATGAATCACTGAATTCTACTCCTGAAATCATTTTTGCACTAACTTGGATGTAAATTTAGAAAAATAAATAAATTAAAAAAAAAAAAAAAGAATCAGATGCTCAGAATCAGATGTTGAGCCACCCAGGTGCCCCAACCCTACGAGGTTTTTAATCCCCATTTTACAGATGAGGAAACTGAGGCACAGGTTAAGTAACTTGCCCAAGATCACACACTATTAGTGCAGGCGCCGCCATTCCAGCCTAGGCAGGCGGGCCGACTGCAGTGTAACCTGTTTGGATCCAAAGGTGCTTCCTTCCCAGGGAGGTACAGAACCAAAGGGAAGGGCCTGGGCAGGGAGGGGGCTGTGTTCCCCACGTTGCCTATTCCAGGCCCCCTGTGAAGTCCTTGTCTCTCTTCCTACAGAGGTTCCCCAGTTCAGCCCCTCTCTAATATCTGAGAAAATCCTGCTTCGGCTGCTCAAGTACCCAGACGTCATTCAGGAACTCAAGTTTGATGAGCACAACAAATATTACATCCGCCATTACCTGTACACCCGGAATAAGCCGGCCGACTACTTTATCCTCATCCTGCAGGTAAGTGGCCTGCTCCGTGCCTGCCCCCCTGTGCCCACTGTCCCCTCCTTGCCTGCTGAAGTGGCTGGGGGACACAGGGCTTTCCTGCCTAGGGAACGTCCAGCCTGCCCCTGAGCCTCTGCTCCCCCTTTGCCCACCCTCTTCCTGAGAGGCCACCCTTGAGTCTCCAGGTCAGGGTACCTGAACTCTTCGGGGCTCTGGAACCAGCTCTTCCTTGCCCTTACTTCTCCCTCTTGCTTTGTCCTTTTTTCCCTCCGTTGAGTTCTCTTTCTCAGTCTGTTTGTCTTCCTGGCCCTGTGTTCTTCCAGGGGAAGGTGGAGGTGGAGGCCGGGAAGGAGAACATGAAGTTTGAGACAGGCGCCTTCTCCTACTATGGGACCATGGCCCTGTCCTCGCCCACCTCTGGTGAGTCGCTGGGTTGCATCTGTGCTTCTGTGCTGCCCTCCAGCATACCTGGGTTGGGCGGATACTTAGACTGGCACCCAGAACCTGGGACAGTCCAGGTGGCTCAGGGGAGAGGGAGGCCAGTCAGGGCCAGAGCTGTCAGGGACTAGCAGAGGTGGTCCAGAAGAGCTGTGACTGGCTCCTTCGGACAGGATTCTGAGAGTGGGGAGAAGAGATGGGAAAGGGAATCTGCGCAAAGGCCTGCATGGAGCTGAGAGCATGTCTTGAGATGTGAGAACAGCTTGCCAGAGTTGGGGGAGGACCATGGGGAGTAAGGACATGTCGGGGAGCCCCAGAAAGTTGGCAGCATTTGGTTGTGATAGGAAGCAGGAAGCCACTGATGGCCTTTGAGCAGGGGGAAGTACGACAGCAGAATGGGCCAACCAGGCAAGCAGCCACAGCAGCGAGAATGAGTGGAGGCAGGTGGAGGGAGGCCACAGGCTCTTGCTCATGGAGACTGGGTTAGGGAATTGAGGTGGAGAGTGAGGGGGTCCAGAGTGCCTATGGTTGGGAGCCAGGCCGGGGCCTATTTGCTGGGCAGGTTGCAGATGGGCTTGACTTTTCTGGGGGCTTAGCCACTGCCTTTTGGTTAAGGGCTGGTTCTTTTTTTTTTTTTTTTTTTTTTTTTATGTTTATTTATTTATTTTGAGAGAGAGAGATAGCAAGTGGGGCAGGGGCAGAGAGAGGGAGACAGAATCCCAAGCAGGCTCTGCACTGCCACTGAAGAGCCCGGCATCGGGCTTGAACTCACGAACTGTGAGATCATGACCTGAGCCAAAATCAAGAGTCAGATGCCTAACTGACTGAGCCACCCAAGTGCCCAGAGGGCTGGTTCTGATGGCAGAAAGGGATTTGGGACAAAGAAGGACTGGACATGCCCTCCAAGAGAGGTTGTGGGAAGTCCAGGGAAGGGCCACTCTGGCCACCCTGGCGCTTTCTGCTTCTCCAGTCCTGGGTAGTTCAGGCTCCCCTTGCCAGAGGGACCTTGTGACTAAAGTGGCACCCTGCAGGCAAGACCCAAGTCTTGCCAGATTGGCTCCTCACCAGTTGTATGACCCCTCTTAACCTCCAGAGGGGCTCCAGGTTGCTGCAGGCTGGGAAGTGAAAATCTACTTTACTGCTGGGGGACAGGCCACACATTTAGGTGTGTGTGCATCTCCTGGAGAGCCTCTGTGCTCTGCCTGTTGCTGTCCTTTGACAAAGAGGACCTGTGCAGGGGCCAGGGCATCCACATATATTGACACAGCTCAGCTTATCCACTGGTGTGACATAGCTCTGCCCCTCCACCAGCATGAGCAGGCTCCAGGAAGGAGAGAGTGAGGAGACAAGGTTCCAGAGCTGGGTTTTGGAGCAGTTGTTCTCTGCCTGGATGCATTGGGCCTAAGGAGGATTTCTCTGCCCCTCCCAAGAGCACCTCTTGCCATCCAGCTGGGGGAAATCTTGTCCAGAAAGGCACACAGTCATGGGACATTTCCTCCAGGCACACTTTCTCTGCAACAATGCCTTAGAGGCTTGGGTCAGAGTCCTGGGCTCTATCCTTTGACCTGGAGGCACTCAGTTCCTACTTGGAGTGGCCAAAAGGAAGAAGGGATGACTTCTGGGGGGCTTGTTTCACTGTGGAAGCTTCTGCCCCTCTCTGAGCAGGGCTTGTTGGATTGCCCTAAGCCCCTCCCCATCAGAGCCATGTCCCCCTTTCCATTGTGTCCCCTCTTTGCCCAAGGGAGCCTGACCCCCAGCACATCTGCTTCTCTATCCCATACCTGTGGCTCCATGTTCTGCCTCCTCACCCTACCCATCGCTGACCTTTTCCTCTTTTGCTCCAGTGCCTTCAACCCAGGTCGGGTGTCCGCCTGGCAAGCGGAACTCCCTGCTCTCCTGGCTCTCAGGTAACATGGCATGGCTGGAGAAGTTTGCACTGCCACCTATCGCCTGAGCCCACATACCACAGCTCTACTAACCTCTCCCAGCAGGCACTGGGGCTCCCCACAGCACCTCAGGCCATCCCACCCGTTCACACTTGTGGGCCAGCTTGATTTGCACTGGCTCTGCTTGGCCTAGGGCCCAATTACTGGGTGGCCTTGCCCTGGTTCTGGAAGAGCATCCCCAAAGGTCCTTCAGTCCTTGAGAAGACACACACACATGCACACGCACACACACACACGCACGCATGCACACAGATAGGGTGGGAAGGGAGGGTTGCTTCTGGCCAGGCCAAGTGAACCCAGCTGTTCGGCACCCCCTGATCAAGGCCACTCACAAACATCACAATGCCTGTCATGTCATCAGCTTTTTCTAAAAAACTTTCCTCCTTTCTTCACAGGCTTTGCTCTTCATTCTGTTGCTGCTGGTGTCTGCCTGCCAGGGGGAGGCAGCTGCCGGGCAGTTAGAAGTGCGGCCCTGGGCAGACTGCCCTGTTTGAATGCTGTCTCTGCAGTTACTAGCTAAATGATTCCGGGAGCTGACTTACTCTAAGTCTTTGTTCTCTCTTGTGAAATGGGAACAATATATGTGCCCACTTCTTAGAATTGTCAGGAGCAGTGAGAGAATTGGTATGAAATGTTAGAGCTCAATTGTTACTTCTGTTTTCTTCTTGATTACAACTAAAATGTGCTATTCCAATCATAAACTATTGAGGAAGAGGCCCAATGCCATATACTGTTCCTGGCCTTTGCTGGGACACACTCTTGAGCCTTATCCCAGAATTGCTGGGCTGACTGAGTCAGTTCTCAGTCATTTATGTGGAGGCAGCAGAGGGTGGCAGAAGGTGCTGGTCTCACCATCAGAATTCCGGCCTGACCTGGTGAGCCCAGGGGAGGTTAAGAGCATTACAAGTGCCTTTGAGCTCCAGTCTCGCTGTGTAACTTAAAGAAGCTCCTGAGGCCCTGACAGTCCTATCACCAGAGTCCATCTTTTCCCATTTTATATTCGTACAGCTGGGTTTTTTCTCCTCAGCTGTACCAAAGGACATGTTTTTATCGATTCTCTTTTAAAAAAAGTAAAAAGGTGATTTAGAAGACACTCAGCCTTTTCAAACAGCCACCTTTTGGCTGTAATAGAAGTGGGAAGCTGACAATGGCCTTTGAGTGGGTGATGTCCAATGACAACAGAATGGACCATGTTGGTCCTCCTTGGCCAACATCTCAGCCCCCTCTTCTCTCTTCTGCACTTGCTTTTGTGTCACACTGGCCAGGAGTTTATGTATACATGGCTCAGATCCTGATGTTTGTACCTAATATGGGAACAGAGATGCTTTTCCTTAAGCTTTCTGGTTAGACCCACGCAGTATTCCCCCAGGCACATGTGCCTGCATTTGTTATTCCGCCCCTTATGTACGTTCATTGGGGTCTAAATAACACCAGGATATGTTGTGAAAAAACTTTCTGTGTTTAAGATTATGTTCTCAGGATATCCTTTCAGAATGAAATTACCAAGTCAAAATCTCTTAATTTTTTTTTACACATTTATAGTTCTATTTTAATCATAAAAGCAACGTAGCTTATTTAGAAAGTTGAGCAAATAGAAAAAGTCTTAAGAAAATTAAGAAGTATCATAATTTCATTATTCAGAAACGTTTCATATTTTGGTCTTTCTTTTTGGGCTTCTATTTTTAAAGGGCCGTGTCACTAATATGTGTTGTTTTTAAATTCAGTTTCTGGAGCATTAATAAGCATTAATAAAAGCATTCCATCATCCAAATGATTAACATGAAATATTAGGTAATATCTTTAGTATTTGTGTTTCTTTTCTAGGACTTAATCAGAGATGTTAGGTTAGGATAAGTGATATATGCACACGATCCTCTCTAATGATTGTACACCGCCCAATCATAGACTACCCAGACTATATTTTCCTAGTTTTATGAATGAAGCTCAAAGATAGAGTATTACTCAGTTCAGTATCCCTCAGTTAAACTTGAATTGGTCCTTCAGTCACCTGGATTCATTGTGTTTGCTGTCTTCACTGAACTATTTGTTAGAATAGCTAACTTAATAGTTAGTAACCTAGTGGTTAAGTAAATAAGCTTAGTGCACTTCCTGTTTGTTTAAAAGAAACCAGCATGCCTTCACAATTAACTTCTTTGTGCATTTCATTGTTTTCTAAGTGTTCTCAAAAATAAGAGCTAATGATGTACAATATGGGTACAGTTCCTTTTTCAAAATAAGGAGTCTGTTCCTTCCTCATTTGTGGTTGAGTCATCCCCCTTTCCTGGTTACAGTCGTCTGAATGGAGGCCTGTGCTGCCCCTGGTCATGGGAAGAGGCGCCTTCACCACTACCCCAGTCTTTGCCTCAAGGGAGGGGCACTTGGACCAGCCTGGAGAAAACCACCAGAGTGGGAGGCCTGGAGCTCTGGAGGCTCTAGGTTCCTGTGAGAGGAACCTGCTGCCCTTGTCCCTCTTGTCACATTGACTGGGGCCAGCAGACACAAGTGGCTGGGACAGTTCCACCCAGAACAGGTCATGTGCAGAACATACTTTTGATCGCTGAAAAGCATTTTAAGGGGCGCCTGGGTGGCTGGGTCAGTTAAGTGTCTGATTCTTGATCTCAGTTCAGGTCTTGATCTCAGGTTCATCAGTTCGAGCCACACATTGGGCTCCGCGCTGGGCATGAAGCCTACTTAAAAACAAAAACAAAAAACAAAACAGCATTTTAAGGTGTGAATAGGGCATGGTGTTGTGAGGTCTGTGTGGATGCGCAGGGAGAGGGTGCAAACTGTATGTCTTCCTTTAATATAATTTAAAAGTATATAGTGTATGTCACCTGATATAAGCTGGTACAGAGACAAAGATAGCGACTTGTCTGCCATGGCAGGGTAATCACTATGTTGCCCTTGACTGATTAGTTGTTGGGGAAATGAGGGGTTGTGCAGCTATAAACTTTCTGTGTCTTCGGTTTTTGTTTTCTGCTTTGGTAGGCTTTTTAATACTTCTTGCACAACACTTCTAAACAAACTAACTCATTTGCTTTGATGAGGTCAGATCTTCTACAGTTGGAGCTTCTGCTTGTCCTTAAGAACTGTTCCCATTCCTGGTGGGGGCCCTGCTCCCGGGTGTCCGTGGGACAGGTTAGCAAGAGGTTGTGAGGGGCCACCGGGGGCTCCTGGCCTGACGACCTGTCTCTCCCTACAGACCACTCCCCATCCCACCCCACCACCCTCAGTCGCTCAGCCTCCCTCAGTTACCCGGACCGGACGGATCTCACGAACACAGCTACCTTGGCTGGCAGCAGCAACCAGTTTGGCAGCTCCATCCTGGGCCAGTACATCTCTGACTTCAGTGTCCGGGCGCTCATGGACCTCCAGTACATTAAGGTGAGTGCTTCCTGTGTCTCCATCTGGGAAGCGCTGTCTTCCTTGTCCTAGGCATTTGGATGACTCTGCCTCAGCAGTCAGCAACTTCTTTCTTTCGCCCACCACACATGGCACTGAGGGCCTGGTCCCAAGATGTGTGTCCTCCTTATTCTCGTTCCTTATTTTCACTAGCTTCCAGAAACTCCAGCTAGTCATGTCCTCTCTTCTGGACTCATAGCCCAACCCTGACCAACCCTGTTCCCCCGGGTCCTGTAAGGTTTGCCTCTCAGTTCCTGCTCTCTGTGAACCTCATCCCTTCCTCCTGCAGATCACTCGGCAACAGTACCAGAATGGGCTGCTGGCCTCACGCATGGAGAACTGCCCTCAGTTTCCCCTGGATGGCTGCACCATCTGCACGGAGAACTTGGCCGGGAAGGCTGAGCTGCCTGTGGTAGATGAGACCACGACTCTTCTCAATGAACGCAACTCTTTGCTGCACAGAGCTTCCCATGAGAGTGCCATCTGACAGGAGGGCCCGGGGCCCCCCGCCAGCCCCGCGGGGGTCTCCCCAGTGGGCCCACATGAAGATAGGGAGCCTGTTAGGCCAGGAGGGGTGCAGATAGCCTGTCTAACTGAGCAGCCAGATGGCCCCCAGAGTGTGGGGGTTTTGGCCTCTGACAGGGACCTCTGAACAACTCTGAGGTAGCAGCTGCCCAGTTCTAGACTGGTAGGGCAGTGGGCCAGCTACCATGAGCAAGGCTGTTTTTTACTGAGAGAATTTCTGAACTAGGCTCACTGCTCCTCTTTTTAAATATTGTTTGGGGAAAGGAGTAGGGAAGGGAAGACAGGGTTAAGGAACTTTATTTAAAACAATTTTTTTTCCCCATAAAAACTTTAATTAAAAGGGGTAGGGTTTCTCACCCCAGGAAGCAATAGCCATAATCTGCTCCCAGCCGTGACCTTCTGGCTTATGTCCCTGACTCAGGGAGCCCACTCTTCCTCCTCTTCCTCCTCTCCCTCCTCCTCCTCCTCCTCCTCCAGAGATGGGATCCTAGAGGCCCACTGGAGGAAGGTTTTCTCTCGGGAGGAAGATAGTTCCTTCCAGGAAACAAAGAACCAAATAGCGCTGAGAACAACTGCCTGGACACATACACTGAGGCTTGTCTGACGTTGCCGAGGCTGAAGGATTCTGGGTAACTGTGATGAGGGACATGGTACTCCCAGCTACAGAGAGGAGCACACCTACTCCTGTCAATCGCTGGATCCTGGAGTTTCCTAGAACTCTGCCGATGGGCTCTTCTGGTGAGTTGGGCTAGGCTGAGGATTCTCACCCCTGTCTCCACTGGTTTGACTCAGAGCAGGGTCTCACACCTTGAAGATCACTTACCCCTGCTCCCCAGGCCCTGCCCTTACTTTTACCAAAGGTTTCCCCCTAGGTGGGAGAGCATCTGTCTACATTACGGGTGACTTGTCTGAGATACTCCTTTCCATTCCAGGAGGGAATCTGGTCATGGGCATCTGTGTTGTTAGCAATTAATCCATCCCCCTTCCCACCCCACAATGTAAGTCAAGTGTTAGTCACTGACCTATGAAGCCCTTCTTTCCAGACTCCCTGCTTCTCATCCCAAAACCCCTATGCCTCTTGGGGATTGAGGACAACAGGACACATAGGAAGCCAACCTAAGGTTCTTCATGCCCTTTCCTGTGTGGCTGAGGCTTACCCAACCCTGTTCACACATGTACAAAACCCAGGAAAGGAAGTTTCTTCCTAAAAGGCACACAGCTGGCAGCCCTGTTGCCCCATCTTTGTAATCCTAGCCTGAGTTGTCATCTTGGCCTTGGCTCAAGCTGGTGGTACTGGAACCCGAGAGCTCCGTCCCCACATGGAGTTCTGCCCAGGCGGTTTTTCCTTGGAGCTGAATTAGGCCTTGCTGCGGGGCTCCAGGCTTGCCACTGTTGGGGAGGCTGTGGGACCAAGGTCCATGTTGGCCCTTTCATCAGGTGAAACAGGTGCCCAGGGCCTAAGATCAGGCGAGGGAGACTCGCAAGCCTTCTACCTAAGTAGTATTTATTGACCCTTTCTTCAGTCAGTGACTTCTGTCACCCCAAGTACTCTATTCTTCAAGCGCCTGGAGAATCCTAACTCTTGGGACCAGGAAATGTACCAAATATACTTGCCTGGCCAGTTTAAAGTCTTCCCCAGTCACAGAATTTATTCGTAAAAGTCTGGAGAGAAAGTGGGAACACCCATGGGTTCTCAGTCATGAGAAAAATAGACACTAGACCTTTATTCCCTGTTGGGGGAAACCCCTCAGTTTTCCACAGGAGCAGCTTGCTTTCTGAGTCCGCACGGGAGCTTGCAAAGCTGTGTTCCTGAGAGACCTGAGTGCCAGGTGGAGCAGACCGTATTGGCCTGAACCAAGTGAGTGTGTGTGAAGTAAAAGGAGCAGGTGCACACACTTCCACAGCTACCTCTTTGCACACACAGTTACTACCAACAGATGGTCCCTCCTCCCCCTCCCTTTTCCCATTTATAATCACTTCTTGCAGAGGGTCATAATTATTTCCAAATATTACTGGTCCGATGACTTCCTCCTCCCAGTGCAATTTTTCACTTCCTATTCCAACCTCTGGTTCCTGGGCTGAGCCATACCCTGGAACTGGCCCGCCCCTGCATGTCTTCCCATGTAAGGGAGACCTTCGCAAATGGCCTCCAAATGGGTAGGCAAGTCACAGCCACCGTAGCAAATAACTCCTATTTATTTTGCATAAGATTTTAATTTGTATATTTTTGTGATTTATTTTGGCATTGTTATGAGTTTGACTCTCGGGGAGTTTTGTTGTATGACTCTTGTGTCTTTTGTCACAAGACAATGATAATATTTGCTAAACAATATATGGAATTTATTTTTGATTGGTAATAAAAAATGAAATATGAAATCTTGGTGAGTCTGTAATTTGCCTCTTTGAGTTCTGTCAGTATTCGGTACCTGTCATAAAGATAGTGGCTGTGGTTGGCTGTCACCTATGACAGGGTAAGGGGCAAGTATTCTGGCACTGTTTAATAGTAAAAAGGAAAGCAGAAATGAAATTTACAAAATATGTGTAATCAAGGCTATTGTCACAGGAGCTAGAGAGTGCCAGCTGCTGTTAGATGTACAGGGCAAATGTGCTCAACTGCAACAATGAGGGGTCTTGTCAAAATGGACACCATAGTCTTCTGCCTATGGGTACTGGAGGGGGCAGTCAGCATGGGCAAGTTTCCCCTTCTCTCTCCCCTGAGGGCCCAAGGAGAAAGCTTTATCCAAAAGTATGATCACATTGTTTCATAACATGCAGTCGCCTTTTTGTCCTTGCCCATGAAGTTGGTGGAGGACTCAAAGTTGGAGAGCTCATCCCCTGAAGAACCCACCTGAGAGTCGCCTCACTGCATCCACTCTTGAGGTTTCTGCTGGGTAGACTTGCGCAGCGCCCATAGGTGCTGTAGCTGTGGTAATCGAGTATGCTGAGGCCAGAGGCTCAAGCAAGCCAGGCTTAACAGAGCAGACAAATGTGGGGGATATTTAAAGGGGAGAGAAAAGGACATTCCAGATAAAATAGCAGATGCAAAAGCTTGTGTATAGGGGGACACGAGAATAAATTTCATCTGACCATATGTTCCACACATGTTTAAGTCCCTGCTACATGCCAGGTGCCACCAACAACTCAATGAGTTTGGTGAGGAATAGTCCCTGAGGGAGATAGTCATACCAGGACCTTCTGATCTCCTGTGTCCTCCACGTGGAACTCTTCTCCCAGGTCTTTGTGAGGCTCACCCCCTCACTTCATCTAAGTTTCCGTTCAAATGCCACCCCCTTGGAGAAGACTTCCCTGGTCACCCCATCTAAAACAGCATGGCCCCAGTCCCTCTGTCCATTTCCTCATCTTGCTTCGTTTTGCTCCATAGCATTTACTGCCAGACAGTAAAATGAGGATTTATGTGTGGTCTGTTATTCCCACACTAGAACCTAAGTTCCAGGAGGGTAGGGTCTTTCTCGTTCCCACATGGTACCAGCACTAGAATGGTACCTGGTACACTGTAGGCACTCAATGCAGGAAATACTTGTTGAATGAATGAATGGGTCTTACAAGAAGCTAAGTATTGGATGCTGTTGGGGAAGAGCACATAGCTCCCATAACCTTGACCCAATCTAGTCAAGAGATGGTAGAGGAAGACCGGCTGGAGTAAATGACACTTGCAGACTTGAGAAATAAGCAGGAACTTAGCAGTGAAGTCACATTAGTTATGAGTTTGAAACTCAAGAATAAGTATTTAGATGAAACATGGAAATGTTTTGAACCAAATGAGCAGTAAGGAAAATGGCCTGGAGAGGATCAATGAGAGACCTGAAGGTCAAGTGGAGACCACGGTTTGCACAGTTGGGATAGTCACAGCACTGAGATTATGATGTTGAAGAGACATTATTACCACCCTTGAAGAGTTTTTCACACAGCGTTTTTTTCTTTTGGTCTTTCACACATGGATTTGTTCATTTTTGCACATTGCCTTCCACACTTAACTGTGTGCCACAGTACCTATACTTATTCTTTTCATGACATAGCAAATGTGTTTCTGTAGAATCCTTATAAAGATTTTAAATGACATTCACCCTTTTCAAAGTCTACTTTTGTTACTAGGAAATTTGAAAATACATAAAAATGTAAAGAAAACACAAAACACAATCTGGACACCTGTAGAAAAGCCCTGTTCCCAGTTTATTTCCTTTCAATCAAAGAGCATACATAATGGGTGAAAAACATTCCATACTGTCAATGAACCATTCTGTCTTTTAAATAACTCTCTTCTTGAATAGTTCTTCTTGTTCCTGAGTAAATATTTTCCCAAGGATAATCTGCTAGAAGTGGAGTGACCAGGTAACTAATTTTTGACAAAGCTGCCCTCTGTTAGTGTGGGTGGGATGGTGACCAGGTATCAGGCAGGTCGTGTTGGAATCCAGCATCCATGCTAAGTCATGCTTCACTTTTCTACTGTAAAAGTAGATGTGGGAATCCAAAGAGGTAGTGATTTCGTTTGTTTACACAATTACCATCATTCTCCCTAGCAGGAATGCAAGTTCCTTGAAGGCAAAGGGCTGTCTCAACGTCCCCAGACCTATAGCACAGTCGGGCGCAATCAACTTGAAGAAACTTGAGCTTCCCAACGTCCAGTCCTCTTTCAGCTCTCCTTGCCCCTAGGTCAGTGGTTCCCGGGCCCTTTCCTCATAAATGGCACATCTGTCACATACTGAAATTCTGCCTGCCAGCCGCTCCGCTCCACGCCCCGAGTCAGGGACTTTCCAAAGCACAAGTCCGGTCTCCCGGCGCGCCGGCACTGCCTGTGGGAACGAGACGCCCAGCTCGCCACTCCGCGCCACCCGGCGCTGGCCACCCCTCGCCCTAGGACTCACGGCTGAACCCCGCGGGGCTGAGAGCCCCACGCCCCCGGCCCGCCCCAGGATCGCGCCGCCGCTTGTTTACTCCCCGGCGCAGCCTAGTCCGACCCTGGGACCCGCCCTCTCCCACCGCCTATTGGCGGAGGAGGTGCCAAGGCTAGCGACGATTGGTCCGGAGGAGGCGGAGGGGTAGGCTGCGCGAGGGGCCGAGAGGGGGCAGCAGGCGATGGCGGCGGCGGCGGCGGGTCGGCTAGGCTGGTTGCTCGCCGCGCTCTGCCTGGGCAACGCCGCCGGAGAGGCGGCGTCGGGCCCGCGAGTGTTGGGTGTCTGTCTGGAGGAAGACGGAGCCGCGGACGCGGGGTGGGCGCGCGGAGGAGAGGTGCGGGACGCGTCGGAAGCCACCTTCCGCCTGCGCGTCTTCGGCTCGGGTTTGGCCAACAGCTCCTGGTCCTGGGTGGCCCCCGAGGGGGCGGGCTGCCCCGAGGGCGGGCCGGCCGCGGCGCCCGAGGAGGCGGCGGCCCCCACGGGCGAGTGGCGCGCGCTGCTGCGCCTGCGCGCCGAGGCCGCGCGCCCGCACTCGGCGCTGCTGGCGGTGCGCGGGGAGCCGGATGGCTCGGCGGCCCAGGAGACGGCGGCCCCCACGGGCGAGTGGAGCGCGCTGCTGCGCCTGCGCGCCGAGGCTGTGCGCGTGGAGCCGGGCGGCGCGGCAGCTGAGGAGGCGGCGCCGCCCTGGGCGCTGGGCCTAGGGGCGGCGGGGCTGCTGGCTCTAGCGGCGCTGGCGCGGGGCCTGCAACTGAGCGCGCTGGCGCTGGCGCCCGCCGAGGTGCAGGTGCTGCGCGAGAGCGGCTCGGAGGCCGAGCGTGCGGCGGCGCGGCGCCTGGAGCCCACACGGCGCTGGGCCGGCTGCGCCCTGGGCGCGTTGTTGCTGCTGGCCAGCCTGGCGCAGACGGCGCTGGCGGTGCTGCTGTACCGCGCGGCCGGCCAGCGTGCGGTGCCCGCCGTGCTAGGCAGCGCGGGGCTCGTGTTCCTGGTGGGCGAGGTGGTGCCGGCCGCCGTGAGCGGGCGCTGGGCGTTGGCACTGGCGCCGCGCGCACTGCTCCTCAGCCGCCTGGCCGTGCTGCTGACCCTGCCGGTGGCGCTGCCCGTGGGCCAGTTGCTGGAGCTGGCGGCGCGGCCCGGGAGGCTCCGCGAGCGCGTGCTGGAACTGGCGCGCGGGGGCGGCGACCCTTACAGCGATCTCAGCAAAGGCGTGCTGCGCTGTCGGACCGTAGAGGACGTGCTTACTCCGCTCGAGGACTGCTTCATGCTGGACGCCAGCGCCGTGCTGGACTTCGGCGTCCTGGCCAGCATCATGCAGAGCGGCTATACGCGCATCCCGGTGTACGAGGAGGAGCGCTCCAACATCGTGGACATGCTCTACCTCAAGGACTTGGCCTTCGTGGACCCCGAAGACTGCACACCACTCAGCACCATCACCCGCTTTTACAACCATCCTCTCCACTTCGTCTTCAACGACACCAAGCTGGACGCTGTCCTGGAGGAGTTCAAACGAGGTAACGTGGGGATATCGGGGAGGGGACACGAATGCCAGAGCCCTCCGCTGGAAAAAGTGGGGGTTTATGGAAGTCTCAACGAAAGGGTCCCATCTTTATGGAGGGCAGTGAGACCTCCGAGTGCCCTTTTAGATGATGCCCTTGCAGCTGTCAGTGGCCTTTTGAAATATCATTTAAAAGCTGACTTTCAGAGCGGTATAGACAGCAAAATCCCCTCTTTCCTTGTAGGCCTAATTTGGGGAGCTATGTCCACTTGGTTCTAACCCACCAGCTTTTTTTGTCAGTGTCGTTTTTGTGAGTTTTGGCTTTGTAATAGGTCTAAATTCTTAAATAGAAACTAAAAGAATAAAAGAGTATAGTCTCAAGTTACCTGGACGCTGTTATTTGTACTCATAATATCAAATTAGTTTGGTCTGTGATGTTTCCAGGGATCATTGTTAAGGCCACTGATGAGCTGTTGCTTTGCTGATAACAGAAGGAATGATTCCTAATTTCCTGCAGATGTGAAAGAAACTTCCGCTTTGATTTCACCAGAAACAACTTTATGGATGCTGATTTAGTCTCCCCTTTGTCTGTCTAGTCTTTTTTGTTTGTTTTAACTTCCCCTTTTCTCATGCTGAGTAAGGTCTCTCTGGGTCTCCCTTAACTCCACATTTTCACCCTCTCTTTTCACCTTGGTTTATCTGAGCAACTCTAAGGTTGCTAGTAAAAACTGAGACCCACCCTCCCAAGGGTCCCAAGGGTGTGAAGGTGTGGGTTCCTCTGTAGTCCTCTCCATTGGCAGGCTTGGGTGTGTTCCCCAGAGCTTGGCTGCTCTTTGTCCACTGGCCATGCTTCTCACACCTGAACTCCTGCAGGATAAGCATGGGGGACACCCAGGGCTGTGGATGGGCTTGACCCTAAAGGCTGCATAATGTGAGTCAGGGTCTTTACCAGAGAGCGGAGGCTCCTGATCTGCTTGGCAGCTGTGAAGTCTCGTGGCCCCAGGCCGCATGGGTGTTGAATAGTTGGGCAGTTACTGTCATTACTGTACCTTAGGATTGTGTGGGAGACTTTGCTCCACAGCTCTGACTGCTTTGCTTGAGAATTCTTGGTTGCTCTTGGCTGTTTCCCCAAAAAGTGGCTATGCAGCCCCTCTCTGAGTACTCTTCTCTGGGCCACTGTAGTCTCCCAGGCAGTGGAAGTTCTTGTGGCCTGGTGGCCAGCACTTCAGGTCCTGGAGTCCATAGAGGAAGGTTCCATCGTGCCCCTGCCACCTCCCAGCTTGAGACCCTGGGAAGGCTGGACTTGATCTTTTTTTTTTTTTTTTTTTTTTTTTTTTTAATTTTTTCTTGCCCTTACTATTTAGTTTTTATTGTAATTTTTTTTTAATGTTTGTTTATTTTTGAGACAGAGAGAGACAGAGCATGAACGGGGGAGGGGCAGAGAGAGAGGGAGACAGAATTGGAAGCAGGCTCCAGGCTCTGAGCCATCGGCCCAGAGCCCGACACGGGGCTCGAACTCATGGACCGTGAGATCGTGACCTGAGCTGAAGTCGGACGCTTAACCAACTGAGCCACCCAGGCGCCCCTGGACTTGATCTTTGGGCGCTGACTTTGAGCAGAGCACTGACTGGTGTGGAGACCAATGAGTGGGGGTCCAGCTAAGAAATGCTGGAAGGCTGAACAAGGGTGTACAGTGGGCCTGGAGAGGAGGTCCAAGAGGGTATTCAGAGGTGGAATTGAGAGGGCTTTGTGGTTCGCTGAAGAGCTGTGGAGTGAGAGGGAGGAGCTGAGGGTGAGGCTTGGGGTTTCTGGCTTGGGGGTGGTGTTAGCCTTCTCTGAAGCAGAGCACTTACAGAGAAGGGGATCATTGGCGGGGGGGGGTGGCACAGACGAATTTGTTCTGAACACTGGAATTTGGGATTTGTCTGTGCAGTGTCCCAAGAGGCAGGCTATACCAGTTGATGAGAAATAGGAGGTAAAGACCCAAGCAGGAGATAAAGATCTGGTTGTTGTTATAGCAGTGGTCCCTCAGTCAAGCCACAGGAATGGTGCAAAAGGCCTAACCCCCTGAGGGCACAAGCATAAAAGGGATGGAGGGTAGCAGAGGAGAGGCTGCTGAGGAGAGCCAGAGGTTTAAACGTCCTAGAAGCTAAGGGAAGAGACCACTTACCAAGGGAAGGCGAATGATTCAGGAGAGGCCAGCATCATGTCATTTGGATCCAGCAACCAGGATACCCTTGACCTTTGAGAGAGCAGATTTGGTGCTATGGTGTGGGGTGATGGAACGTGACAGTTGAAGTAGATGGACCTTCCATGAGGTATGGCTACAAAGAGGAAGCCAGAGAGCAGTGGTTGGGAGAGAACTGGCAGGGGAGAAGGCCTTAGCTCTTTGGTTTTAAGATGGGCGAGTTGGGTGGCTTTGGGTTTAAATGTTGATAGGAAGGAACCGGTGGGGAGAGAATGCCCACAGTTTGGGCTGCTCCTCTTCTGGGGTGGTGGACTCGGAGCAGCTCTGGGGAACCTGAAGATTGAACGGAAAGCTCTTCAGTCCTTGCCTTCCTCCTCCTGTGGCAGGTGAGGGGCATTCTCGGGGCAGGTTGGCTATATCTTTCCTCTGACATTGGGCAGGCTTCTCTGCTTCTCTTTGCAGTGCAGTCCTTTGGTAGATACCTATTTTTCCTCATTAAAGTCCTTTGTAGCCTTACCCCTTTCTTCATTCTGTTTATGAACAAAGGGCATATTGCAGCCTTTATGGCGCCTGAGGTTTTAGAAATCGATTCCCTTCCCATCTCTCTGCCAAGTGGGTGAGGTGGTGGTGCCCTCTGAATTTCCTGAAGCTGGAGTCCTTGGCATCTTGGCAGCTACCATTCCGGGCCCTGTTCCTTTCATTCCTTCAGAGCATTGTCTGTTTTGGAACTTTATAGTCTGGGAGAGGCACCTTCTCTGGTGAGGTGCCCCTTAGTGTGCAGACTTAAGATGACACCAATTATTTTGTGCAAACATTACCAGGAAGTGTGAATACTTCGGAGTTGTGGTAAATAACATGTGTTTTTTTAGAGCTTTTAATCCTGTCATCTTTGTCAGCTCCTTAATGAAAACATTCAAGGACATTCAACCAAAGGAGGAATTAGGATGCGTGAGCTTTTCAGAGTCTCTGCTTTAAATGAACTGAGTTCTGGTGCTCGCTTCGGCAGCACATATACTAAATGAACTGAGTTCTGGTTCATTGTCAGAGGCCAGAGGATCCCCACGATTCTGAAAAGAGTCAGAGCTGTTGTGAGGAATGTTATCCTGGCACTTTTCTCCTAGGACATGTTCCCACAGTTGCTTTAAAAAATAAAGGAAGGTTGGGTGCCTGGGTGGCTCAGTCAGTTCAGCTCAGGTCATGATAATCATGGTCTGTGAGTTCGAGCCCCGCATCAGGCTCTGTGCTGACAGCTCAGAGCCTGGAGCCTGTTTCAGATTCTGTGTGTGTGTGTGTGTGTGTGTCTCTCTCTCTCTCTACCCCTCCCCTGCTCACGCTCTGTCTGTCTCTCAAAAACAAATCAACAAATAATATATTAAAAGGTAAAGGAAGGCAAAGGAATTTAAACTCCAACTGCATTTTTACAAATATTCTAGAAATTAGACATTATGGAAGAGTCCTCTAGCATCCATATAATTGAGTACATTTGAGCTTGCTAACTGGAATTAAAACTCCCAAGAGCTTTTGCAGGGCTTTCTGGTTGATGTTGGTAAGATGCACCATCTGCCCCCTTGTCTGTGGCTCCGTAGAACTTGCTTGGGGAGAGCCTGTAGGCAGCCGTCCTGGGGTCTGTGTTAGTGTTTCCAGTCAGCCAGCCAGGGGCCTGTATATTTTCAGGACATTTTTATCCTATCAGATGAGAAATAAACTTTAATCCCTCCAGCTGCTTGTTCTGTGTGTACCCCTACTGCTTTTTCATGGTTGCCTTCTGGACCCCTTGGACATTCTGTCTAGAGATAAATCACATGGCCATTGTGTTAGGGGATCTTTCAAGGGCTGTGCTTTCATCTGTTTGATATTGAGTGATTCCATGTGGCAGGCCACTGAGAAACTTGTGCCTGTTTTACAGAAGTTGGAAAGTGGGGCACCTGGGTGGTTCAGTTGGTTAAGCATCCGGCTCTTGATTTCGACTCAGGTCATGATCCCAGGGTTGTGGGATCGAGCCCCACATCATGCTTAGCATGGAGCCTGCTTAAGAGTCTCTCTCTTCCTCTGTCACTTTCTCCATTCGCACATGGCATTCCTCTCTCTCAAAACAAAAACAAAAACGTTTGTGGGCACCTGGGTGGCTCATTCATTAAGCATCTGACTTCAGCTCAGGACACGATCTCTCTGCTCTGCTCAAAGTTTGAGCCCCACATCAGGCTCTGTGCTGACAGCTCAGAGCCTGGAGCCTGCTTCGGATTCTGTGTCTCCCTTTCTCTGCCCCTCTCCCGCTCATGGTCTGCCTGTCTTTCTCTTTTTCAAAAATGAATAAACATTAAAAAAAATTAAAAAAAAAACTGTTTGAAAGCAAGGGAAAAGTTAGTCCATTCTAAAGGTAACCTGCCAAAGCGACTGGCATTCTGGAAGAATGGAGCTGAAATGAGTTCTCTGTCTTAGATGGTCATCTAGAACCTGGGCTCTGGTTCCCAGAATCTGACCAAAATTGTATGTTGAGCTTTGGTGTTTCCCCATGAGGGCTGTCTTACAAGGGCCTTGCCTTGGCCCTTGTAGAAATGATGTCTGTCTGCCAGTGTGAACCATTCCCAGCACAGATACCCAGTGCTGGGAAGCATCTAGAAATGCTGAGTTCCTCATTCACTGCTTCTGTCTCAGCAGGAAAGAGCAGGTAGTTCTAGGCAACCCCTGGCCTTTTCCTCCTGGAAGCGGGAAAGATGGTATAGTCATTTCTGCCTTTAATTTTTGTCTGAGGATGTTAGAGCATCCTAGAAAACGATACTTTTCTTTAGAAGGGCTCCTGTGCTGGAGAGAGTACCTTGGCCACGTGTAACTCACCCAGAGGGGAGGATTTCCTAAGATTTGGGTTTTTTGTTCTCTTCAGTGAAAGTCAGTTGAGTGTGGTGGTCAAGAGAACAGATTCAGGAGCCAACTGCCTGGGTTCAAATCCCATGGTTTTTTTTGTTTTGGGTTTTTTTTTTTATTTTTTTTATTATTTTTTTTTTTTTTTTTGCGAGAGTGCACACAGACATAAGCAGGGGAGGGGCAGAGAGAGAGGGGAACAGAAGATCTGAAGCAGGCTCCGTGCTGACAGCAGAGAGCCTGATGTGGGGTTCAAACTCACAAACTGTGAGATCATGACCTGAGCTGAAGTCAGATGCTTAACCGACTGAGTCACCCAGGTGCCCCATCAAATCCAGGTTTTGCACTTGGGTGAGTCACTGAACCTTTTCTTGGTCTCAGTTTTCTCTGCAAATTGTAAATGGGAATAATGTTCTGTTCCTTCATAGAGTTGTTGAAGGATTTATAAGTTAATAACTGAATAAAGCCCTTAGTGGCCAGCACACAGTAGGCACGAAATGCCGCAATCCTTCACGTCTCAGTGCACATTTTTTTGTTTCAACTTCTCTCCAATCAGGATGTATCTCACAATTGAGGACATCTTAGATTTGATGAAATATAGTTAAGTGTTTTCTTTTTATTCTTTTAGAGCCTCATTCCTTTCTTGATGACCTGGCCAGTGGTCTAATAATAATAGCTTTTGGTTGACTGGACATTTTGTTCAATCTAAAGTTGGAGCAGAGGTCTTCCTGCACCTGACACTGGGGGGTGGGGCACGGATGCTGAAAGAATGAGGCAGTGTGTGCCAGACAGAGTTCCAGAGAGTGTGTTTCTGAACTCTGTTCACTACACTGTAATTAAACCCAAGGTATGTAAAGTATTATTCACACAAAGAAGTGAACTTGACTTTTTTCTTTACTGAAAGATTCTTTTTTTTTTTAAACTGAGAGATTTTTTTTTTAATTTTTTTTTTTTCAACGTTTATTTATTTTTGGGACAGAGAGAGACAGAGCATGAACGGGGGAGGGGCAGAGAGAGAGGGAGACACAGAATCGGAAACAGGCTCCAGGCTCTGAGCCATCAGCCCAGAGCCCGACGCGGGGCTCGAACTCCCGGACCGTGAGATCATGACCTGGCTGAAGTCGGACGCTTAACCGACTGCGCCACCCAGGCGCCCCTAAACTGAGAGATTTTTGAAGCAAATACTCCCTTACGTGGATCCAGGCTAGCTTTTACCTTAAGTTTTTTTTATCAGTAACAAAGGCTGAGGTGAGTTTCTCTTAGTTCTGTATCCTAGTCCTGCACAACCCCTTCTGCAGCCCCTGCCCACATGTGGTTGTCAAGTTCTTGAAAGGTAGTTGGTCTGAACTGAGGTGTGTTGGAAGTGCCTAACACACACCAGACTTCAAAGACAGTGCAAAAAAGGAAAATATGTTTCAATCTTTAAAAAATTTTTATTAAAAAAAATTTATGTATTTGAGAGAGAGAGAGAGAGATAGCAGGTGAGGGGCGGGGGGTGGGGGAGGGAATCCCAAGCAGGTTCTGTGCTGTCAGTGCAGAGCCCAATGTGGAGCTCTGTCCCACGAACCAGGAGATCATGACTGAGCTGAAATCGAGAGTCAAAAGCTTAACTGATTGAGCCTCCAGGCACCCCTAATTTATTTAAATTTTTAATTAATTATTATTATTTTTTTTAAGATTTTATTTTTAAGTAATCTCTGTACCAACTTGGGATTCAAACTCACAACCCAGAATTTGAGAGGCACATGCTCCACTGACTAAGCCAGCCAGGGGTCCCTGTTTTGATGTTTTTATATTGATTGAATGTTGAAATATTTTGGCTATATTGAGTTAATAATATGTTGTCAATTAATTTCACCTGTGGTTTTTTGTTTTGTTTTGGTTTTTGTTTTTTAATGTGGCTACTCAGAAATTTACAATGACCTGAGTAGCTTGCATTTTTTTTCTTTTGGACAGGTATAAAGTTTCATAGATAAAAAAAGTAGATTCTTGAAGTTTTCTCAATATTCCCCAGCACTCTGAGGCTTGGGCTTTTTCAAGCTTACATTTCTTTATCAAAGAAAGAAACAGAAAGCTAATCTGAAGAAGAGGAAGGTGAACAGTTCCAGGCTGCTGCTCTTCCTCCCACACAGTTGGGGCTCTGACTGGCTGATTACCATTTACCATCTTCTCCCTGGATAACTTTCATAGACCTTGGCTTCTGGAAATAAAGGACAGCTTTCCGAATTGGGAAAACTTCCCTAGGAGAGTCACTGGGTGGCCCCTCTCTGCTCTGCCATTTAGATTGTCCCAGAGGAGGCTGTGCTTCTGGAGTTGGTGCCCTTATGTGTGCAACCCTGTTGCGCCTGTCTTAGTCTGATGCATCCTTGTCTATGCCACGTTCATTTAGACCAGAGGCTGACTCTGCTCTGCCACTGCCTGGGTGGCCTTGTGTGGGTGAACATAGTGTCTGAGATCTAGGTTCCTCCAGTGTAAAGTGAGTCCCACCTTGTGCCTGGCACCTTGTAGGAAAAACATCAACTTCTGTCCCTTTGGTGAGCTTGTCACAGGTGGGAGTAAGCAAAACGGGAGGCCCCTGGCAAGCTGTAATCTGAGTGTCCCCTCCCCCAGGGAAGTCCCACCTGGCCATCGTGCAGAGGGTGAACAACGAGGGTGAAGGTGACCCCTTCTACGAGGTGCTGGGCCTGGTCACCCTGGAGGACGTCATTGAGGAGATCATCAAGTCTGAGATCCTGGATGAGTCTGAGGATTACCGTGAGTCTTGACTACTGGTAGTGTTCCATCTCAACTTTTAAGCCTACTGAGACATATTGTGTGCATCAGAGGACAATAGGTCTCCGTGTTGCTGAAAATGAGGCTGGATCTCCAGTCAGAGCTGTTACCTAGCCAGGCCCCTCTCCCCTTAGCCCTGCCTCAGGTCAGGTGTCGGAGGCCCCACACCTGCGCCTGGCTGGGGAGCCGCGGCCTTTACAGTCTCAGTGCTTGCCTGGGGCTCTCATCACAGCTGCATTGTTTGGTTTCTCCAGCACAGAGGGGACACTCTGCCCTTTATGGGCCTTTCCCAGTCTCCTGTTTGCCTTGGCCCTTACTTTCTCATGTTCTTTTGTACAGTACAGAAACGTTTCCTCCAAGTATCCCATTCTTTACTGCTAAGAGGGTCTTTCCAAAACAGAAGATTCTGGGGCCTGTCTTAGAAGTGTCTGCCTCTTGAGATGATGGCTGAGATCTGTAGGGTAGACACAGAACCCATGCTCAATGGCTGAGGTCTCACGTGCACACTTGGGACACTGAACACCCCACCCCTGTTTGTTATCAGGTGAATCACTTTGCCCATGCATCTGTCCCCCAAATGCAGCCTCTGTAGTTTGGTGCCTCAGGTTGCCATAGGCGTGCGGACATCAGGTTAGCTGCTGCTGTTTAG
This sequence comes from Prionailurus viverrinus, assembly GCF_022837055.1. Lineage (NCBI taxonomy): Eukaryota > Metazoa > Chordata > Mammalia > Carnivora > Felidae > Prionailurus > Prionailurus viverrinus. The sequence continues at coordinate 62,774,289 of NC_062563.1, read as the reverse complement.
CACCAGTTATCTGCAAACACGTGCTTTCTGGTGAGGGGTCTCTTAATGACCAAGAATGTCTATTATTTTTACAAGTGGTCTTGCTGTCATACCGGTATTATCTCCCAACTCTGAGGAGAAGAGCAGTCGCTTTCCATACTCCCTCGGGATATAGCAGGAATATGGGTTGCTGCCCCCTCCCATCCCCAAGAACTTCCAGGCCTTGGCTTGGTTGTGTTGATTGGAGGGCTACTGATGGCTCAGCAGGCCTTCTTGCCATTGTAGGAGATGCCACAGTGAGGAAGAAGCCTGCTTCTCTGAGTGCCCCTCTCAGGCAGAAAGAGGAATTCTCCTTGTTCAAGGTGTCTGACGATGAATATAAAGTGAAAATCTCGCCTCAGCTGCTCTTGGCCACCCAGCGCTTCCTGTCCCGAGGTGAGGGTGAAGGGTGGGCCTTGTCTTTGCTCTCTTGCTCCCCGTCCAGTGGGTCAGGAGACCTCCAGGCGGACACCAGGTGTCCCCTCATTCCCAGTAAGGACAGTGTCCAGAACTTGCGCTTCTCTCTGTAGCCCTGTCAGCATCTCAGGGCACCTGAGTGGCAGCTCCTGTCTGCCAGGTGGCTGAGAGCTGGGGCCAGGCTGGTGCCACCTCTGGCGAGCCACAGCAGCGGGTGGGTGTGTGCCTGCCCAGTTCTCTTGTATTGGGGAGGTGACTTGGCTCATGTGGGGCAGCAGGAGTCGGGTGTGGCTGTGCAGGCCACTTTGGGCCTGGTGGACACTGTCCCTTTTTTCCACCACGGGGCAGAGGTGGATGTATTCAGCCCCCTGCGAATCTCCGAGAAGGTCCTGCTGCACCTGCTGAAGCATCCCAGCGTCAACCAGGAAGTGAGGTTTGACGAGAGCAACCGTCTGGCTGCCCACCATTACCTGTACCAGCGCAGCCAGCCGGTGGATTATTTCATTCTCATCCTGCAGGTAACTGGGAGCCCAGACTGGGGCCTCCCACTTGCTCAGAAACTAGGGAAGGGTCTGAGAAGAGGGAGGATCATCCAGATACACACCCCCTGAATAACTGGGGTTGCTGCTTTCTCCTTGTGCTCTCTTCCGGCAGGAAAGGTAATCTGTCCGCATCTGTTTCTTTCCCTACTCCTCCTTCCTCCCTTTCCCTACACCTCCCAGGGCAGGGTTGAGGTGGAGATCGGGAAAGAGGGCCTGAAGTTTGAGAATGGGGCCTTCACCTACTATGGAGTATCTGCCCTGACAGCACCGTCCTCAGGTAAGTCACAGCCCTCTGGGAGTGGAACGCTGGGTTCAGCTGCTGGGCTGGGCAGAATCTGACCTGCCTGGCTGCTTGCTGGGGGAAAGATTCTGGCCTCCCTTTCTTCCAGGTGTTCCTGTGTGTGTGTGTCTGTGTTTTAATGTTCATTTGAGAGAGTACACACACGTGCACACTCACAAGCAAGCAAGCAGGGGGAGGGGCAGAGAGAGGGAGAGAGAGAATCCCAAGATAATCTCTGAGCTGTCAGCTCAGAGTCTGACTTGGGGCTCAATCTGATGAGCTGTGAGATCACGATCTGAGCTGAAATCAAGGGTCGGACACTTAATGGACTGAAGCACCCAGTTGCCCCGTCCTGTCAGACATTCCTCTTTGGGACAGGCTGGCTTTTCTCATCTCTGTGCTGTGTCGAGGGAATGGGCAGCATTTCTTTGGGGGCTCATCTTTGTTGCTCGCTCCTACCCCTGCTAGCCTTTCCCAGGAGGAATTGTGCTTGCCATCCTTCTCTATGTTCTAGCTATCTGTGGGGTGGATGTTAGAGACTGCATTTGTCCCCACCGGAGATGTCACTGTTTGTTTCTTCTGATAGTTCACCAGTCCCCAGTATCCTCGCTCCAGTCCATCCGCCATGACCTGCAGTCTGAGCCAACCGATGGTGGCCGCTTGTCTGCGTACTGTCCTGACTACACCGTGCGGGCCCTCTCCGACCTACAGTTCATTAAGGTGACTGGGCTGCTCATGGGTACTGGCTTTTAATCAGCTTTGTGTCCCCAAGGGGCTGAACCAGCTGGTCACAAATTTGTATGGATTAAAAGTAGATTCTAGTTGAGTCAACCTGAGAGTTCACACACAGAGCACGACCTTGTACTTGCTCTGAAGGACAGACGGCCTTGGCCCCTGGAGGCCTGATTGCTGAGTCTAGTCCTGTCACTGGGACTGCACCCAGTTTCCTTTTGAGATCTTAAAAACACTGCTTGATTGCTCCCCTCTTCCCTTGGCTTGCTTAAAGTTCTTCATTTTTCTTGGTCCTGCTGAGTGTGACTCTCCCACCTAGTTCTGGTGCTTGTGGGCAGGAGGGAGAGGTGTGATCTTTCATACCTCACTTTCTCCATCTGGCTTCACGAGTCGCACCTGCGTGGTAATGCTTCCTGTCTTCTAGGTCACGCGGCTGCAGTACCTCAATGCACTCCTGGCTACTCGAGCCCAGAACCTGCCACAGTCCCCAGAGAGCGCAGACCTCCAGGTCATCCCAGGCAGCCAGATCAGGCTCCTCGGTGACAAGACAGCCACAGCAGCAGGTGAGCCCCTCATGGCCACATCCCACCGTGTGTCAGCCCAGAGGGAGTTCATGTCCTGTGCCGTCCTTGCTGTTCGCACACACAGACTCACTCTCTCTGCCCTCACTCTGCCTTGCATTCTTCTTTCCTTGTCCCCTTTTTTGCCCATCCTCTCCTCTTTCTCTTTTCACTGGTTTTAAAGCTTGGATGACATTGCGCTGTAGACCAGCTGGCGTTGAAAGTATGTTAAGTTAGCATTTTCTCTGGAGGGCTTGTTAGGATGGATTGACTTAATTAGAGAATAGTTGCTAAGTGGGAATAAGGTCAAGCTCAGACACTCTTGGTCATTTAGGATTAGAGTTAGGTCACCTGAAAAATGAAGATCTAGGTCACCAGTGGGCCTGGCTCAGAAGGTGGCTGGTCGACACCATCCCAGAAACCAAGAAGGGTACTTGTTGAGACATTCAGTCAGGTGAAGCTAATATTTAAGGCGTGCCCTTCCCATCCAGGGTTCCACTTTGAGCAGGAGTATCACGTTGGAAGAAATAGACTTTGCAGTGTGGGGTGGGTTGTGGGATGGCAAACCACACCTTCAAGAGCATAAGAAGGGAAAATAAAAAGCCTGTGGAGAGAGGCCTTTGGGTAGGAGCGGTAAAAAGTCAGGGAACTTATTTTCCTTACTACTCAAGAAGGTACTTTTATTCTGATTGAGCTCCTGAGTTGGGGTTAGAGATACACTCCAAGGCTGAGTGGTGCTGGAGGAGTGGGTGGGGCTTCCACAGAGGCCACCGGCTGCCCTGGGCACTCTGCATTGGGGACACTGAACTCATTTGAACGCTTACTCAGCCTGACACTGTACTAGGAGCTTTCCTTGTCGTAACTCATCCAAGAAAACTTCCCAGCCATTTTCAGAGGTGGTAGTGGTAAGGTGCATTTTACAGATGAAGAGTCAGAAGCAGAGAGAGACCTAGGCACTCTGGCTTGGAACCTGTGCCTGCCCTTGGCCTTGGTGTCTCATAGGGAACAGCTCTGGTTACTTAAACCCACACTGGAGAACATGAATATGTTTTTATGGTAGAAAGATACTTTCTGAGAGGTGACATGTAGGTGCAAGGGACAGAAAGCCCCACCCTGGGCCACGTTAGCGGCTCAGCCCGAATGCTTCATCTCTGTGTTGGTAAAAGGGGGCCCCAGCTTGAGGTGTGCTGCTCCAACCCTGGATCTGGGCATTTGAGCCTTTTCTCCGTGAACGTGCACTGAGAGGTGGTGTTCTGCCTTTTAGGACTGATCACAGGTCTGTATTTACTGTGATATTCTGTTGTTTTGTGAGATGCCACCATCTCATTAGACTTGGGTCTCAAAAGCCAGTATGTTGTTCTTTCAAAATGTGAGCATTGGTCTTGGTTTTCTCAGCCTGAACTCTGTGTGGCTCCATCTGCTACTCAGACTGCACATGTTCTTTTCAAGGTGTAGACCTAAATCTAAGAAGGATGGTTTTTCCTTCATTTCCTTTTTTATTATACATGCAGTGTTTTACCATCCTTTTTTGGCTTCAGCTGTTCATTGGGCAGTCCTGTAAGGGACTACAGGTATCCCTGAAAGTTTGCTTGGTGCTGCTTTGCTTTTACAAAGTATCTACGTCCGTGCCTGTTTTCACTAACTGAAAGAAATGCGAAGAGGACTTTTGCTTCATGAAATGGTGGTTGCATCTTCGCTCTCTGCCATTCTGGCTTACAGAAGGTTCCATAGCAACACTCTACTTTGGGAAAGCAGGGAAACCTGTAATTTACAGTGGCTTTGTGGGTCATTTCCCTCTGTGTAATGGATTAGCATCCCCTGTTCTGTTGCCATGATGTTGCTTCTTCCTTAAGTGCGCCCTGACATTTGTCCCTAGTGGGGCTTGCCTGCTGTGCTTGTGCTCCTGCCTCGGCTCCCAAAGTTCTTGCTGCAGTCTCTCTGGTGGGTGGCACTCTGCTGCCCAGGAGAGCTTAGTGTCGCTGCACACATGGAGGTGTTGCTGGGGACATTGCTTAAATAGTGTAGGTCAGAACTATCCCCTGATTGACTTTGGCACTAGATTTCCTGGCAGACAAATGCCTTTATTGAGATGCTTGGAAGGCACAATCATTTTTAACTGCCTACAGCAGGGGTCGGCAAACTGGCCAGCTGCCGGTTCTTGTAAATAAAGTCCTATTGGACCCGACCTGCTGGTTTATGGGTTGTATGTGGCTGCCTTTAGCTACAACAGCTGAGTTGAATTGTTGCCACGGGAACCATATGACCTGCAAACCCTAAAAATATTGGCCCTTTACAGAAAGTTTTCTGACCCCTGGCCTGCCATTTCAAACTCGGGGTAACTACTGCGCAACGACCATTCACAGAGCTGATTTCCAAGGGAGAGTCCACTCCAGATGCTGCGCTTCCTGCTCCCTCTGGTTCTGAGGCTCATGCAGCGTGTTTGCACGCCGCCACCCAGGCCCCCCACCCCGCCCAGCGCATCTGTGACAGGCCCTGCCGGCGCAGCTGCATAGCTGGTTTCCTCTTGTCTCTCTCCCCTCTGCTCTCTCTAGCCTTCCCCGTAGACCTTTCTCTCTTTGGCACATTTGGAAACTGCAGTTGATAATTGACTGTGGACTAGTGAGCATTTTTTGTTTTCAGAAAACACCCAAGGTAAATATCTTCCCTTTCACTTTCTCTCTGCTTTCCTTCCCCAGCCCTCTAGCTGCTGGGAGGAGCCCTGGAAACCGCTCCCACTCCCACCCCTGCCTGGGAGGTGTTTCTCTTGGGGGGTGGGAGGGTGAGTGGGCCCTTCCTGTCCCTTGTTCCTACTTTTCATTTTTCTGGAAGACAGGAGGGGTCATGAAATACTCAGCACTGGAAACTAAACCTTCCTTCCAGTGCAGGTGTTTTATTATCCAGGGTGGGCTCCTCTCGTCCAGCATTTATGGCCTTGGCCTCCCGTGAGCAAAACCCCCCTGCCCTGCTTTCCTGCCTCTCAGTGATGCATCCCCTCCTCCCAGTGGTTTTCTCTTGTGATGTGGAGTTAGCCTATTTTCCTAACTCGTCACTCCCAGCTCTGCCTTGATACTGAGGTGTCCTGAGGCTCCTCTGTCTTACCCACCCCTTCTTGTCCTGAAGACAATTTTAACACTTGGTTTTGATAAGGCCTGCTCCCTTCACTGATTTTGATATTAATTTTCCTTTCCCTCTCTCCTCTAGGGCCCAACCACAGCAGACCTGGCCTCCCAGCAGAGGAGAGCCCTGGGCGGAACCCAGGGGTTTAACTGCTTGCCAGGCAGCCCCAGGTGTGGGCAATGGACAAGCACGTGGGGAACTGGAGAGCCGAGGAGTAGCTTCCCGTCAGCCTGTCCCCATCCCCTCCAGGCCACGTTTTAGATGGCCCTTATAGATGTCGGTCCTGGGCTGTTCTCAGAACCAGACCTCAGTGCCAGGAGCCTTCAGCAGGTCCTGCCCTCCTTTAGGAAATGGGGGTTAGCTGGGGCGCAGCCCTCCAGGCCTGCTTCTGAAGGGAATGGAAAGAACACTGTCATCTCCGGTCCCCAGGACCCAGCCTTCTCCCTGTGACAGTGCAGTGTATTTATACCTCTTTGGGCCAAGCCATGATGTGAGTGCACGATTACTGCCTTTATGTGGCCGTGACCTGTACTCACTTTGCTTTTAATTTGCCAACTTTCTGCTGCCGGCAGCACTTTTTGAGCAAACCAAGAGCACTAGTTTTGGCTGGGGGTTCACATCCATGACCTTGGCCACAGTGAACTATTTGGCTTCCCTTACAATGCCATGTTTCAAAGCACATGCCCCTGCCTGTTGCGTGTGCCAAACCTAGAAGCAGCACGATGACCCACAAGTATGTCCCACTGTCCTGCTCCCTCCTGTGGAGGTTGCTTCTCTGAGCCCTGAGCTCAGAGCCCTGAGCAAGCAAGCTGGCCCCCAGTGGCACTGAGGAGTCCTGCTCTTTCTGCTTCTCAGCCTCTCTTGCTTAGTTGCCACTAACAGTATTTGTCTTTTTCTGTGTTTTAAGAAGAGGTCATACATGGGAGGAAGGGGTCTGCTGCACCTAATCCTTTCTTAGTTGCTGGATCCCAGGGAGATTAACCAACTGCTAGACCTGTTTTTGTACCTTCTTCCTAGGCCTCTGTGGAGAGCTGTATGGCTGTAATTTGCAGGGAGAACAGCAAGGGGGAGGAGGGAAGGTTGGTTATACACCAGGCAGATCCTCGTCCCCTTTCTTAAAAAAAAAAAAAAAAACAAAAACAGGACATCAGGTTTTTTTATACCCGTGAAACATTTCAGCTCTCTGCTTTTTTGCTCTTCTTAGCTACAGGGTTTTAGAGAATTGGGAATAAGAAGGCATTTGTCTTTTTCTTCTGGTTTACCCACATTTACCTTCCACAGTTCTTCAACGGTGTAGAAACTGGGGCATCATAGAGACCTAGGATCTCAGATTGGATAGGGAGGGAGGAGGATTTCTGGAACTTTTCTCAAAGGAATTTGAATCCCTTATCTGGGACTAGTGGGAATGAAAGCCAAAGAACATTGGCATGCTCACTTAGAAACTGTTCTCAAGGAAGTCTAAGAGCAAACCCAGGTGGGAAATAGATACTTAGACATCATTTGTCTCCAGAACAATGGTTCTTAACTTTGGCTGCACATTAGAATCACCTGGCAAATTAAAAATACGGGATACCTGGGGCCCACCTTCCAGGGAGCCTGATTTAATTGGTCTGGGTATCAGGATTTTATTTTTTTTTGGAATAATTTTAATTTTTTTGTTTGTTTTTAAAGTAAGCTCCATACCCAGTGTGGGGCTTGAGCTCCCAACCTTGAGATCAAGAATTGCATGCTCTACTGACTGAGCCAGCCAGGGGCCCCTGAAATAATTTTAGATTCCCAGAAGAGTTCCATATACCCTTTCCCTTAATGTTAATATCTTACATAACCTTGGTACATCTATCAGAACTAAGAAAAAATTAACATTGGTACAAAACTGTTAACTAAATTACAGACTTTACTTGGATTCTATCAGTTTTTCCAGTAATGTCCTTTTTCTGTTGCAGGATCCAATCCAGGATACCAAGTTGCATTTAGAGTTATTGCTTACTTTTTTTCTAACTTTTTATTTTGAAACCATTACAGATTCATAGGAAGTTGCAAAGCTAGAGGTACCCTTCACCCAGTTTTCCATAATGGTTACTTCTTACATAGTTATAATACAGTATCAAAACCCAGAAGCTGACACTAGCACAATGTGGGTGTATAGTTCTCTGTCACAAGTAGATTTGTGTAACCGCCACTTCAGCCTAGATAGAGCTACCCCATCACCACGAGGATCTCCCTCCCGGCACCCTCTGAGAGCCACACCCACCCCCTTGGCCTCCATCCCTAATCCCTGGCAACCTGTTCTAAGATTTTGTCATTTCAAGAATGTTGTGTGAGATCATATAGTATGTAACCATTTGGGATTGGCTTTTTTCACTCAGCATAATACTCCAGAGATACATCCAGGTTGTTGTGTGTGTCAGTAGTTCATTCCTTTTGATTACTGCATTGTATTCCTTGATATACTCCTTGTCCCATTGAAGGACATCTGGGTGGTTTCCAGTTTTTGGCTATTCCGAATAAAGCTGCTATGAATGTTCATTACAAGTTTTTGTGTAAACATTGGTTTTCTGAGGTAAATGTCCAATAATGCAATTGTTAGGTTGTATGGTCATTGCATAGTTGTTTTTTTTTAATGTTTATTTTTGGAGACAGAAGGCAGGGGGAGGGGCAGAAAGAGAGGGGGTCAGAGGATCTTAAGTGGTCTCCACACTGCCAGCAGAGAGCCTGAAGTAGGGCTCAAACTCATGAACAGTGAGATCATGACCTGAGCCTACATCAGAGGCTTGACTGAATGAGCCACCCAGGTGCCTCTCTGCATGGTTAGTTTTTTAAACAAACTGCTACATGTCTTTAGCTGTACAATTTTATGTTCCTACCAGGGATGTGTGAGTGATCCAGTTTCTCTAAATCTTCATTTGGTATTGTCACCATTTTTTATTTTAGCCATTCTGGTAGGTGTGTAGTGGTATCTTTGTGGCTTCTAGTTGTATTAACAGAATGGCTGACGTGTATCTTCTCATGTGCTTATTTTGTGAAATACCTGTTCTTTTGCCTTTTTTTTTTTTATTTTTTTCTAATGTTTTATTTTTGAGAGAGTGCAAACTGAGGAGGGGCAGAGAGAGAGAGGGAGACACAGAATGTGAAGCAGACTCCAGGCTCTGAACTGTCAGCACAGAGCCTGATGTGGGGCTCGAACCCACAACTGTGAGATCATGACCTGAGCTGAAGTTGAACATTTACTGACTGGGCTACCCAGGTGCCCCTGCCCATTTTCTTTTAAGTTCTGTTTGAGAGCACGAGCAGGAGAGGGTCAGAGAGAGGGAGAGAGAATATCACAAGCAGGTGCTGCACTGTCAGCACAGAGCCCAGTGGGGGGCTGGAATTCATGAACTGCGAGACCATGACCTGAACTGAAACCAATAGTTGGACGCTCAAACAGCTGAGCCACCCAGGTGCCCCTCTTTTTGCCCATCTGTAATTGGTTTGGTCTTTCACTGTTGTTTTGAAGTCTTTATATATTCTAAATACTAGGCCTTTGTTGGATTTTTGGTTTGCATATATTTTCTCCCAGTCCCTTATTTTTTTCATATTCTAAACAGGATTCTTTATAAGGGAAAAGTTTTTAATTTTGATGAAGTCCAGTTTACCCGTTTTCTTTTATGGATTGTGCTTTTGGTATCATGTCTAATCTTTACCTAGTCCTAGATCCCAAAGATTGTCTGTTTTTTGTTTTTTGTTTTTTAATTTTTCAAATGTTTCTGAGAGAGTGCAAGTAGGGGAGGGGCAGAGAGAGAGGGAGACACAGAATCTAAAGCAGGCTCCAGGCTCCGAGCTGTCAACACAGAGCCCAATGTGGGGCTTAACCCCAGGAATCAAGAGATCCTGACCTGAGCCAAAGCTGGACACTTAACTGATTGAGATGTCCAGGTGCCCCTCCTGTTTTTTGTACAATCTTTACAGTTTTATGTTTTGCTTTTAAGTCTGTGATCCATTTGAGTTAATTTTTGTGCAAGATTTAGGTTATTTTTGTTTTTAATGTTTGAGAGAGGGAGGCATAGCAAGTGCACGTGGGCAGGGGAGGGGCAGAGAGAGAATCTGAAGCAGGTTCTGCTCTCAGCACAGAGCCTGCTGTCAGCACAGATCCAGCACAGGGCTGGATCTCATGAACTGTGAGATTATGACCTGAGCTGAAATCAAGAGTTGAATGCTTAACCAACTGAGAGCCACCCAGGTGCCCCAAAGGTTGTTTTTTTTTTTTTTTTTCAGCCTATAGATGTCCAGTTGCTCTGGCACCAGTTGTTGAAAAGGCATTCCTCTATTAAGTTTTTTTTTTGCACCTTTGTCAAAAATCAGTTGGGCATATTTCTATGTCTGCATTGTCTGTTCTGTTCCATTCACTGATCTGTCTCTGTCACTCCATTAATTCCACAGTCATGATTACCATAGCTTTATATTCAGTCTTGAAGTCAGGTAGACCAGTTCCTCCCACTTTATTTTTCAAAGATGTTTTAGCTATGAGTTTCTAAGTAATCTTATCTACAAAAAAATCTTGCTGGGATTTTTGGTAGGAGCTGCATTAAACCTGTACGTCAATTTGGGGAGAATTGACATCTTTACTAGGTCTCATCTTCCAATCCACGAACAAGGTAGGTCTCCATTTATTTTAACTCTCCTTTAATTTTGTTCATCAGTGTGTTGAAGTTTTCAGCATACAAGTCCTTAAATGTTTTATTAGATTTACACCTAAGTACTACTATTTTCATTTTTAAAAGCAATTTTTAAGTGGAACTGTGTTAAGTTTCATGTCCACGTAGTCATTGCTAATATGCAGAAATAGGCCTTTGTATGTTTGTTTTAGATCTTGAGATCCTGAACTCCTTTATTCTAGGTGATTTTTTTTGTAGATCCTTAAGGGTTTCCTACATAGAGAGGTGTGTCATCTGCATCATAGTGGTGATACCTGGGTCCTACCCCAGAGAGAATTTAACTTGCTTGGACATCAAGACCTTTTTTTTTTTTTTTTTTTTTTGAGAAAAAGTCGGGGAGGGACAGAGGGAGAGGACCTTAAGCAGGACTGTGACCTGAGCCGAAATTAAGAGTCAGAAGCTAACCAGGAACCCCTGGACATCAGGACTTTTTAAAACCTTCCCTCGTGATTGTGGTAAGCAGCCAAGTCTGAGAGCCAGTGCTCTTGGAACTTGCCCATCAGTGAGTGAGTGAGTGAGTGATGCCTTGAGCACACAAGCCAAGTGCCTGGACTCCCCACTCTGCACTTGGGAGCCCATCTTGCTGTCAGGCCAGTATGGTTAACAGGCTTGAGCTTTGCTGCTGAGGAAGACAAGGCCTTGGACCTAATGAACTGGCCCCTCCCAGTCCAGAACAGACAAGTAGGCTGTGATGGATAGTCAACCAGTTTTAATGAACAAAAAATATTGATGCGTATAAAATGGTGTTTTGTCTGTCAAGTAAGGGTCCCCATTTTCTAGATGGGGGGTCGTCTTCTCCATGGACTTGAATACCTATTTCTCATATGGCTCTGGCACCTGGGCGAACTGTCCTTACAGTTCACCACAGGGCAGGGGCTGTCCGTGAGAAGGGAAGGTGTGTGGCCCCCGGTGGGAGCTCTAGTCGCTTTTTCACATCCTAAGAATAGCCTTGTGCTTGGCCCGAGAAGGCCACCAATGTTAGACTAGAAAGAACTGCAAAATGGATGTCAATACAGGTACCTTATGTATGTGAGGGAGGCTGACCCTTCATCTTAAAGCTGGGGCCTCAACTTGTAGTTCTCCATTTAGGGCAAAGTTCCTTAAAATTCATTTTCTGCCAGTTCAGGACCCAGCCCTGCCAGCAGTACGGGTCTGCGCCAGTGCGCCATGGAGCGGAAAAGGCAGTGAAAGGAAGGGACCTTCAGGAGAGCTCGTGGGAAGCTGGGTCCTAAATCTGCCACCACTTAGCAGAGGAGGGAAAGCAGCAGGTGTGCTCCTCACTCTCCTCTGCTTCCCCTCCAGGGCTGAGCCACCAGCTCCTCGATGTCCCGCCTCAGTGGTGGGAGAAAGCAAAGCAGGTGCAGCTGCAAGGTTCAGGCTCAAGCTCTAGTGCCAGGGCGATGTTGCCTGAGGCAAAGTAAGTAGGGTTACGGGCCACCACCCCAAAAGCTGGGTGGGCCACAAGCAATCCCCAGCTCCCAGGCACTTCACCCTTACCAGAGGCGCCACCAGCTGGTCAACTAGAGAGCGGCAGGCAGGCTGACCAAAGCCCTGAGGCAGTAGGCACAAAGTTTCCCTAAAATAAACATCAGCTCTAGCTCCTCAGTCTTAGGGCTTCTGAGGCAACCAGGTTGGTACTGGACTTCTGCAGTGGGGCCTCAAACCTATTGAGCGTCCCCTCCAGACTGCCAGACCCACCTCCAGAATCCCTAAGGCCAAAGTTGTCTAGAGCCACTCCACATGCTATCAGGGTTGCTGCTGATAGGAATGGAATTCCCCAGAGAAACCCCTGCCCCAGGGCAGCCACAAGCCATGTACTGAATCCCTGCCCCCCTCTCCCTCGCGGAGGGAGGGACACAGTCTCCCAGACTGAGGATCAGGGGACACCAAGGACACCTAGTACCCAACCCTGGGCAGCTCAAGGTTTAGGACTTATTTTTCGCTCCATCCTGGATTCCCACTCTCCCTACACTGTTCCTCATCTGGACCCACTTTGTTCCCTGCTTCCCTGTGGTCCTCTGCGTCAGCCCTTCCTAGCTGGTGCCCTGGCAGGAAACAAGTCAGCCAGGGAGGCCTGCTTTATTCACCTGCTGGCCTCAGTGCTGCTGCTCAGTCCTGTTAGGACTGGCCTGAGGAAGCAGTCCCAGGACAGAGGAATAAGGACTGAGGTGAGACCCACAGAGGGGTGCAGATGACAAGACATAAGGATGGGAGGTAAAGGGGATGGAATGGTGGCTGTGAAGTGACCCTGCAGGTCTGCTGTCACTAGTACCGGGTGCGGGGATGCCCAACATGGGCCTGCAGAGCTTCCCGGATGCCCCGCTGCCAGTCTCGTGCTAGCTGCACCGGGGTCACTGAGGCCTAGGAACAAGGATACTGGATCAGTCCCCTTCTCCTTAAGAGCTCCACCCACACTTCTCAGGCCAGGGCCTCAGCCCTGCTCATACTCACCACATTTTGCACGCCCAGCTTGGCTCCATAGAGCAGCAGTACCTTCATGGCTTTGTAGTGGCCATGCCGCACAGCCTCGTGTAGAGCTGTGTCCCCTTCCTGTTGAGAAGGGGGATGTTATCCTCCCGACCTCCCCATCTTTGGAAGGTTCAAGTTGGCAAGTGCTGTCCTCGAGCTCTGGCTCTCTCAGTCACTGTTCCCGGGTGGAGCTGACCCAAGCCCAAAAGGCCCAGCACCTTACCTTATCCTGTGCGTCAATGTGGGCTCCACATGCAATGAGATGCTCCAGGCAGTCACAGTGTTTCGTGCGCACGGCCACATGCAGGGGGGTGCTCCAGATCTAAGGGAGTGGATGAGAATCTGTCTGCTCCAAGTGGTGAGGCCTCATCGCAACCCCAAAAGGCTGTGCTTTCGCTTCTCCACAAATAGCCTGAGCTCTTGTGCACTCTTGGGTCTTCTCTTTAGCAGACCACCCCACAGCAGTGCACCCCTCACCTTGTCCCGGGCGTTGACCTGGGCTCCCTGGTTAAGCAGCTGTTTGAGGATGTCCAGGTGTCCTCCACGGCAGGCCCAGAACACAGGTGTCCTGTCCAGCTACAAAATAAAAGCATCAATGTACTGACGTGCTGTGTGCAAGGCAGGGTGTCTGCTGTGAGGGTGGGCCTTCCCAGTTCTCACCAAGTCGCGAGCATCCACAGTGGCACCTGCCTCCAACAGCTTGTTCACGAGCTGGCTGTGACCCTTCAAACAGGCCCAGTGCAAGGCTGTGCGGTGCAGCTGGGGGTAGAGACAGGAGATGAGGCAGAGGGAGCATGGCCACCCCTTTAAGGCCCTGCCCCGGGTCCTATTCCCAGTATTGGGTTCCTTGAACAGATGTGCCTGCTGCCTGATCACACCAAGGGCCCTTCCCTCCTGGCTCAGGAGGCAACTCGTGCCCCATAAAGCAGAAAAGGCCTGCAGTTTCATAGGCCAGAACTAAAACACCCTGGAGACAGCACCCCTGCAGCCGCTGACACTGCAGTCTGATTCACCCCACTCTCACTACCTTGTCATGGGCATTAGGGTCCCCTCCATCTGTCAGGTACTTGTCAATCAGGGTCTCCTGGTTCTCAGCAGCTGCCTTCAGGAACATCTCCAGGTCCACAGACTCCAGCTGGGCCTGGGGCTGCAGCTGGATAAGTTGAAGGAGACCAAATCATTTCCCAAAACCACAGGCCTCTGGGGCCCTACCACTCTAGCCAAGCGGGCCCCTAAGAGCTGGCTAAAGACTATCATTGGCTGGTGGCTTGTACAAATCAAGAGTTTCTTAATCTTTTTTTTCCTTTTACCTTTTACTTATTTTGGGAGAGCACACAAGCAGGAGGGGGCAAAGAGAGAGGGAGAGAGAATCCCAAGCAGGTTCTGCACTGTCAGCATGAAGCCTGATGCGGGGCTTGAACTCATGAACGGTGAGGTTGCGACTGAAGCCAAAACCGGTGGTCGGATGCTTAACTAAGCCACCCAGGTGCCCCCAAATCAGAGATTCTTAAAAACCCACCCCCCAGGAGATTCTGACTGACTAGGCACCTATTATGCCCATTATAGGTTGCCTTGCCCCCCACCCCCTAAGTTTATATGCTAAAATCTCAACCCCAGGACCTTAGCATGTGGCCTTATTTGGAAATAAGCAGCTGGAATTAGTTAAAGTCACACTGGAATAAAGTGGGCCCTAATCCAATATGAGTGGTGTCCTTAATGAAAGGGGACATGTGGACACAGCATGCACGTGGGGAGAGTGCCATGTGAACTCAGGCAGACACTGGTTGGGGTGATGTACCCGCAAGCCAGGGAACACCAAAGCTAGCCACCAAGCCCCGGGAGCTAGAAGGCTGGTAGGGATAGACTTTCCCCCACAGCCCTCACAAGGAACCAACCCAACCCTGCTGACACTTTGATCTCAGACTTCTAGCCTCCAGAACTGGGAAAATAACCTTCTGTTGTTTAAGCCACCCTGTGTGTGGTCCCCCAGCAAACAAGTAGGGGGCTGTGTGCCCTCCAAAATGGATTTCATTCAGCTTGGCAGGCCCTGGCGGTGAGCTGGTGGCTGGCAGCATCCACTCTTCCCCAAGCCCTCCCAGGGGGACAGGAAGCACTTCCTCACAAACTCTGGCCCCAGGTATGCACTCTCCTTCCACCCCGACTCCTCACTTACCTTAACCGTGGGCTCAGGTGCCCTAGGGGGGACTCTGCGTTTCAGTCGTTTTCTCCGTCTTTGAACCAAGTTTTCCAAGTCAGCCAGAGTCTCCAGATTCAGTCTGGAGTTGTTCAATCTCTCAAGCTGGGGCACAAGACCAGACCACACCAGTAGTCAGCCTTGGTCATGGAAGCCTCGGGGTCAGGCTCCTGGCTGGGCTCACTCTGTCTCCCACCCACCGGAGGGACCCCAGCCGCCTGAGGCCCTCACTGCTGACCCTTGGCGTTGGCACCTGCTGGGCCCCCAGCACTGCTCACTTTCTTCTTCTTCTCTTCTTCGAGTTTCCACTGCTCCCGGGCCACGGCCTCTTGGGCTCCCAGCCTCCAGGCTCTGGGCCCGCCTCCACAATCAGCAACGCCATGTCCACATCCCAATGCTTTCCTTTCAACTCTTTCTCCACATACCTGTAGGAGCAGGATAAGGATAAACACTCAGAAAAATGAAGAGTCCTTAGAAGACAGCAGTGCAGTACAGGGATCCTGGGAAGAGCAGACCTACAGAGATTAGTGTTGTGGACGTCAGGGTGGTCTGACCCTTCGCAGTTTCCTGGTGCTCTGCTGGCATGCTCCCTGCCACCCGTGGATGTTGGCTCTCACCTACTATAGTGTTGCCTGGGGCCCAGGATAACTGCCGCCTACCCTGTCCTGTCAGCAGGACACAGGGTCAGGGGCGTGACGCCACATCTATTTATACTGCTGGGCTTGTGTCCAGGTATGCTCAGGGTAGGTGACACCTCAGCTTCCCTCCTGGGCCATCGTCCTTACATTCCTACCAGACCACACCATACTGCCATCTAACCCCGTGCTCAGAAGGACAGAGGACATGCCTCATGGGTAAAATTGTGAACTCCTGGGTTTAAATCTTGGCTCTTGTGAAGTTCTGTTTCTTCATCACTAGAATGGGGGTAACACTAGCAATTAGCTCACGAGGCTGAGGAGGAAACTAAGTACTGGGACTCTGCTGGGGCAGAACCCACCATATCATGATCTGTTCTTATCCCCCGCACCCGCTGGGGGTTCAAGAGCTGGGGAGCACTGAGGAATAAGGATACTGGGGGAGAGGGGAAACGGGATGACAGATGGCAGAGCCTAGGGCTCCCAGCATGCAGAACTAACTAGTAAACGCTGGCAACCTAACTTTCCTCAAGCCCTGCAACCCACTTCCCAGCAGAGGCTGCACTGGGCTGGGCCCGCCAAAGCACTGGCCTGCAGAGGAGCTTACTGGGCAACCTGAGTCCTGGGCCTCCCGTGCCTTGCCTCACCAAAACAGACAACCCTAAGTGTCACTGGTGTCACCGCTTCTCTCACTGCCTGGGAACTCGAGAGCACCCTTCCTCTACCCCAAGCAAGGCAGCCAGACCCTCTGGACCATTTCCAGAGTGATGGTTATCCTAGCAGCTGAACTAAACCCACACCCCAGCTACACTCATGTCTTCCAAAGTAACCTACCACTTCCAATTTCTCTTTTACCATCACAGTCCAGAGGAAAACTCACTAAACTTGAGGGCTGTCACATCTGCCATCACTCAGCATCTTCCCATTGCTTCCCTCTCTCGCTACCTCACAGAACTGGGCTGCCACACCAGAAAACCACCGCATATTTCTGCTCCTAAAACCTGATCCTTAGACCACAGAAGCTGCCTGCCCTCCTTTAGCTGGACCTCCTCGTTCTGCCGAGCTAGCCTGCAGTCTAGACAATCGCCTGGCCTCCCTCCCCTCTGCCCCTTGTTCTTACCAACTGCTGGATGCTGATGACATCCATGGTCCCCCCTGCTCTTCACACCCCCAGTGAGAGGAGCTGAGTGGCTCAGCCCTTTTATAGAGAGCTAGCTCCTGGGGGCAGGGCAGGCCAGAGGCTTTTGCCTGGGCCAGATAGCTCAGTGGTTCTGTAACACTGACCAAAATACCAGTGTGGGCGTATAGCCCGCTGAAGGCAGCAGGAACTGCTTTCTGCTGAGTCAGGTGCACTCTCAGACACCCAGTCTCCTGCACCTGCTCAGGAGTGGTCCAACCAATAAACGGATGCAGGGGTGCTTGGGCCACTAGAGAAGAGTTAAGCGTGATCCTCCATGTTGCTGCAGGTCTAGCTGCCTGAGATCCTAAAAAACCCAGCCAGCCTGTCCTAAGCAAAAGGAGGCCAGAATCCTAGAGGATATCTCCGGAAGGACAGCCCTAAGAGGCTGACCTCTGCATCAGGAATCCTCATGGCATCTACAGGAGGAAATCAGGCTTCAAGCGACCTCCCACTCCCAGTTTCAAGACTGCCCTCCCTACTCTTGCTGGTTTTTTTCCCCAGGTGGCCCTCACTTCTCCCTTATAGTTCCTGTTTCTTCTCCCTCACCACTCTGAGAGTCAGTGTTTTAAATTATACCACCACCAGGGGCCAAGTCCAGCCTGTCATCAGCACCTCATGCCTCTTGAAAAGCCAAGTCCCACACATGCAGGTCCCCTACCCAACGCCCTCCTGGCAGGGAGCATGCCTTTCCACATGGAAGCTGAACTGAGATCCGCTCCAGGTCCAAGTACGGAATGTCAACCATTAATCCAGTCACAAAGCAATCTGTCTCAAGCCACCAAAGTCAAACTTCCTAATTCTCTTTAAGATGCCAAGCATGCCCTTCACCCAGCTGTGCCTTGAATTCTGCTTTGACCTTTGAAAGGAAATCTGATAGGTAGTAAATAAGATTCCAGAATTGGAGCTACATGAGTAGAGATGACCTGAACCAGAGGGAGGGAAGAACTACAGGTCAAGGACAGCCCAAGGCCCCAAAGGGCTGGGAATGGTTCCACCCACAGCTGGCTTCTTGGTAAATACATTCAAGTTTTGAAACTTAGGGAACCTGGAGGTTTTTAAAGAAACTTGGTCCTTATGTACCAGGGGTTTTTGTCTAGGGTGATTTCTTGCCTTTGAGAATGCAAAGGGGGAGTTACCTAGAGTGAGGGTAAGTAAGATAAGACAAGATGTCAGTTCTGGACTCAATTGTCTGCCACTGACTCAAACTCTCACCAGTAAAACTAGTTTCTTCCACATGAAATTAACTGGTATGAACTCTTACCAAGAAATTACTCCTTATAAAAAACTGGAAGATAAACAAAACTCAAGATGCACTTGATGAACCACTCTTGCCACAGTGGCCCAGGCGATACCATGTGTACCGGTGTTGTATATATCCTGACTCTTTTCCTCTATGTCTTGTGGATGTACAGTCATGTTTTTATAGCCACGTTTTAAGAGACATCACACTGTGATCCCAACTCAGCACACTTTCCACATTAGCCTACACTGCACTCTGCTACACTTCCCCCAAATGACACGTCCCAGAATTTAATCATTGCCCTAACAGAGAGAATTTAGCTTGTCTCCCTCCCTTCCTTTTTTTTTTTTAAATTACACTACATGCTCCAATGCACAACTCTGTAAACGTCTCTGTAAGTAAACTTCTTTGTATTTATGGATATTTCTCTAAGTAGCTACAGAGAAATCAAATTATTGGCCCTACTCACTTAAGTTTTGATATTGTCAAACTGCCGTCTACAGCAGGTGTACCAATTTCCATGAGCAGATACCAACAAAGTGATAGTAAGAAAGAAAAAAACCACAATATTAATATCCAGAATATACAAACTCCTATGAATCAATCAAAGGAAGAAAGTCTTTAAATAGGCAATAGGTATGGACAGGAAGTTCAGAGAAAACAGGTGGTCAACTTCACTGATAATCAGCAATGCAAAATAAAGCAAGAACACTTTTAATCTAGCAGATTGTTAAAACTAATGCAAGTTGAGGAAGTGGGTCCTCCAAATACACTGCTTGCAATGTGCCCAGCACACTCTCTAGTGCTCTCCATAGATTCATTCATTGAATCTCCGCAAGGCCCTTAAGGCAGGCCGTATTATAGTCATCCTCACCTTACAGATGAGGAAGCCGGGACAGATGGGTGGAGTGACTTTTTCCAAGGGCACTCAGCCAGAAAGTGGCTTTTGTCATCTATTCCGTGGTTTCTTCTAATACTTACATAATTCTGTTTTTATACTTACGTCTTTACTTGAAATTTATTTTTGAACATGGGATGAGGTAAGGACACAACTTTATTTTTTCCAAGGGATAGATGTTTCCACATGAACTAATTTAGAATATGATCATCTGTCCAGGCGTAAGCACTTACAGCCCCACGAGATCTACTCCCTCACTTCCACAGTGGCCAGAATGGGGCTCTTCAGGCCTTAGTTTCCCACCCTGCAGCATGGATGCTGACCAAGGCAGGGGATGGGAGGGCTAGTCTGTGTACCCTTGCATGGCAGCCTAAGACAGCAGAAGGGTGGCAGTTCAGCTGGCCAGCAGGTCCCGTAGGTCACTGTCGCAGGGCAGCAGGTCACATGCCAGTCGTGCCTTTCGATCCCGGACAGCTTTCAGGGCTGGGCTGTGTTGCAACAGGAGAGAGCAAATGTCCACGTGACCCTTCTCAGCAGCCTGTGGAGAGACAGACCTGAATCAAGAGCCATACCCTCACTGGGCCCTGCCCTTTCATGATCCACTTCTGGGAATTTCTTGGTCCTAAAAAAGGTCTTGTGAAAAGAGAGACACTGGCTGTTTGAGTAGATTTCCCCTAATTCCTACCAAATCCCAACAACTTGCATAAAGATTGGTGGAATTCTCTAGTGCTATTCTGGCAGTTAGCTTGAGTTTTTCTCTCTTGTGTCCTTTGCTCAGTGGCCATTCTTCTCTCTCCAGGCCTGCACATTAACAACAAATATAGAACCTTAGATCTGAGTGTCTTTTACAAATGTACAAGGGCGCCGGGCACCATGGGTACAACCTATACCAGACACAGCCTCTGCCCTCTGGGACCTTTCAGATGAGCAGAGAAAAATGGGCTCAGGTTCTCAGCTTTCTCCTCTGCCTCTTTTTAACTTAACTCCCCCAGAGGAGAGAGTTAAAGTGACTTCTACAGATTAGTTTATTCAGTGTTCACAATAACCTTCAAAGACAGGAACTATCATTATTCCCATTTTACAGATGGCTTATACAAGTGACTTGTCCAAGGTCACAGAGCCAGTGTGGCAGCCTAGGGACTCTAAACCAGGTCCATCTGACCGCCAAGTCTCAACTCTTAACGACTGTGTTATACCACTTGAATTCCCTGCTCCTCCCAACAGACAGACTGATGTACCTAGGGGCTTTTGAGGGGTGTAAAAATTAATAATAGCAGCAAATACGGTCTGTAATTTGAATCCAGATCTTTATTTAGCAGGTCCTCTTGAGAAATACAGACCCAAGGTTCTCAATTTTGTTGCCTCAATTCAGGCAGTGGTATGTTGTGTGCAGTTGTGAGATGCATTCCAAAGAATTTTTTCAAAAAAAGGACCAAAGTTTTCAAGTAGCTTATTTTTTGAAAAAGAAAAAACAATTCCTATTCCTCACACATGTGCATCCCCTGAATGAGAGAAAAAGGCAGGATACACGCTGAAAAGGCCTCACGCTGTGGGGAACACCAGCCAGCAATATCTGCGGCAGTGTCCTGCCCATACAAACCCTCCATGGGAGTTACAACAAAATGAGCAACACCAGTTTAGACCATTAAGAAATAAG
This sequence comes from Prionailurus viverrinus, assembly GCF_022837055.1. Taxonomy (NCBI): domain Eukaryota; kingdom Metazoa; phylum Chordata; class Mammalia; order Carnivora; family Felidae; genus Prionailurus; species Prionailurus viverrinus. The sequence continues at coordinate 62,753,656 of NC_062563.1, read as the reverse complement.
CAATCTGCCTCTCCAACTGGCAAAATAAAACAACATCCGGTTGTTCACTCAGCACATATTCATTGGGCACCTAGGCCAAGAGCTGGGGCTACAACAGTAAACAAGATCAAGTCTTAGCTATCTCTAGGGACAGAGACAGAATTCAAAGGAATTTCAAGGAGAAAAGTTAGGGAAGTCAAGTGCAGGGTGCTTCTGCACATCAGTTGGATGAGCTGCCCACGTCTAAGGAACAGGAAGGCTCTCTGAGGGTGTAATGTAGACGCTGAGATCCAGAAGGAAAGACAGAAACAAGCCAGATGAAAACTGGGAGAGGAGAGGCATCCAGAAGGGGATAGCTTGATATGTAAGGCCCTGGAGTGTCACCATAATAGGGTCAAGAAACTGAGCCTGAGGGGCGACTGGGTGGCTCAGTTGGTTAAGCATCCGACTGTTGATTTCAGTTCAGGTCAGGATTTCACACTTTGTGAGATCCAGCCCCATGTCAGGCTCCACACTGAGCATGCAGCCTGCTTAGAATTCTCTCTCTGCCCCTCCTGTGCTTGCACGTACTCTCTGTCAAAATAAATAAATAAACATTAAAAAAAGAGAGAGAGAAAAGAAACTGGGCATCAGTGTTAAGAGACAAGGGGATGGGAGCTCAAGACGGGCACCTGGCTAACTCAGTCAGAAGAGCATGCAACTCTTGATCTTGGGGTGGTGAGTTCAAGTCTCATGTTGGGTGTAGAGATTACTTAAATAATTAAACTTAAAAAAAAAAAAAGATAAACTGGAGGAAAGGTTGATATTTTCCCTTGAAGTGCATGCAAGTGTAATATATCTGAAAATCATTGGATGATGAAATATTCACATCTGGTTTCCTAAAAATTAAGTTGATCTTTGAGACAGCAACCTCCACACCAATTTTTTTATTGTGGTAAAAACATTTCACGTGAGACCTACCTTCTTAATTAACTGATTTGTGATTTTTAAGTAATCTCTATACCCAACATGGGGCTCAATCCCACAACTCCAAGATCATGGGTCACCTGCTCTCCTGCCTGAACCAGCAAGGCACCCCGAGATCTACCTTAAGAAAGTAATTAGTTTTGGAAATTGTTTTTTTCATATTTACTTATTTATCTTGAAAGAGAGCGAGCGAGCAAGCGAGCACCTGCGCAAGTGGGAGAGGGACAGAAAGAGAGGGAGAGAGAGAATCCCAAGCAGGTTCTGCACTCTCAGTGTAGAGCCCCACACGGGGCTCAATCTCACAAACCATGAGACCTGAGCTGAAATCAAGAGTCGGATGCTTAACTAAGCCACGAGGGCACCCCGGTGCCCTTTTAAGTAGGCCAGGACCAATGTGGGGCTTGAACTCAAAATCCTGAGATCAAGTCACATGCTCTACTGACTGGGACAGCCAGGCACCCCACCCTTCTCAACAAATTTAAAGTGTACCACACAGTACAGCCAACTACAGGCACAGTACAGATCCGTAGAACTTAATCAACTTGCCCAAGTGAAACTATTACCAGTTCAACAGCAACTCCCTCCCCCCACCCCTGCCCCTGGAAACCACCATTCTACTCTCTGCTTCTAGGTTTGAGTATTTTATATATAGGAAAACCTCGTTTTGCTGCACTTTGCTTTACTGAGCTATGCAGGTACTGTGGGTTTTGTTTGTTTTTATAAACTGAAGGTCTATGGCAACCCTGCATCGAGCAGGGTTTTCCCAATAGCACTTGGTCACTTCCTATCTGTTATATTTTCATACTTCCTGAAATTTTCAAACTTTTTCATTATTATTGTGTTTGTTACGCTGATCTGTGATTTTTTTTAATTCACAGAGCATTTTATTTTTTAATTTTATTTTATTTTTCTGGGGTTTTATTTATTTAACTTGATCCAAGTTAGTTAGCATACAGTGCAACAATGATTTCAGGAGTAGATTCCTTAATGCCTCTTACCTATTTAGCCCATCCCCCCTCCCACAACCCCTCCAGTAACCCTCTGTTTGTTCTCCATATTTAAGAGTCTCTTATGTATTGTCCCCCTCCCTGTTTTTATATTATTTTTGCTTCCCTTCCCTTGTGTTCATCTGTTCTGTGTCTTAAAGTCCTCATATGAGTGAAGTCATATGATTTTTGTCTTTCTCTAATTTCCCTTAGCCTAATACCCTCTAGTTCCATCCATGCTGTTGCAAATGGCAAGAGTTCATTCTTTTTTATTGCCAAGTAATACTCCATTGTATGTATGTATGTATGTATGTATGTGTGTGTGTAAACACACACACACACATACATATCACATCTTCTTTATCCATTCATCCATCGATGGACATTTGGGCTCTTTCCATACTTTGGCTATTGTTGATAGTGCTGCTATAAACATTTGGGTGCATGTGCTCCTTCGAAACAGCATACCTGTATCCCTTGGATACATACCTAGTAGTGCAATTGCTGGGTCATAGGGTAGTTCTATTTTTAACTTTTTAAGGAACCTCCATACTGTCTTCCAGAGTGGCTGCACCAGTTTGCATTCCCACCAACAGTGCAAAAGAGATCCTCTCTCTCTGCATCCTCGCCAACATCTGTTGTTGCCTGAGTTGTTAATGTTAGCCATTCTGACAGGTGTGAGGTATCTCGTGGTTTTGGTTTGTATTTCCCTGATGATGAGGGATGTTGAGCATTTTTTCATGTGTCAGTTGGCCATCTGGATGTCTTCTTTGGAGAAGTGTCTATTCATGTCTTTTGCCCATTTCTTCACTGGATTATTTGTGTTTTGGGTGTTTATTTGGTAAGTTCTTTATAGATTTTGGATACTAACCCTTTATCTGATATGTTGTTTGCAAATATCTTCTCCCATTCCATCGGGTGCCTTTTAGTTTTGCTGATTGTTTCCTTCCCTGTGCAGAAACTTTTTATTTTGATGAGGTCCCAATAGTTCATTTTTGCTTTTGTTTCCTTTGCCTCTGGAAATGTGCTGAGTAAGAAGTTGCTGCAGCCAAGATCAAAGAGATTTTTGCCTGCTTTCTCCTCAAGGATTATGATGGCTTCCTGTCTTACATTTAGGTCTTTCATCCACTTTGAGTTTATGTTTGTGTATGGTGTAAGAAAGTAGTCCAGGTTCATTCTTCTGCATGTCACTATCCAGTTTTCCCAACACCACTTGCTGAAGAGACTGTCTTTATTCCATTGGATACTCTTTCCTGCTTTGTCAAAGATTAGTTGGCCATACATTTGTGAGTCCATTTCTGGGTTCTCTATTCTGTTCCATTGATCTGAGTGTCTGTTCTTATGCCAGTACCATACTGTCTGCATGATTACAGCTTTGTAGTATAGCTTGAAGTCTGGAACTGTGATGCCTCCTACTTTGATTTTCTTTTTCAAGATTGCTTTGGCTATTCAGGGTCTTTTCTAGTTCCATATGATCTGTGATCACTAATCTCTGAGGTTACTACTATAATTATTTTGGGATGCCATGACCCACACCCATATGAGATACTGAACTTAATAAATGTGTATGTTCTGACTGCTACACTGACTGGTTCCCCAGTCTTTCTCTTCCTCATGCTTCCCTATTCTTTGAAACACAATAATATTGAAATTAAGTCAATTAACAACCTTACAATGGCCTCTCAGTGCTCAAGTGAAAGGAAGAGTCAATCAATGTGGCAAACTTCATTGTCGTCCTAGTTTAAGAAACTGCCGTGATCCAGTGCTTCAGCAGCCACTACCCTGACCACCCTGATACCCGGAGCAGGCATTAACATTGAGGTAAGACCCTCTACCAGTACAAAGACTACAACTTGCTGAAAGGTCAGATGATGGTTAGCATTTTTTAGCAATAAAGTATTTTTATTTTTTATTTAAAAAAAATTTTTTTTTAACGTTTATTCATTTTTGAGAGACAGAGAGAGAGCATGAGTGGGGACGGGGCAGAGAGAGGGAGACACAGAATCCGAAGCAAGCTCTAGGCTCCGAGCTGTCAGCACAGAGCCCAACGGGGGGCTCAAACTCACAAACTGCAAGGTCATGACCTGAGCTGAAGTCGGACGCTCAACTGACTGAGCCACCCAGGTGCCCCAGCAATGAAGTATTTTTAAATTAAGGTACATACATTTTTTTTGACATAATGCTAGCATACACTAAATATACTATAGTATAAACATAACTTTTATATACACTGGGAAACCAAAAAAATTCCTTTGACTTGACTTATTATGTGGTGTACGTTATGCCTATACCTCATATAAGACGTATCATGAAGTATATAAAAAAACAAAAACAGGGGCGCCTGGGTGGCTCAGTGGTTAAACATCCGACTCCAGCTCAGGTCGTGATCTTGCAGATCGTTGAGTTCAAGCCCCGCATCAGGCCCTGTGCTGATAGCTCAGAGCCTGGACCCTGCTTCAGATTCTGTGTCTCCCTCTCTCTCTGCCCCTCCCTCGCTCTCTCTCAAAAATAAACATTACCCCTACTACAATTTTTTTTTAATGTATCTACTAGTGTCTGTATCAAAGTGTTACCCCTGCTCCCATCATATATTTTTTTAAAAAATAACATGTACTGGGATGTCTGGGTGGCTCAGTCAGTTAAATGTCTGACTTGGGCTCAGGTCATGATATCAAGGTTTGTGAGTTCGAACTCCACATCGGGCTCTGTGCTGACAGCTTAGAGCTGGGAGTCTGTTTCAGATTCTGTGTCTTCCTCCCTTCCTGTCCCTCCCCCACTTGCACTCTCTCAAAACTCTCTAAATAAATAAACATTAAAAAATAATTATAACATGTATTATTCAACAGTCAGGTGTAAAAAATAAATAAAAATAAGAACTCTATCTTTGCTGACCTAACATTTCAAGGCTACTGTACTTAAACAAGCACCTTCCTCTCATGCTTCTGGAGTCCAGATTGCTTGCTGTGGACTTGCTGACCCCTAGCTGTCTCTGTTACTGCCTGGGGAGGCAGAGTAGAGTGTGTGGAGGAGAAACACTGGCTGCTAAAATAAAACCCTCCTAGAGAAAGCTCATCAATGTGTCTTGTCTTCTAATGGCTGAGAACTTGCCACACTACATGCTAGAGGGAACTGAAAGTTGTCTGTGATTGCAGAGCCCCCTTTGAGACATGTCTCTAATATGAAGAGTGAACACAAATTTTTGGTGGACAGGAAAAGTGTCTGCCACAGGTTCTGATGGTAAGTCATGCGGTCAACTACTTAAATGTTTCTGTTTTACAATTTAGGGGCATCTGGGTGGCTCAGTCGGTTGAGTGTCCGACTTTGGCTCAGGTCATAATCTCACAGTTTGTGAATTCAAGCCCCGCATCTGTACTTCAGATCTTCTGTCCCCCTCTCTCTGCCCCTCCCCTGCTCACTCTCAAAAATAAACAAACATTTTAAAAATAATAAAATAAAACTTCACATCCAGAATTATGTTTTGTAGGCTACAATTCAAAAATATTCTTTTATAAAAAAATGTTTATTTATTTTGAGAGAGAAAGAGTGCGTGCAGTAGAGCAGGGGAGAGGCAGACAGAGAGGGAGACAGAGAATCCCAAAGTGGCTCCACAGAGCCCAACACAGGGCTCAATCTCATGAACTATGAGATCATGACCTGAGCCGAAACCAAGAGTCTTGAGTCCAAGTGCTCAACTGACTGAGCCACCCTGGTGCCCTCCAAAATATTCTTTACTGTGTGTTGGTTGTTTAAATAAATAAATATATAAGGAAGGAAGGAAGGAAGGAAGGAAGGAAGGAAGGAAGGAAGGGAAAGAAAGAAAGAAAGAAAGAAAGAAAGAAAGAAAGAAAGAAAGAAAAAGAAAGGAAAAGAGAAGAGAAGAAGAAAAGATAAACTGGAGAAAGAGGCAGGGGCTAACCCCAGACAGCCTTGTAAAGCAGCTTAAGGCCTTGAAGGCCTCTAAGGTGTGGCATGATCAGAATTAATTTAAAAACCATCACTCTGGGAGAAAACCAAGTGGAGCCGAGAGAAGAATAAATGTATACACATAGGCCATAAACATGCATAAACCATTTCTCAAATATGCATAAGAAATCAGTAACAGTGATGCCTTGAGGGAGGTGCCCTAGAAGATCGACGAACCAGGCATCAGGGTGGAAGGGAATCATTTTCCAGCTGCACTGTTTTGTACTCTTCAAACTCTTCACCATGTGTAGGTATTTCTGGTCAGAAGGTTAATTAAGCAATCACTCTGGTTATAGTATGGAAAGTGGGCTACAGGGACAGGTAAGAGTAGGTGTAAGCTTCATTCAACTTTTTTTTTTTTTTAAAGATTTTTAAGTAATCTCTACACGCAATGTAAGGCACAAACTCACAACTCCAAATCAAGAGTCATATGCTCTACTGACTGAGCCAGCCAGGGGCTGCCCCTAAAGTAGGTGTGAGCTTCAGAAAACTAACTTCATGGAAAAGCATTCATGGCATATCACTAAAGGAAAGAAAAAAAAAATGATGCCATACATTTAATTCTAGTTTACATGCACAGGAAAAATGCCAGATACGTTAATCCTAAAGTGATGACTGGTAAGCACTGGCATTATAAGTGATTTGCATTTTCCCTTTTCTGCTTTCCCCATGTTTTCTACAGCAAATATGTTATAACTTTTATAATGACAAAAACCAAGTTTTTGAAGGGGGGAAGGGAGCATACCTTATGCAAACTGGTCATGCCATCGTCATCTACCAACCTGGGGTTGGACCCATGAGACAGCAGGAGCCGTGCAATTTCAGTGTGCCCACAGTAGCTTGCCCGGTGCAGAGCAGTGGCGCCCCCATGGGTTTGGGCATCACACTTAGCCCCACTTTCCAGCAGGAACTGGCATACAGCATAGTGCCCATTGCGGCTGGCATAGTGCTGCAGGGAAAAGAGACCAAGTTCAGACAGCAGAGCCCAGGCAGGCAATGAGGGTGGTGGAGGGGTGAGAGCATGGGCTCAGGAGCAAGAGGACGATCTCCATCAGCTATATGACCTGGGCAAGCTTCTAAATTTCTAGCATCAGTTTCCTCAACAGGCAAATGAGGATAATAATTATTCCTATGTCACAGAACTGTTAGGAAAATGAAATTAAATAATTGATGTAAAGCACTTTAACACTAATTAAAAAAAAAAACAAAAAAAACAGGTTCACCTGATGCTTAAAACAGAAAACCTGCTAGGAGAGAAGAAAGGGCAGGAGTAAAGGCGACATAACCCCCTTCCCCACAGGGAGCACGTATCCCACGTGAAAGCTTCTCCCTCCTCTGACCCTGTGTTCCTCCCCAGCTCACCAGAGCAGTGTAGCCAGCTGAGTCAGGCTGGCTAGGGTCTGTTGCCTTCTGGATTAAATATTTCACTCGACCTAGGTCTCCATTCAGGGCTGCTGACCAGATTCCTGTGGAAAGACAACCAAAGTGCTGGATAATGTTGAATGACTGGAGACTTTTAGCGCTTCCTTTACCTCTTGATCTCCATTTTCTCACCTATAAAATGGGGGATTTATTCATTCAACAGATGATATTAACTGAGATCTCCTCTGTGCCAAGGGCTGTCCTAGGAGGTGGTGACGTAGCCGTGGACAAGATAGACAAAGGGCTGGGGTGCCTGGGTGGCTGTCAGTTAAGCATCTGACTTTGGCTCATGTCGTGATCTCGTGGTTCGTGGGTTCGAGCCCCATGTCAGGCTTTGTGCTGACAACTCAGAGCCTGGAATCTGCTTCGGATTCTGTGTCTCCCTTTCTCTCTGCCCTTCCCCCACTCTCTCAAAAATAAATAAACGTTAAAAAAAAAAAAGATAAGGGGCTTTGTCTAATCAGGATAGAATTGAGCAGACACAGAAATCCCTTCTTCAAACCACTTCAAATACACAAATGTTGGATAAGGTAATGTTTAAAATATTTGAATACACAGGCAAATTTAAAAGCAAGAGAAGGCCATTACCAGCTGCCAGAACAAGGTGAAAACCACAGCCAAAGTGGTGAGCAGGTACTGAGTCTGCAGAATCCCAAAAGTCCTTGTAACTAGACATAGATAATTAAAAAAAAATTTTTAATGTTTATTTTTGAAAGAGAGTGTGAGAAGGTGAGGGGCAGAGAGAGAGAGAGAGAGAGAGAGAGAGAATCCAAAGCAGGCTCCAGGCTCTGAGCTGTCAGCACAGAGCCCGATGCAGTCTCGAACCCATGAACCGCAGGATCATGACCTGAGTCGAAGTCAGCACTTAACCAACTGAGCCACCCAGGTGTCCCTGCACATGCATCTTAGAGGCTTTGGCTGGAACAACTGGGCAGGGTCTGCATCAAAGGCTGCAGGCCATGTGTATGGCAGGGAATAGATACAGCAAGGTTCTGTGCACAAAGCTGGGGGGCAGGAAGTACCATGTCATGGATGAACTGGGACTGGAAAATCTCTACTTTCCTGGTCTGAATACCAGCAAGAAGCAAGCTGCCAGGCACAGGCACTTCACTCATTCCGCAAATATTTACTGAATACTTACTATGTATCTCGCACTCTTCTGGGCATTAGGGATCAGCCAAGAATTAAAGATCCCTGATCTCCAGTGCTCCCCTTGCCCTGCAAATTTTAGTCTTATGGAGGTTACATTCTAATTATAGGAGACAAACAGGAAAAAAATAAGTCAGGTGGTACTAAGACCTATGAAGAAAAATAAAGCAGAGAAGGGATATGAGCACTGGTCACAGATGGCATCTTTGATAAGGTGACATCTGAATATAAACTTAAAGGAAATGAGAAAAGGCACCATTTCAATAGGTGTTAGAAGACAGCACAGGCAGAAGAAACCTAAAAAAAATCAAGCAACTTGGAGATGTGGGACCTATATTTATTTATACCCCTTAGGGAGCAGAACCCCCAAGCTAAGAGTACGTCATAATCTGGATCTGTAATAAAAATGGACCCAGACAAGTGAATGTTATAAGGGCTGCACAGAGGCAACTTAAAAAAAAAAAAATGTTTTATACCTCCAGAAGCCAACAGAGGTATGTGGATAATCTCTTACAAAACAGGACATCCCACCGCTCAGCCTATGAGCTCAAAAATTAGAAGCTGTAAAACAAGAAGCAATCCACTGCCATGTGAGACAGTCAGCAAATACAACAAATGGAAAAATGTGTGCTTTAAAAATCAGCCATAACAACACAATCTAAAAGACTTTAAAACAACATTTAGGGGTGCCTGGATGGCTCAGTTGAGCATCCGACTTAAGCTCAGGTCATGATCTCACAGTTCATGCATTTGAGTCCCATGTTGGGCTATGCGCTGACAGCACAGAGCCTGCTTCAGAGTCTGTCTCCCTCTCTCTGCCCCTCGCTCGCTTGTGCTCACTCTCTCTCTCAAAAATAAACATTAAAATTTTCTTTAAAAAATAAAACAACATTTAATGTGTTCACAAAGATGAAGGAATAGAATCCACAAATCAACAGAACGTTAGGGGTAAAAAAAGAACAAGGAGATCTAAGACAAAAGTCAGGGGCACCTGGCTGGCTCGGCTGGTTGAGCATGTGACTCTTGATCTTGGGGTCATGAATCTGAGTCCCAGGTCGGTTTTAGAGATTACTTAAAAAAAAAAAAAGTCAGTAAATTAAAAAATAGAATCACTGAAATAAAACAACAACAACAACAGATGGTTGGACAGTACTGCAGACCCAGCTGGAGAGAGAATGAGTGACTTGGAAATCACCCAGAATGCAGAATGGTAAAGACAAAAATATTAAAAAGAGATAAAGAAACATAGAAGACTGTACCAACATGTGTCTAATAGGAGTTTAAAAAAGAGAAACTGGACAGAATAGGAGAGGAAATGTCTGAAGAGATATCATCTAAGAATTATTCTGAAGTAGGGGTGCCTGGGTGGGTCAGTTGGTTAAGCGTTTGATTTCAGCTCAGGTCATGATTTCACAGTTCATGGGTTCAAGCCTCGCATTGGGCTCTGTGTTGACAGCTGGGAGCCTGGAGCCTGCTTCGGATTCTGTGTCTCCTGCTCTCTCTGCCCCTCCCTCACTCACACTCTGTCTGTCTCTCTCTCTCAAAAATAACTAAGCATAAAAAAAGAGAGAATTATTCTCAAGTAAAGGCAACCATGAGTTCTCAGATGAAAACCACATTAAATCCGAAGGAGAACTGATCAAAACAAATCTACCATGGTGAAATGACCAAACATCAAGAATAAAGAGAACATTTAAGTTACCAAAAAAGAAAAAATCACCAGTCATGGTAGAGTAACAAGCAGATTATCAGCTAAATTCTTAACAACAGTAGCAGACAAAAGAAGATAAAGGAAAAATATTTTCAAAGGTTTGAGGGATAAAAAAAAAATAACTGTCAACGTAGAATTTTATAACAGTCGAGAGAGAGAGAGAGAGAGAGAGAGAAATGAATGAATGAATGTTGGAGAAGCATACTCACTGAAAAAACTTTAAAGGATATACTCCAGGAAACGGGAAAATAAACCCAGAAAGTAGATATGAAGAAAAAGAATCCACACAAGAAAACAGACAAGGATCTTTCCCATGTGTGGGAAATAGATAATAAATAAGTAAACAAAGTAATGTCAGGTTGTGAAAACTGCTTTAATGAAAGTAATGTAATATATCAGAGTAACCTGGAGGGTAAGGGGCCCTACTTTGGATAGGGCAAGGTTTCTTTCTCAATAGCAGCACAATTGGCATTTTATACCAGATAATTCTTCGCTATGAGGAACTGTCCTGTGCACTGTAGGATGTACACCAACATCCCTGGTCTCTACCTACAAGATGCCATAGCACCCTCCCAGTAACACCTGAAATTGTCTCCAGACATTGCCAAAGACCATTTGGGATCAGAACTGCCCCCAGCTGAGAACTACTAGAATGGGGTGTTCAGGGTGGGTCTTTCTGAGGTGACATTTGACCTGAGACCAGAGAGAAAAGCATTAGCTAGCCCGATGTTGCAGGAAGTTCATTCCAAGGAGCTGGGACAGCAAGTACAATGGCCTTAAGTCAGAAAGAGACCTTGCATGTCTGAGAAACCAAAATTGAGCCCAGTGTAACTGAAGTGCAGTGACTGGGGAAAGAAAAGGATGAGGAATAAAATGAGGGCAGAGAAGTAGAACGGGCAGGGATTAGATCAGTTTGTAGGCCATGGAAGGAATCTGAATTTTATTCTAAGAGCAATGAAATCACCTGATTTAATACCTTCAAAAAGTTACTCTGGCCTCTATGTAGAGAAGAAAACACCATAGGAGGTCAGGAGTGGAAGCAGGAAGGCCCATGAGGGAATTGCTTCAGTAGCCCAGAGAGTGGCAGAAGTGGAGGGAAGTAAGCAGATGCAAGAGTCACTTAATAGTTGGGTCAGAATGCATATAAAGCAGTAGCATCTACCCAACAATTGAGGACAGTGTTATTACTGAATAAGCTGCCTCTGCACAGAGGGATAATACACAGCTTCCCAAGAAAAGAGGACATTTTTTTTCAGCGTTACTGTGTTCCTTACTGGCGATACGATCTCCTTACAGTCTGGGGTAAAATAGTTACTTCTCAGGTCCCAAAGGGAGAGGTAACATCACCTGCGCTGAGGGCCGTGTGTGCCATATCTAAAGCCTACAGGATCTGACACACTAGGGCTCACACCTGAGATCAGAACGTTAGTTCTCTTCGCAGCGCAGCCCCCTCTGAAGCTCCGTGCCCTCCGGGTAGCTGCAATACCCCGAGCTGCTGATTCTGCCGCCCGGCGCCCCAGACACCCGAGGGGCCCCGAGTCTCTAGGGGGCGCACCAGCTGAGACGGGCTCCGCCCCACCACTTGGGAAGGTAACAAAACCAGGGCCTCAGTTTCCCAACCTGCACACGAGACGAAGTTTCTAGTGGCGGAGCCCCTGCCAGGTGCCTGGTGGGATCTCACTGACGCGGGGGCTGGGAGCCCACTGCCCCCCTGGGCTCCCACCCGGCTCGCTGCGGCCCTCGGGGTCCCGCTTCTCGGCCATCTCCTTGTGCCGCGACCTGGAGACAGCGGGGAGCCTCACCCCTGTCGAAGTCCATCTCCTCCAGCGTCTGTTGCACACCGGACGCCACACCCGGATGAGAGCAGCACGGGCTATCGGCGCAGGGCCGCGGCGCCGCCATGCCAGCCTTGGCGCCCGCCCCCGCCCCCCGCCGGTTGTGCGCACGCGCGGCCGCAGCGGGTGGGCGGAGCGGACGCAGCAGAGGCAGCACCAGCTCTGGGATCCGCCCCTCGGCGGCCGAAGATTTCCTCGGAGGCCGACCCAGCTGGGCTTTAGCTCGGGAATCAATGGAAGCGGCGGGGCGGGGCTTATGGCGCACCACCGCGCTCCGAGGCGGCCGCGCGAGGGCGTCCCAGGCTAAGCGGAGTGCGGAGGCCGCAGCGTAGGATTCCCTCGCCCCGCCCCCCCCCCCCCCCCTCCACCTCCGGGCGGATGGCGCCGGAGCCCCCGGCTTCGTAGGTTGCAGGGACGCAGCGGGCGGGTGCGGCCGCTTGTCAGAGCCTGGCCCTCCAGGTTCTGTGTGCCACCGGTTTCTCCAGGGCAGGAGTCGCCGGTCGCGCCCCAAGGTCTTCGTCCTGTCTTTCCACAACCCCTCAAGGCCCAGTGACCTCGCTTCCTCCTCCTTCTTCACGTGCCTCCTGCCCATTTCTTGGAAGACCCCGTAGGAGGAAGGGGGTCACTTGTCCTGCCACTAGGAGCATGTAAACCCCGAGGCCAGGGACGGGCCTTTGGGTTGTACCGAACCCCCAATTCCACAGTGGGAACCTAATTTACTGAATCAGTCTTCATATGTCAACATCCTCAGGGCATGGGTTTATTGACCATGCAGGAATCTTAGCGTACCCAGAAGTCTCCAGATTCATAGCCCTTTCCTACAGCTGAGGACACCCGGGGCAGCGGCCCATTTCAGCCACCGCAGGCCCTCCAGACCAGTCACGTGTGGGGAGGACTTTTCAACTGTCTCTATCTGTGGGCATGAATTACAGAATCCAGGCTGGGGCTTGTTTTCCTTACAAGTATCTGGGCCCTCCTTGTACCACTACTTAGATAGGGCAGTGGCTTGGTGCACACTGGGTGGTAGTGGGGAAGTTCCATGCTCCGCATAGCTGAAGTGTTCAGGACTAACAATTCCTAGGGCATAGGTAGGATGGAGGTAGCCTTTCCTCCCCTAAGCTGGTTCAGAGCCCCATCCTCACACAAGCCAGTCCATACAACCTTAAGCTCTAAGAAGTTCCCCTCCTTTTACCCCTCACTCCCACTTCGCCTTCCCAGAGTTCTGGGAAACCAAGCCCCTCCCCACTCTCCCTGCCTCCCAGTGCCCTAACTTCTCCCTTTGGCCAGAAGCCAAAGCTGGCTTGAAGAGGCTGTGGCTCTGGTCTGGTTCCCAGCCTCACAGCTACCACTGTGGGAAAACACTGGCGCCTGGGCTATTCCCCGACTGGAGAGGGGCACAGGCAGGAGGGTAGAGACAATATTAGGGGCAGCTGACCCAGAACTATAGGGAGGTGAGGCTGGTCCAGCTCAGAATGTTTTAGCCCAAATGTCTTATCCCTACCACAGTAACATTGTTTTCTCGATTTTATTTGTCAATATAAAAATACTCAAATATTTACAACAAATAAATACGCGGGGACACAATAAGTTACACTGTTAGGAGCCCTCCTCCTAGGGCTGGGAGAGGATATGCAATATCCACAGCATGCCCACCCTCTCTCCTCCCTCCCCCTCCCCCCACACAACCTTTCCCAGCCCCATAAGGGAGGACATGTATAAAATACCACTGAACCCCAGGGCCAAGTGGGAGGCCCCTCCCACCCTTGCCCCAAACACACAGGAGAATCCATCTCCCTCCCCCCACCCTGAAAACATTCACAGCCCTAGGAGCAGGACCAGGCCCACCCCAGAGCCCTGGACCCCCCAAAAGGAGCACAGCACCCTGCCCAGCCCACCCCCATATGTACATCGCTGCCCCACACTGGGACAGGTGGGGGTAGGAGAGGCAAAGTGATACAACCCCTTCCCCTTCATAGCTCCAATGACTCACCAGGAGGACCCCCAGGCCAAGGGAAGACTTGACAGAAAAAGGAAGACTATCACACACACACATACAGGCACACACACAGAAACAGAAAGACTATGTCACGCACACACACACATGCACACACCCACATACACGTACATATAGATACAAACACACCCACATCTCCAACTTCTGCCTTGAAAAGTTTTGGCTGCTGGGGTCCCATGTGTCCGTGATTCACAGCCCCTCACAGAGAGGAGGAAGATGCCTTCTGCGAGGCTGGTGCCCTGGTGAGCCACACCAAGTGGCAGTGCCCGTGCTGAGCAGAGCAGGTCCTCATGGCCGGACGGGTGCTGGGCAGGGTCTGTCCCAGGCCGAGCAGGTGCCCGCGCCATGTCCCTGAGGTAGCTGATGCCTGTGCAAAAGTAGGAGCTGCACCTCCCACGCTGCCCCTGTGAAGCGGTGGGGGCCCCTCATACCGAGGACTCCTCAGGATTGGAGTCCGGCAGCGGCTGGCGCTGCTGCAGCTTGCGCCTCAGTTCATCAGCGAGCTCTGGCAGCGGGTGCCCAAGCCCGCCGCGGTCCTCCCCTCCCAGCTGTAAGCGGACGTAGCCATTGGCATTTGAGTTCCGCCCGCCCCCCAGGTGAAGCCGGGTCGGAGAAGGCAGGGGCTGGCCGGGGATGCCTGGAGGTGGAGAAGGGGGCCCGCCCCCGGGCTGGCACCGAGCATGTCCAGGCACAATCTTGAGGGAGCCGTCCGAGTAGTAGTAGCCAACAGGATCCCAGAGTTTCTCATCGGCCTCGGGGCCAGGCCTGAACGGGGGGCTGGTAGGCTCCTTGGGCAGCTCCAGAGGGTACACCAGGGTCCTCTCCGCCGCCTTGGCACCTTTTTCCAGTTCCTCCCGCAGCCGCCGGCGCAGGGACAAAACAAGCAGCAGCAGCACCAGGCACACGGCCCCCAGGGCCACCACAGCCAGCCACACCAGCCCCAGGTTTTCCAAGGGTGCCCGGGCCTCCAGGGTCACCGATGGACCCGCCACCACAGCCACCAGGTAGCCTTCAGCAGCCAGCCGCGCCCCCTGCTCCTCTGAAAAGCAGTGGTAGGCCCCGGCGTGGCGGGGCTGGGCGGCCATCACAACCAGAGCCTGTAGGCGGGCATCATAGAGGAAGGAGCCGGGCTGTTCGGCAGGCAGGTCCCGGCCCCCAAAAGTCCAGCGGGCATGGGCCAAATTGGAAGAGAGGCGGCAGGGCAGCACCAGGTCTGTGCCTGCCACCACGGTGATGTTTTTGGGTGTGAGCCTGACTGCAGCAGTAGAGAAAGAGAAAGCAGAGTTAGCACAGGAAACTCAGGGCCACGGGGAGATGCAGACATTCCAGCTCTGGCCTAGGGCCCATCCTACTGGGAGAGGGACAGAAAAGACAGCTCACCTTTCTTATTGCCACGGAGGTTACAAATGCCTGAGGTGTCTGAGACTGTCACGTGCTGGATCAGCAAGGACCTGGTGGGGGAAGCAGGGTCTATGGGCATCCTGACTCCATCCACCCTGCCCTTCACCCCTGGTTCCAGCATGTGCAGAGACCCACTCACCCAGAGTGGCCACCCACGGTCACACAGCGGCTGGTGTTGACACTCCAGGCACAGTAGGGGTCCCGAGCGAGGACGCAGTCTGCGCAAGAGCGGTACTTCATGCAGTCAGCCAGGGGCAGCTGAACCAGCTGAGAGCGGGAGCCTGCAAAGAGAAGCTTCTGCAAGAGAAGCGAGGCACAGGACAGTCAGCCAGGCCAGGACATGGCCCAGGGGCAGCTCGGACTGCTACATGAGAGCAAAGGGGCAAAAGGAGCCAAAGCAGGAAGAGGGCAATGCTGAAGTCTGAGGAGAGAAATCAAAGGACCAGAGAACACGCAGCGGGCTTATTACAAGCCATACACAATCCTAAGCACCTTATAGATGTGACCTTCTTAGATAGGAACAGCAGAACCATGAGGCTGAGGAATATAATCACACACACGCACACACACACACTCACACACACTCCAGTACAGTATAAATAGTTCAGGAAGTGTGTTTTCCGCTAGGCCCGTCAGCCTTCACAATAGCACGAGCATAGCATAAGGTGTTTTCCTCTCTTTGAATGGTGACTGCCAATCTGTGTTTCTTCAACTACAGACTTTCTTTTTGCCATTATTCCATGTTCTGGAGAACAATTTGAGCCATGATAGTTGGTCAAAGGCAAGCACATGAAAGTTCAGGGGTGTCACAAACAGACCAGAAGGGGAGGGTAGCACTTTGGGGAAATGGTGAACGGGTTGGGACTGGAGGGCAACTGGCAGCCAGTAGGTAGCATCATGAGCACATCATAACAAATGCAGTCCAAGAGGCCCGACCAACAGTGGCACCATCAGAGAAGAGGCTGTATGTAGCAGAGGCACAGCACAACCTCAAGGGGTCCGAAGGAAGCGTGGAAAGCAGCTGCCAAGGCCCGATGCTGGGAACACAGCCCCACGGGGACCTGGCTATATATAACGCCCGCGGAGCACAGATTCCGTGAGCACTTGTTTCCTGGAACTCGCCCAAGCTAAGCGAGGTGTGCTCGAGTGCCTCCCCACCCCTGTACTGGCCAAGCAAAGGACTAGGGAAGGTGTAGGGACAGGTGGGTGGGGCCTGATTACTACCTTGCTCCGGGATAGGACCAAGCTTTCCACAGGCTCCTGGTCAAACACCTGTAGCTCCTCGATCAGGTGAACCCAGGGCCCCAGGCTCACAGCCTTAAGCAGCCAGCCGTCTCCTGTGGGGGTTGAGGGAGGACAGGCGTAAATGAAAGGACACGGGGCCCCTGGGGCATCTCCAGATCTCCTTGCCGCAGACACACAGGCCTTCTTCCAGCTTCCAGTAGCCATGCCCACATAGCCACGTGCCTACCTGTGCCAATGAACAGCACTGTATAGGTGGCTCCATCAAGTCCTGTAACCCGGTCAGCCACCAGGTGGGTGAAGTTGGTGTCCTTCTTCACAAGCAAGGGCCGGCCCCACCGAGGCCCTACTTGCTCCTCCATCAGTGGGTGCTTCTTGATGAAGTTGAGGGTGTTATCAGGCAGCTCTAGAGAACTGGTATAGCCATGGCGTCGGTGCCAGTTGTTGATGCACTGGGGAGGGGTGAAGGGGGGAGAGCTGTCACCATGTGGGAATGGTACTGCGGCTGAGGGCAGGAGCCCATCCCTGCTCTGGAGGACTCACCGAGCCTGGCCGTGGGCTGGGTACTGGGTCAGTATAGCGGCCCCACTTCTGGGCTTGCTCACGGTACTCCTTGTAGGGACCCTCAAATACCCTCTGGATCTCTTCCAACTGGTACTCGCAGACTGCTGACAGGTCCACATCGCCCCTGTGAGGACAAGGGAGGGACCCCGAGTCAGGCGTGGTGCCCACTTTACTCCAGCTCATGGCAAGTACCGGGAAGACAGGGACCAGCACAAAGCAGTCGTGGGCGTGTGCAATGTTGTTGTCAGCTTTAATATACCACTGGGGGCAGGACACTGTGCATCTCCCCCAGGGAGGCTTTGAAAAGGGGCAGATGCCCAACATCTTCCTTGGCTTCCGGTCAACTGACCACTTGGACTTCACCCAGAAGACTGTACCCACAGATCCCTTCCTCCCACCCCTAAGGATTCCTGGCCAACTCACCATCGTGCACGAAAAACCCCAAAGAAGGTGGTGTTGTGCCAAGAGGCATCCTGAAGGGTGTGCAGTGCCTGCAGTTGGTTGAAGTAGAGCTGCCAGTCGGGGGCAGAGCACACCAGCCTCGCCTTCAGGAACGTGGTCCACTTCCTCTGCAGGGTCCGTGCACCCCCCATGTCGCCCTGGCAGATGGCAAGGGGACACTGCCAGTCAGTCCTGCCAAGCCGGCAGGGCTCCCAGGGCTCACCACTGCAGGACTCCGTACCTTGCAGACTCGGGCTACCCGAGCCACCACCTGTTCCGCATAGCAATCATACTCCACTGCCCGCTCACTGAAGAAGAAGTAGACCTTGTCATCGTCCCCTGTGAAGCTGCCCACACTCTCTGGTATGTAGGCAGAGCCTACAAAATGAGGTTCTACAGGAAAGAGAGAAGGGTTAGCGGGGGAGGGGGTCCTGGGACCCTTGCAGGGCCCCCCACCCATGGCTCCCCCTGTCCGCACACCAGCTCCTCCAGGCTCACCATTGAGCCAGAAGGCCAGGTATTCTGTCTTCATGGAGTGGTGAGGGCCCATGTTGCGCAGGATAACAGGCTCTGTACCTAGGAAGTTGTTGAGCGTGGCCGAGTACAGCTCGCCATCTGTGGGAGACAGATGATCAGGTAGACCAGAAGTGACGTGAAGACACATTCGGGACACACAGCCCCAAAGCGAGAACAAGTTCTGGGGGACTCCCCAGCCTGCAGCATGGACAGCCACTCACCCACAAGGAGACCAGTGTGGCCCTTGGCTGGGTCATAGGGACATTTCCCCTTCCCATCCTCAAACTCTCCACGCTCCAAAGTGAAGGTAAGCATGTCCTAGGGGTAGGGAAGAGACGAGGAGGAGGAGATGCAGAAGTGCCCAGGAGGGAGTCCAGAGAAGGGCAAGGAAGGGGACTGAAAGGAGAAAACAGCACTCACGATGTAGGTGCATTTGGGCTGGAAGGCGTAGGTACCACAGACGTACAGGTGGGATGTGTTGTAGGGCTGCAGGAAGCGGATAAAGTTGAAACACTCCGTCTGGGGAGAGAAAAGCATCCAGTTAAAGTATGAGGACCTGGCACTTGGCACACAAAAACCAAGAATGGGTCTGGGACCAAGGGAGAGGGTGGGGGTGGGGTAGTCAGCATGCGCCGCGAGGCCTGGCCGGTATCAGGGGCTCTGGCTTTCCTGGTGGTATCCTGAGCACTCACCTGGTTACTCTTCCCTTTCTGGATACACTCGGCCTTCTTCTCAGCTGGTGCCTCCCATGAGATCTAGGAAGAGGAGGGGGCACATCAACATCCCAGGTACACACTGAGCATGTGCCACAAGCATGGCCTGTGGCAGCCACATGGGGACACCAAGTGAGGACACACAGACCCCATTCTTTGGGACGGAAGAAGAGGACAGAAGCCCCAACCCGTCCCAAAGCTGCAGGTGGGGGAAAGCAGCATGCCCACTCTGCCAGGAGGGTGGACCTGGACACTGAGCAAGATTTCCACAGGGGAGAACAGCATAGGGGCAGCAGGGTTGAGGGGACAGCTTGATCAAGCAAAGCCCCTTTGGGCCCTGCCACTCTCATCACTCCTGTGTGCCTCCCGCTCCCAACCACCCCCATCTTCCCCCCCCTCCCCCGCCCCCCGCCTCTCACCGCTCCTTGCAGCTCTAGCGCCTCCACACTGAAGGCAAACAGGGCCTCCCGGGCCCCCACATACAGAAGTCCTGTCTGCTCAGTCAGGGTCAATGTCAGGAAGTCCTGGATGCCCGTTTGGGAGAACCGCCGCACTACTGTGGCCAACTCTGCAGGGACAAGGGGGTAGTGAGCAGGGTGGTGAATGGGAAGGCCTTCCTGGAGCTCCAGGCATCCCCCTCCCCCCAGAATTAGCCTTCCTCTCTACAGTGGTCTCCTGGCCCCAATCACCCCTGTTCCCACACTACAGCCAGCACCCCACAAGCAGATCCCAGCCAAGCACCCTGACTGGCAATAAAGGGCCTTCTTTAATAGCCTTTTGGCTCTAACAGCTCCACCCAAGCCTCCCTGGCCTTTCCCAGCCTGGGAGGAGGCAAATCTGGGCTGGTAAGGAGGAAGGAAAGATATCTCAGCCACAGCTTCCGGCCAGAGGAAGCCATCAGACTGATGGCCCTCACTCTCAGGGTCAGCAGCACCTCTGGCTGCTGAGCTGGGCTCTTCCCTCTCCCAGCTTCCTCTGCTACTGCTTCCTTTTTCACTGCCTGCTACCCACATCAGGGTCTGGCGAGGCCCTGGCCCCTGATTCAGTAGAGCAGTAGGTACAGAAGTTGTAATCACTCCTTGCCTTTGGAAACTCTTCACTCCAGCAGGACCTAAATCCAGGCTGCCAGAAATACGAGAGCAACTGGCTGCTGGGACAAACAGGGATGACAGGAAGACTTAGTTGGGGCTAGGAGGTCAAGCCAGGGTGGTCAAGGGAAACCAGAAGCTGGGGACCACAGACAGAAACTGAAGCCTTGGGGCTGAGAAGCCTCGTTGTCATTCACCATGCAAAGTACTACAATATTAATATAGTCACAGGATTCCTACATCAACCCCCAAAATAGCTGCTGACCTGTCTTCAGGGTCCCCCTAAACCAGTCTTAGTCTTTTGAGCCAGACACAGGCTGTCAAGGGAGGGCTTCATTAGCACCCGAGTGGAGCCTGTGGGAGGTGAGCTCATCCCAGGTCCCCAGAGCACAGTGATGATACAAACACCTGACATCATCTCCTACTACAGGTGTGTGTGCTCACAGGACTGTCAAGTCTGCTGTCCCCCCCCATGAGCACATGCATAAACACATCCAGGGCCACCAGAGGGCACAAGTGTCAGGGCAGCAGAGGGGGTCTATTAGGGTTGATAAGGGGGCTCCTGGGGGCAGAGAGCTAGAAAGACTTTGGGGAAGGGGGTGACACTCTTTGCTTTATGCCTGTCCTGGCTCAGTTTTGTCTCTGTGGGCTCTCAGTGTAAGCGCTAGTTCCAGAAGTAAGGCATGGAAGAGTGATAGAGAATGGTTTCTCTTCTTGCATAACAGGACCAGACAGGTCCTGTCTGAAGGAGAGATATCCCAGGACTCCCAGTTCTGGGTCCCTGGGGTCACTCACTCACATTTCTTAGAAAGCCGTGTCCGATACATTGGTGGGTTTTGAGCCCAATAACAGAATAAAGCTGGCATGATCTACAAGCAATTGCTCTTCTCCCCCGAGTAGTCCCTCCTGGCCTTCCTCCTCAGGACTTTAGGCACTCACCCCCAGAAGATACCGTCTTCCGGGGCACCAGGTTCCACCACACCTCAGCCCCAATGCCCAGGCCCCACAGCCCCACTGCCAGCAGCCAGACAGCCCAGTGTGGGGCCATGGCAAACGCCCCGGCTCTAAGCTCCAGGCCAGCTGCCCTGCTGGGGGAAAAGAAAGGGTCAGAATCATAGCCAGAGAAAACAGACCGGAAGGGGGCCCACACAAGCCCAAGCCGGGAGGCAGTGACAGGCTTTCCCAGGAGGCCCCTGGATTCCCCACTTGCCCAGTCCTTGGAGCAAAGACCTAGTCCCCTCCCACACCTGGGTCCAGCCCCCACAGGTTTGGAAGGAGCTGGGGTCCCCCAGAGGGGAGGAGAGGAGCTGAATCAGCTGGAGGAGTGGACACTCCAAGAAGCCTTCTCTAGCCTCCAGGCTCTCACCCACTCCCTCTCAACAGGAAGTTGTTTGAGAAAATAAAAAGGGGGCCCCCCTCCCCCACACTCAGGCCTGACAGATTTGAGGATTTCTTAAAATAACCTCTGGAAGCAGGACCTGCCCCCACTGGGGCTCCAGCCAACCCCAAGATGTACTTCTGGCACGCAAACCCCTTGGCAGGGTGAAGGGGCATAGGGTGGGTGGGCGGTGGCAGAAGCCCCCCAAGGAGAGAGACTTAATGCAGCAGGCGTGAGGGGGTCCCGGCCCCAGCCTCTCCCCTCCCCCAGCGCAGACAATAGCCAGGCAGAGCCCCAAACACCGGTTCCACATCAGCACGGCCGAAGTGGGGCCGGGAGCCGAAGGGGCCCAGCTTCCCGAGGCCCCTTTGTTGCCCAAGAAGGGAGGCAGGAAGTGGGTGGGATGGGCGTGGAAATGACCCGGGCCTCATCCTGTTCCTCGCACAGCCTCCTAAGAGACACTAACCCTCGGGCTGAGAGATGGCGGGACAACAGAGCCGGCTCCAGTCTAATCAGGGATCTCCCCACGACGCTCTCAGGCGGGGGCGGGGGGAGACGAGGGGTGGGTGGGGAGCGCGAGAGGGGTTCCTCTTCGACCGCGGGGGACGCCCGGTGCAGGACAGGCGCCTGCTGCGCTCCCCCAGGATCTGACAAACCTTCCCAACTCAGGGATTGCGCCCCCGGGACCCCAGCCTGGGCAAGCCATCTGGATTAATTTCTACTGCCCCAGCCCTCCAGTGCCAGGTACAGAGACACAGAATCTGGGGACCTGCTCACCCCAAAACAAAGGGTACCCAAGACCTCGTCCTTGATCACCGTCACTGCCGCCCCCCCCCCCCCCAGATTCTCCCCTCCCCCAGCTCCCGGGATTTGAACGCAAACAAAGCGGCGGCGCTGGGAGCGTGGCGAGCCCGGCCTGCGGACGCCCCCTGTCGGCCCAGTATCCCGGCACTGGAAGGGCGGGGGGCTGGGGATACGTTCACCCCTCCCTCCTCCGTCCCCCCAACACACCCCCAGCCTTCCCTCTGCCCCTCACCCTAGGCCAGGGCCAGACCCCGCGGCGCGCTCGGAGAATCGCCAGCACACTGGTTCCCCCACCCCCAGCTCTTCCCAGGGCGGGGAAGCAGGGGCACGGCTGGGTGGGGGCTGGAGGAGCGCGGGGCCCAGGCGGTGCGCCCCCCACACTCGCCCACCCGGACCACGGGTGGCACGAACAGGGCTTCCGCGGCTGCAGGGTGAGCGCTCCTGCCGGGGACTGTGCGGCCCGGCTCGGGTCGGGAGCTTGGCTTTCCAGGACAACCCGCCTCCTCAGCCTGAGCAGGCGGGCGGGCGGGGGGCCGCGGCAGGGAAATCCGATCCCACAACATCGGCCTCAGTCCAAGCCCGCCCCAAACTTTCCGTCGGGGGTGGGGGAGCAGGGGGCAGCTCGGGGGCCTGGAGAGGATCCTGGCTGCCGACCTGACAGCAAGGGGGACCCCCGGTCCCATCAGCCCCACTCCCCCTGACCAGTCTGCGCCTCCGGACGCTATGGCTGCGGGCACTGCTCGCCCGGCTCCCGAGCCCCCGCCTGGCAGCCCGCGAGGGGCGCAGGAAGGATCTCGGACGGACAGCTGTCCCCGCTGCTACCCCTCCCTGCGCCCCCAGACTCAGTCCCTCGCGCGTGCGGCAGCCCCTGACCGAGTCGGGGGACAAAGCGGCGGCCCCGGAGCCCTGGCGCTCCCGCCCCGCGCTACCCTGGCCTCACTCACCTCTTCTTCGCGGCTTGAATCCCTGGGCGCCGCCCTCGCGTTGGGCTTGGATCACGGTCCGCCCCTACCCGCGCGCCACCGCCCGCCTGCGCGCGCCCGCCCTCCCTCCTCCGCTGTCCCCTCTGCCACCGCCCCTCGGTCCCGGCTCGGCTCGGCGCCCCTGGGCTCGGGCTCCCCGCGCCACCGCGCCGGGCGCCGGCTCTTTCTCCAGAGCTGCCGCCGCTCTCCGCCCCCTCCCCCCTGACGTCAGGCGGGGTGGGAGGGGGTCGAGCGGAGGCCGGGGGCGGGACGCGAAGGCCTGCCCCGGAGGGGGCTGAGACCCGCCGCGACCCGCCGGTCTCCCACCTCCCTTCCCGCGGGCTCCGACCCCCGACCCTCCCCGCGCCCTGCCGCCCCGCGCCTCGAAGTCCCGGACTGCGCCACCGCGCCGGGAGGTGGGGCGGAGGAGGGACTCCGGGCATTGCCTTAGGGGGATCGGACTCACCCGGTCTTTCTGAAGTGTCCCCTAAGGCCAACTGCGGACTGGGCGACCGGAGTCAGGAATGGGGTTGAGGGGCTCCCCACGCTGCAGTTACAGGAACGAACGCAAGCCACCTCGGAGCGAGTATCCGAGGGAGGGGTGCAGGAGAAACCGAGGCTCCTCTTCGGGGCGGACCTAAGTGGTCTCTCTTTTGCCCCCCAGTTCTACTTCGTTTCTTGGCCCCAACGCCCACTGGCCCCCGCAGTCAGACTGGAACGGGTCTTACCAGCCAGGATGACCCACTCATCTCCAGCGAGTCTGCCCCTTGTTTTTCATGCTCCACACAGAGGGGCAGCAGCACCCTTACCCAGCTCCCGGTGAAGACAACCCTCCACTCCTGTTGCACAGAGCCTACCCCCAAGAAATGACTCCTTCTGATGCCACTGGGTGACTGAATAACAAGTGACATGAGCCCTGGTTTTCAGATGAAAGCGGCTGAGGGGAGCCGCGCTGGAGAACGAACCACCACCTTTAGAACAGCCTGCCTCTGCCCACAGTGGCTCCTAGAAGTCACTTGTAGCTCTGGCCTCCGTGCTGGGGTGGACCTTGCCAGCTGGTTCTCAGAGCTGGGCAGGTGGACAAACTCCAGGGAGGCCGGCCCACCGGCACCCAGACACAGATGCCTTGCCTCCTCTTGGCTAAGGGCAAATGACAGAGGTAGAGTCTGGAGCCCCGAGGCTCTGGTGGTAACTTTAAGCGGGTGCAGTCCTGGAGGGGAGGAACACTAGGGCCCCGTCAGCAGATCTGGATTATAAATCAGTCCCGACAGGAGCTTTTGTTCTGAGTTAAAACTTGGCATCTGAAAGTGGAGACCAGAAGAGTAGTGGAGATAATTGGGAAAAGCAGCCCAGTTTGGATTCAGTAACAATCGGGTCTTTGCTGGTACACATAAAGGCCCCTTCTCCCGCACTGGCCAAAGCCACATTTCGCAGCTCCTTTCCACCAGAAAAAAAGCTGTGATCTTGGAGATGGCTGAAGATAGAGGGCAAGCCAGTTAACAATTAGCATGGGGTGGGCAGGGAAGGCGCTGTGCTTCAGCTGGCAGGGAGGAAGGTGTGTAAGACTCATCCAGGTTAGACCCTGGGTCTATTTGTAAGTGGAAGTAAACTGATATGCAAATGCACCTTACATTTGTTCTGTGCTTTAGACTTTGCAATCTGCCTTCACATACATTTCCTCACATCATCCTCACGGCCACTCTTTAAAAGGTAGGTATTGTTTCTCCGATTGTATAGATAAAAGGAGTCTTAGAAGGGTTAAGCAACCTGCTTAAAGTCACGTTGATAATTAGCAAGGTCAGAATGTCAAATCAGGTCTCGGGATTCCCAATTCTGTCTTTCCACCAAGTCAGAGTGTATCCAGACAACTTTTAAGCCCCAGTGTATTCCCTGCTGTTTTTCCTCACCCCCACCAGGCAGAGACTTGAGCTCCTGGCTCCACCTGCAAAATGGCCCCAGTGGAAAGTTTCAAAAGGTGGTTTGGTTTCACTGGCAGGGACAGTCTTCTGTGCCTTATGGCAGGCTTTTCTGTTCCTGCTAACAGACTCTGGGAGCCTTTCCCTCCCAAATGCTCCTCAAAGATAAAGCTGCAGCTCCCCCGCTCCCCTCTTCTACCTTCACTCATTTCCTGCTGTGTTCTGTTCATTTCCAGCACTAGCCTTTTCTGTGGGTGGGTGGGCAGAGGATAAAGTTTCCTGCATGACTACTTGCTCATGATTCATACTTATTAATAAAAGCACAACTGGTCAAAAATGAGGATTCCTGGGTTTTAAATTAAGAAAAAAAAATACACTAAAAAAAAAAAAAAAGAAAAAGAAAAGGCTCCCGTACCTATCCTGTCTCCCTAGGGCCTGTCTGGCATATTCTTTTTAAGGAACCCACCCACCCTTCAGGCCTTGGCCTTGACAGACCCTCCTGCTCACCTGCCTTTGGCCAAGTCAAGAAAAGGCACAGATATGCTAAATGCCTTCTGAGGTTCTCTAAGGACCCACTGGCAGCTCAGCGCAGGCCAGTCCCTACAGATGGGCCCTGGAAGCTTTTTTTTTTTTAAGTTTTTTTTTTTTTTTATTTTTTTTTTTTAAAATTTTTTTTTTTCAACGTTTATTTATTTTTGGGACAGAGAGAGACAGAGCATGAACGGGGGAGGGGCAGAGAGAGAGGGAGACACAGAATTGGAAGCAGGCTCCAGGCTCTGAGCCATCAGCCCAGAGCCTGACGCGGGGCTCGAACTCACGGACCGTGAGATCGTGACCTGGCTGAAGTCGGACGCTTAACCGACTGCGCCACCCAGGCGCCCCTTTTTTTTTTTAATTTATTTTGAGAGAGCACAAGCAAGGGAGGGACAGAGAGAGAGGGGGGAGAGAGAATCCCAAGCAGGCTCTGCACTGCCAGCACAGAGTCCAACCTGGGGCTTGAACCCATGAACTGTGAGATCATGACTTGATCTAAAGTCAGGCGCTTAACTGACTGAACCACCCAGGCGCCCCGGGCCCAGGAGTCTTATCTGAACAGCAAGCCCCCTCTTTTTCCTCCACATGTTGGTCATGTGCCATGGTGTCCCTCATTTGGGTTCTTTACCCCTAGCTCTCATGAGGCAGTTTTTGGATGGGGGAATGGAGCCCAGGGTTCACCCTGGGGTTCTTCAGTCAGCACTGCCTGGCCAAGTTCCAATGGATCTAGGAACTGTTGTCATCCCGCAGAGGGGGAAATGAGAAAGCCTGGGTGAGCTACCCTTTGGGGATCTTTCTGAGGGCTTGGGGACTGAGGTGAGTGGGGACATAGGAAAAGGACTTCCTCTTTCTACTTCCTCCTAAAGGAGAGTTATCAAAGCTGTCCACCTGGGAAGCCTTTCCCTTCCCAGCCCCTCCCTGCCACCATCACCAAGAGGAAGCAGGAAAACATCCGTCATCACAGCCCCGGATGCTGCTTTTCCAGTGGCTTCAATCAGGATATCCCTCAGCCTTTTCCCAGGGGCTTAGAGATCTGGAAAGGGCAAGCGGTGAAGTTGCCAGCACCACTGTGGAATTCTTGGCCTAGAGGAGATTGAGTCTCTAACTGGTCCCGGGCCCGTTTGAGAAGATGTGGTCAGCTCCCAGCCAGTTCCAGAGAGGGCCCGTTACATGTCCCAGGGAATACCGGACGCCCTTGGGTGATCTCGAAGTGCACCCCTCTGCTCAGGTTACAGCTAGGTCTCTGGAGGAACTGAGTACTCACCAACACCTCCTTTCTCCTTGGTATCTATTTCCCTCTTGGGGATGAGTGTGTTTGGGGAGCAGGGGAGGAGGGGTCAGTGCACAAGAATCAGGATTGGGGGAAGGGCTCCAGATGTCTATGCTGATGGACAGCACCATCTCTTTCTCATAGCCACATAGAGGCGGCTTCAAGAACTGGAAACTCCCCTGTTCAGCCTCTCGGGCCTCTCTACTCCCTCTCTGCCCTTGGCAGTGAGAACAAAGAGGGGAAATTTCAAAGGTGATTTCCAGGTTTCCAGAGCAAACTGAAGAGCTGAGGATTAACTGTCAGGATGTGCAGTGTCAGAAGCAGGGGCAGCCCTGAGGGAGGTGAAGGAGGTTGGCTCACCAGAGCCTTTGCTCTTTTATCAGAGGATCTCAGGCCTACCTGATGCCGCTGGGGCCTCAGTGGTGCTCCGGCCAGGAGGGCCTGTGATGCGGCCAGGAACAGAAACCAGAACTCTGAGTCGAGTCACCCTGGGCATCCAAGTCACCCTGGCCAAGGACTTCTTCCACCTCTCACCTGGCAAAGGGAACATGGCAGGGAGATGACCCAGAACTCTGCCCTCTGAATTATAGATGCCCCCAGCTCCCAGCATTCTGGGCACCCAGCAAGGGAGGCAGCCATGTCTAAAACAGGCCCAGGAAGTGATGGGCTACCCTTTAGGTCTGCAAATTGAGCCACTTGGCCTGAAGGTCCTTTATTTTGAGGGGGGTCTCTCTCCTGGTTAGCCTGACTTACCCTGACCCCTGTGGCATGAAAGATCAAAGGAGAGGGGCACATAAACAGAGAAAGTCGTAAGCACCAGCCATGGTGAAGCTCCACCGGCAGACACTCGGGTTGAGCTGAGGCGTAGGCACAGGCCATCCTCTACTACTTCCACCTTTCATGGATGGCCCTTGCAACACCCCCTTCCAACCGAGAGTCAGGAGGAGCCTGAGACAGAGAATGGGGATACCCAGGGCCTTCCCGGCAGTGGGGGCGGGGCACAGGGCCCACTTACTTCTCAAGGGGGGGCAGGTCAAAGACAGCCAGCACTTCACTAACAATCAAGGCCCACAAAACTGATCTTGGGTAAAGCTGAGGGAAAGCAATAGCAGTATCCAGAGCTGTCTTTTGGCTCTGCCACCAACCTCCCCCCCCCCACCCCGCTAGCCCCCCACCCCGACTTCTAAGTCTGGGGCGTTGATTCCAGAACTCAACAATAAACTGAATTAAGAGTAATTACAACCCTGACCCACCATTTCACTCTGTGTATCCTCCCCAGCAGGGTGGGGGTGGGGTAGTCCCAGACTGGGTCCAAAAATTGTTCCCCATTCCTGCTCCCTGGGTTTCTGACACCTCTTGGGGCCATAGGAATAACTGCTCCTCCCTCAGGATTTACAAACAGCCCTCTGGGGCAGGGGGCAGGGCCTAGGAAGACCCAGTCACATGACTGTCCGAGGTGGGAACTCAGCACAGCAAATCAGAGATGTCAGGAAACTGGACACTGGGCAAGAGCTCTCAGGATAGGGATTGAAGGAAATCTTTTAAACCACCGATGCTGAAATAAGACTTTAGTGTGCACAAAGAAAGCTCACATTAGTGACGGAGAGAGGAAGGAGGGTGGGAGGGCCCAGGAGGCCCTGGGAAACCGGAGTGTGGAGACAAAGGCCTTGGGGCATAGGAGATGGCTGGGAGGGAAGGAGAGCGGAGGGGTGGGCCAGGCAGGGAGAGGCCATATCCGTTGCCTGGTGGGGGTCAGGGGCCGTGTGGAGGCAGGCTCTTGCTTCACCACACTGGTCCTCCTCTCGCTTCTGTTGTTCTTAGCTTCCTCCTGTTCCCTGAGCCCTGTTCGCTTCCTGCCAGAGCCAAGAGCCTAGGGCCGGCCCTGCCCTGCTCCTTTAGTCTTTCCAGGGGCTGAAGTACTGGGCCTGTGGCAAGGAGAAAAACAGAGTGTGATGGCCCTGGCCCAGGTGGTGCCCACCGTCTTGATGCTGCTCCGACTCTTCAGCAGCAACATTCACTGCAGGCTCCTCGTGTCACGTGCTGAACTACAAAAGTCCTGTGGCTCCCAGTCCAGGGGAGAACACGGCGGGTCAACAGGCCACTTGACCACAGCACATGAGTGCTCTGTCTGGGTTCCCTCTACTCCTGGCTCGAAGGCCCAGGGCAGTGTGAAAGGAAAGTGGGGCTGGCCTCTTGACTTTGCCAGGCCACGAATCACTTCTTCTTTTCATGACAAACATGCTTTTCCCCACCAGAGACTAGTGTGATCCAGTTGCTTGGGGATTGAGGGTGAGGTTTGCTCTCCAGCTTTCTCAGAGACTTGTGAAATCTGAGACCCAAGCCACAGCCTGTGGCCAATGTGTCAGACCCAAGTCAGAGGTTACAGGAGGAAGGACAAACAGAGAAGTCAGAGCACAGGCAAGTTGGGAGCCCAGGAGCATTGGGAGGATGGGTGGAGAGATTCTCACCAGACCCAGCCTGTCTCCATCAAGGGCTGGGGGCTAGGGGAGGGAAGAGTTCCTGAGCCAGCCGGTGCTGCCTGTCAGAGGGACAGAGGCCAGAAGAGAGGCTGCCAGAGCAGGGGTTGGGCTGTGCTTAAGTCTGCAGGCTCAGGAGTCAGGCTGGATCTGTGCCTTGGTTCTGACATTTACACGCTGCCTGCTGCCTGTGTGATGGGGCAAGCTATTTAACCTCTCAGTGACTCTGGTTAGCTTGCTCATCTGTAAAATGGGATCATAACAATACCTGTCTCATGGGGTTATCTGGATTCATAGAGAAAAGAGTCTTAGTTCAGTAAGTAGTACCTATGACTATTATTACCTAGAGAACTTGAGAAAATCAGGGGTGTGGAGGTTGTTGCTACAGAAATTGGAGAGACCAGGGCAGACTGAGAGGGTCCCTTTCAGCAGAGTAGGAGGCCAGCCTCAGGCCTGCAGAACAAGTGGGAAGAGGGTAGACAGTTGGGTCCTCTGGTGCCCCTTCCTGGCCCTGCTCACTGCTACTCCTGGCCCAGGCTCTACCCTCTTTAGGATGAAGTTTTTCTTTGCTTTTGCCCAGGAATTGGGCTCTCTGTTTCTCCCTCACTATACCCCCACACTGGGCATTTGATCCTTTTTTTTTAGGTTTATTTATTTCTTTGGAGAGAAAGAGTGCATACACACACACACACACACACACACATGCACACACACACGTGGGGAATGGCAGAGAGAGAGGGCGGGGAGAGAGAACCCCAAGCAGGCTCCTCCTCAATGTCAGCTCAGAGTCTGCCTCAGGGCTCAGAACCAAGGAGATCTGACCTGAGCCGAAATCAAGAGTCCCCATGCTTAACTGCTAAACCGACTGAGCCACCCAGGCGCCCCAGGGCATTTGATTCTTGATAAGAAAGATGTAGGTCCTCCAAGGCAGCTCCACACCCCATGCTGCCTTCTCCACCCATCTGCCAGTCAGGAGCTCAGGAGTTGCAGTGGGGGTTGGCATGCTGCTGGCTCTGGGCAGCCCACCTGACCACTTCCTTCCCCTCCTAAGCGGCGGGGGGGGCTTGAGGGGGCACCACCTGGGGTTGGCAGTGAGCCAGGAGTTCCTGCCAGCGGACGTAGGTCTGGGCCGCCAGGTCCTTGAGTCTGGTCCGGTGCATGGCGTGGGGGCTCTCCCGGATATGGGTGTTGATGTGGCGGTCCAACTGCATGCACAGCAGCTGCAGCTCTCCCTGCAGGGGTGGGGTGTTCATGGGGGAGGGTGTGGCATGGGCCAGGCCCATCCGTAGTAGGGAAGGAGGGAGAATGAAGTCAGAGAAAGGGAGGGATAGATTTTTTTTTTTAATATATGTTTTATGTTTATTTACTTATTTTTGAGAGGAAGAGAGAGTAGAGGGAGGAACAGAGAGAGAAAAAGAATCCTAAGCAGGCTTCCATGCTCAGCGAGGAGCCTGATGCGGGGCTTGATCTCATGACCATGAGATCATGACCTGAGCAGATATCAAGAGCCGGATGCCCAACTGACTGAGCCACCTAGACGCTCCGAGAGGGACGAATCTGAATGACTGCCCAGAAGTAGGGTGGGAAAGGGAGGAGAGGAACAGGGCAGCTGCTGGGGGCTCGGGTCAGTATCCATTAGCAATGCCTCATGGGACACTGGGAGAAGGAAGGAACCTGGCTCCCCAGACCCACTTCTTTCTCAGCCTCCCACTCTTTGCAGCTCCTGACAGTGGGCTGGCCTCCACCTTAGCCTCTTGGATAACTCACCCACTGGTCTGGAGTAATGTCCTGGCAGCTGACCACCACCCCGGCCAGGGTCAGAAGGCTGTGGCACAGGTAGCAGACCTGGGAAGAACAGAGAGAGACAGGCTTCCCTAACTCCGTCCCCTCCAGACTCCTTGTTCTCAGGCCCAGCGGCCGAGGACAGGGACTCAGCCCACCACTGGGCTTCCACCGACAGTTTCCAAGGAGGTGTCTCTAAGGAGGGCTATAGACCCACTCACTCAGAACTCTTCCTCTGATGAATGACTATCCTCCCTTCATTCAGAAAAAGGAGAAATCTAATCTCTGCCATCTAGAAACCCATAAGGTCACGCAGCCCTGTCCCGGGAGCCCAGCCTGCTGGGGACCTGTCCACTCTGACCTCTGCCCAGTATCTGTGGTCCCGCTCTGTTCGCTGAGGCACCCACCCATGCCAGATGCCACTATTCTCTATGTGAGGGCATGGCCCCTAGGTGTCCAGCTTGTCCCTCGGCAGGACACCACTTGCACAGACAGACGTGGAGCCCTGTCTGGACAGTCAAACCATGTCGACCTGAGGAGGCAGATGAAGAGAAGAGAGGCAAATGGGAGACAGCTTTGGTTTAGCATCTGCACACTTTATCCTCCAACTCATATCCTTGCTCTTGCCCCCTGGACACTTGGGAGGGGGGATGTGCAAACAGAACGAAGGCCAATTCCATCAGATCAGGGAATGGTTTGATTCCTGGATGCCCCTGGACTCTGTCGCTGCCCATTCACTTATGGGACCTTCATCTGCTGTGCAGACCAAGTGAGGTGCAGGGAGGACCCTCAAAGACAGGTGTGGCTTCTGACCTGAAACACAGCCTGCTCCTTGTGCTCTGAACTCCTCTCTGTGGGCACTCCCCTCCTCCACTCAGAGGTGCCTGTTGCCTTGTCCCCTTTAGACTCCTATGTCTAAGATAGGGAGGGTGGCAGGAAACAACCCCACCGTTGTGCCCGTGGCCGATAACTAGCTCTCAGGCTGAGCTGGGATGGGAGAGGCGAGCTCCAGAGACAGCCAGCAGGGTTTAAGCATGGTGATAACAGGGCTAGAGCTTAGAACCAGCCCAAGCCTCCCCTGTGCCCCCACTTTCTCTGCCTATACCGTCCTCCTCTCTTAGAGTATCTGGAGATGCCCCAGAAACAGCAGTGGCCACTCTGCACAGACCCAGTAGCCTCCTTAGGGCAGAAGCCAGAACCACTTTTGAGGGCACCAGACCTGATACTATGGAGTATCGTCTTGTTGAACTCAAATACTACTCTGCAAAATCCTGAGAAGGGAAGCCACCTACCCCCACCCTGGACCCAGCCTGCTCTTCAGCGTGACAGCTGAGGCCCACAGGTGGTGTGACCCCACGGTCTGGCCAGGTTGGGTGACACCACACCCCGCAGGCAGGGAGAAGACGCAGTGGGGAAAGCCAAGGGGAGCGCCGGTGTGCCTTCCGGGCAGTGCTGCCCCAGGTTGGGCAAGATCCAGTTTCTGAGCCAGCTGCTCCTGTCAGGTCCTGCAGCTGCCCGTACCCGAATCCCCCAGCTGGGCTGGCGTGTCAGTGAGCTGGCTCGCTGGCAAGCTGCTCCTTCCCCCAAGCTCCCCTTCCCCAGCCTGTCCTGGCCTTAAGAAGGTCCACAGCATTCAGAACATTCAGAACCCTAACGCCTCAGTCCTCGCAAAAAGCTCAGGCCGCCCCCACTGCCCCCATAAAGCAGGCACAAGTCTGTATGCCAGACACTGTGCCTTGACTAAGACACAGCCACAAACACTTAGACATTAGAAAAAGATACTTCAGAGGCACCCGGGTGGCTCAGTTGGTTAAGCATCTGACTTCGGTTCAGGTTATGATCTCCTGGTCTGTGGGCTCAAGCCCTGCGTTGACCTCTGTGCTGACACCTCTGAGCCTGGAGTCTGCTTTCCATTCTGTATCTCCCTCTCTCTCTGCCCCTCCCCCCCCCCCCCCCCACTCTCTCTCTCTCTCTCTCTCTCTCTCTCTCTCTCTCTCTCAAAAATAAAAAACATTAAAAAGAAAAGAAAAGAAAAAGATACTTCAGGAAGGCAATCATTTGGTCAACAAATACTAAATCTTAGCTTCCCCATGGACCAAAAGGAGAAAGTATCCTTCTAGGTTTTTTTGGTGGGGGAGGGGGTGATATGCAGCTCAGAAGGCTTCAGGGAGGAAGTGACTAAGCTAGGCCAGGCCTCAAAGGAACAGCAGGATCTGAGGTGAAGATGGCCCTGTTAAGGGTGGTGGCTGGGCTAAGATTACAACACCAGACAGATCCTAGGGCTGATGCAAGAAACAGAGGCAGGGCACATTGGGGGACTGACCATCAAGTGGCTGGCTGGGTTGCAGCAGAGGGGATGGAGGGAACATCCTGAGGACAGGGCTGGCCCCAGACAGCCTAGACAGTGAGCAGTGGAGGCCATTCGAGGCTCTTGAGCAGAGAGGTTGGGTTGTGGGAACAGACGGCCCCCAACCCCACCAGGGAAGGAGGCACCAGAATCAGTTTTGATGGAATTCACTAGAGTGAAAATGTGGCTCTCTCTGACAGGATTATAGGATGTGAGAAATAAGTCCACCAACCCAATCAAAAGAGGAACAGAGGAATGTGGAGACTTGGAGCACAGTGAAGTGAGGCTTTAATCAACGTTCTTGCAAGAGCAAGTGTTTGATGGACAGGCACACTCGGGGCAGTTACAGCAGACAATTCATCTCCTAGCGTGCAAGTCCCTCCCCTGGTTGCTCATTGGTTGAGTACTACAGAGGTTACAGCCTTACTGGATGTCACCTATGCTCGTGTAAGGCACAAAGTAGTCTGATTGGAACAAATGTATGTTCCTTGAGGTGATGCAGAGACTTTCAGTCCCTCTTCTCTTTGTTCCCTGGAGCATGTTCATTGCAAAGCCCGCGAAAATAAGCCTGCAAAATGGAGAGGGGAATAACCTGAAAGTGTCTAAGGGTTTGGGACTCCATTGTTGGAGGGTTGGCGGCAGGGGGGGGGGGGGTTCGTACATATTTCCAATAGGTTGTAAACCTACTGTTAACCAGTCAGCACAGCTTTTATTTGGTATTTCTGAAAATGAATCATCTCCCTTACTTCTCACATAGGACACCCTTTATCTTTTCTTTTCTAGGGTTATTTTTCTACAATGTGGGTGCTTTATTCGGATAACCTAAATACAATTAAAGTTTTTAAAATTAATTTTAAAGAAGACAATACCAGTTATTATTGATTGAGCCTATTGGGTTTAGGGTAGGTGTGGGGGCAAGGGAGAAAGACATGACCCTGAAAAAGAGCAGTGCTCTTAGCACGGGGGCCCCTCTTTGAGAGGGCACTGAACAAACTGCTAGCGAGAGGTGGTAGGAGTTGCCAAGAAAATACCCAAGGGCCACAGAGCCATGGGTTGGTCAGAGGAAGGCCGGGGAAAGACGCCTATCTGAGTGATCTTTGCATTTCAGAGGCCCCTGTGCTGTGTACAAAGCCCTGGGCTAAAAGGGATCTTGGAGCCACTCTGGAATTGGTACAGAGGCCAGTCTCTGTCCCTGGAGGTTTCAGGCAATCTTGCTCCCCCTCATCCACCCCCCCCCCCCAAAGAATCTATCTTCTCTATCTTCTGGGAGGGAGGCGGGATGAGGGTGGGTCCAGGATCTGAGGAATGCCCTGGAGGAAAGTCTGTGCTGTGGGGGATTTACTGAGAGAAAAAAGCTGCTTGGGACTAAGTGTGTGTGGGTTTCACAACTTGATTCTTAGGCTGATTCCCATCATTGAATCTAGAGGGAAAATCCCAGGAAAACTATTCTGAATGTGTGTTGGGGGGGTGGGGGTGGCGAATAACAAGAAGGAAATGGTAGTCCCGAAGATAGGACCCTGTTTACCACATTTTATAAGCTGATTTCCCAAATCAGGAAGAAAACCTTGCCCACTACCTACAAGGAGGGCTGAGTGCATATCTTCCTTACACTTAGGGGTGATCCCTTGAGGGGAGGCCCTTCAAGGAAGACTTTGATCCAACGTAAGGGGAGGTGATTCAACGGGTGCACAGAAATCACCACAAAGACAGCAGTTTTTATAGTTGTACTTTTGGGAAAAAAAGGTTTCATACTGCATGGGAAGCGTCCAGCCCATCTGGTCCTCTCCCTTTCCTGAGACATCCCCCCACCTCCGCCGTGACCCCGGCATTGAGGAGAGGTAAGAGACAAAAAGAGCTCATCTAGAAAAAGGGAAAAGGAAAAAAGGTGGCACTGAGAGCATGCATAGCTTCTTCTGAACCCCACCCTTCCCAGACTCTTCTCCCTTGCTCCGTTTTGTGAAGGTTCCAGGAGCAGACATTAGCAGAAACTGGGGCTCTGGCTAGGAGGGGGCTGCACCTGAGCCTCCTTCCTCTGAGAGGCAGGCCCTGGGCACCAGCAGAGGTGGGGAGGGCAGGCCATTCTCTGGAGGACACAGAGTAAACAGCCAGGTGTGGGAGTTACGTTTCCTGCTCCAGTCACACCGTGGCCAGCTCCTGAACTTAGCAAGCCTGTTCCTGTCCTGGCTGGCACCACGGAGACATGGGGCTGTCTTCCCTTTCAAGACACAGGGAAGGGAAGTTGGGCCTGGGCCATGCAGCAGCTGGGCTGGTACACGGAGACGCCAAGGCCCCCTGCCTTCTCCCATTTCCTCCACAGCTGGAAACGCAAGGTGGCCCTTTCCTCAGCCTGAGGCACTTCCAAGTCCCTTAGTGTGTGTGTGTGTGTGTGTGTGTGTGTGTGTCTGGAGGGGGTAGAAGTCAGTGTGGCTTCAGGGTTAAAGGGCAGTGCAGAGACACTCCTTGGAGTGGGGGTGGGAGGTGCTATGCTTCTCCGGCCTTCAGGATGTGGTCTGAAGAATGGGCCCTCACCAGCTCAGGTGGCACAGCTCCTCCCCCACTGGGTGTCAGTGGAGGCTGGGAAGTCCCTATGGAAAATGAAGCCTAGGGAAACCTCAGTCAGCAAGTTGGGGAAAGGTAGAGTCTGAGGGTAAGGAGTGGGACGTGCCTGAACCCAATGTGGACAAGACGAGACTGTCCCCTGCCAGTGAGGCCTTTAGCTTTCATTTTCTGGGTCTCTCTCCAGAGTCAGGCGGGCCAACTTTTCTGGGAAGTTCTGTGCTGTGCAGTATGCCTCCTTCCTGGCTCTAGAGCCTGAAGGCGGGCCCTGCCCTCCCCCTGGGGAAGGAGGACAAGGATGAGGGATAGGGCCTGTCACCCTCCCAGGAGGAGGGGAAGGCCAAATTCTCCTTTATCTGGTCCAGCTAGTTTTGACCCCGGGAACCACCAGCCAAGTCTCCATTTGTAGCACTTTCGTCACAAGACAAAAGGAAAAAAGGGTGAACATTTCCCAGGAATTTCATCCTTTAGAAAATTCCCCTCCAGCTAATGCCAAGGAGCAGGCTGTGGCCTGGGTTATTTACACAAAAAATGGGCAGAAAGGAGGCAGAGGATCTCCCAGGAAGCTACTCGCTCTGGCCAGAACATTATGGTTTCTTCCACCTCCAGTCATGACCAAAGATCCAGGCTTACCCTAGGCAAGTCTCCAAACCAAGCCCTCTCTCTGGGGGCTGCCAGGCCGGGTGGGCATCCTGTGGGAGCAGGTCCAGCCAGGCTCTGGGGCAGCTGCCTGGGGTGCTGGGGTTGGGGCGGTGGGGAACAAAGGCCGACTCAGGAACACCTGCTGAGGAAAACCAAGACTGACCCAAAGGACATGGCCTCCCCTGCCTGGCTGCTAGGGCCAAGGGGCTCCTGCTCAGGAAGCTGGCCCTGAATGCCTACAGGTATCAGCTCCCTGCCTGGGATGCCAGGAGCCCAGAGCAGCCTCCTTTGCTATCTCCTCTCTATGCTCACAGGACCTGCATTCAACCACAACCTGCCTAGGCTGCTCTCAGCTCTGTCCAGAGGGCCTGACGATGGACCCCAGGGGGAGAATTCTGCACAGGTCCCATCATTGCCACACGTGGGTCCACTCATGGCTTTTGCTCGGCTGGAGACAGATGCACCCACACATGATGAAGGTCTAGAACTAAGCTAGTCTGGGAAAGACTGAAGCAGCACTGGTCTGCCATGGCACAATTCAGACCCAAGGCTAGAGCTGGGCCTCCACCAATTCCCTTTTCTTTTTTCTTTTTGAAATTAAATTGAAACCTACAGCACCACTTCACAGTGCCCTGACCCAGCAGGGCTCCCAGAGAGGCCTGATGGTTCTCATTTTGAACAGATGTGGAAGCTGAGCTTGGAGAGGTCCCCCGACTGCATAACCATCTCCAGTAAGGGTTAGGTCTGAAGCAGATGTCTGTACTCTCTCCCTAAGGCTGAACAAGCTCTATGTGTGTTTTCCATAAAGGGGACTTAACACTGAAGACACCTCCTTTCAGAAAGAACAGGCTCCCT
Organism: Prionailurus viverrinus; assembly: GCF_022837055.1. NCBI lineage: Eukaryota > Metazoa > Chordata > Mammalia > Carnivora > Felidae > Prionailurus > Prionailurus viverrinus. The sequence continues at coordinate 62,716,143 of NC_062563.1, read as the reverse complement.
TTGCACTGCACAGCAGGGGCCTAAGGGCCTGACAGTGGAAGGACAGGGAGAAGACAAGGCTGTACCCCCAGACAGGGAGCAGGACCCCAAGCTTGAGCCCCAAGGGCATGGTCCAGGTACCTTACCACAGGATGGGCAAATAACAACAACAATAATTAGTAATGACTAATCCTGAGGTAGGGCCACTTGCAGGCCCCAGGCCAAGAGCCTTAGCCTGGTGAGAGAGCCAAACCTCGTCCAGCTGGTATGTCCACTAGAACACAAGATGAGAGGGGATGCATTTTTCTAGGTGAGCCCCATCCGGACAGGTCCTGGAATACAGCACCTGCCATCACCTCTAGGATGCTATTTCTTCCCTGTGCCCACAAGCAAACCACATGACATATTCCCCTTGCTCATGCTGCTACTGCTCCAAGGTTACTCCCTGACCTCGGCTTGGGGCCGGCACTAAAGCAGCAAGCAGAGGGCTGTGCTCAACGGAAAGCTGAGTTTGGAAGAGAGTCTGACCAGGACAGGTCATGGGTCATAAGTCCTAGCAAGAAGGAAATGACAAGGATGCATGACTGTTAATTAGGAAATGAGACAGTGCCACAAGGCCTCTTTGCTGCCGAGGGTCTCTGAAGGCACAGAGCTGAGAGGCCCGAGAGCAGAAGCAAAAGGCAGGGCTCCTGCCACACTTACCCTCCGGGCTTACAAGGCCAGACAGTTGGTTCTGTAAATGGAGGTGCCAGTGTAGGCACGGGGGTGGGTGGAGCCCAAACGTGGAGCAAAGATGAGGCCAACTGAGGGTGACAGGAGACAGGCTGGCAGAGTTTGGCTAGGAACCGGACTTCTGGCTCAGCTGTGGGGAATAGCCACTGCCTGGAAAGTTGCTCTCAGGTCCCAGCTGGATGGATGGGCAGGCAGTGTCCACTGAGACTGCGGAAGGATCCCAGAGGCCCAGCATGTGCCCATCTGCTCAGATTCCTCAGAAGACGGGCCCCTTAACTGGACTTCTGGCTGCTCAGAGAAAATACTCATACTTCTCTCTGCCCAGGGTCAGAGACTCAAGACCCAGAGACTCAAGACCCTAAACCCAAGACATACAGAGGGATTCTCTTTTAAGCTTTATCCCAAACTGGACCCTGAGCAGTCCTGGCCCCTGCTCCCGGTACTGAGGATAAGGAGGGACATGGGAGGCCCTGGCACAGTGGAGTTGGGGTAGGAAAGAGATGGAGTTGGGACAAAAGCAGGAAGACTAGGGGCTTTTAATTCCTGTGGATCTGCTGCAGGGAGGTTATCTCAGAGCATCTGACCCATTCCTGTGTCTGCTGGTGGGAGGAATAAGGGGCTGCAAGCAAACCTTTGCTAGAGTGCTCCCACCCAGCCCACCCTTCCTTTCTGGCTTCCTGCTGGCCGTGGGGGGTAGGGGAGATGACAACTGGGGATTGGCTGGCTCTTCCTGCTCCTCCAGCTGGGATGAGAGACCCTGACCCCAGGGGGATGTGGACCGGAAACCCAGCTCTGCTGACTACCCAGAGAGGGACAAGATCCTCAGTGCAAACGTTTGAGAATTTAGGGCTGGCCATGCGCATGCACATCAGTATGCGGGTGCCAGTGTTGAAGGGAGCACTGAAACCATCCAGGGTGTGGGCATGGGCATCTTCCAGGGGCTGGAGAGGCTGCAGAGAGTATTGGCCTCTTCAAAAGCTATTTCCTCAAAAGCTTCTTCTCTTTCTTATCTTTCTCTTTCACTCACTGAAGTGGTGAGTTCACCTGGTGTGCTGACATGGGAAGAACCTAGAAAGCACTATTCTTATACTTGCCAGGGATACTGGAGAGTAGGGCCATTGCCCATGGCTGCAGACCAGGCCATGGGCATCTAAAGTTTTGGGGTACTCAAGATCCTGCTCTCTCCTTTATCAGAGTGTCCCAGTCTCCCATTCCCTATACTCCATGGTGATGACTTCAGCCCTGACTCCAGGGGAAGACATGTAACCTGGGCCTGCCAAACACTATATGCCTGGCTATATGACTGGCTTACAGATGAGCACATGACCCAATCCAAGCCACTGAGACTCAACTCTGGGATTCTAGACAGAATTTCTTTCCCCCTGGATAGGGCTGCTGAGGGAAGGACAGAAGCCTGGAGTTTCTCAGGGTCAGCAGGGAAGGCCTGCCTTGGAATGCACCAAAGGGGCAGAGCTGAGAGATGTAGAGAACAACACTGAGGTTTCATGACTCTGCTCAACTCCTGCTCCAGCTGAGCCTAATGAGCTGTTCCAGGACCTTCCAGGATGTGTGTCTGTATTTCTGTAACTACAAAGTCCTGGCAAAGGCATGGGAGAAGGGACAAAAAAGGCAGTGAGCAGAAGAGCAGTTGAGAAGGCCATGGCTTGCCTGGAAACTGCTATTCCAACTGAGGAAGTGAGTGAGGGACCTTACACACCTTTCCTGGTCCCCCTTAGCTGCCTGGTGGGAGCTGAGCCCAGGCTGCTCAGTGCAGCACTTACAAGGCAATGTTCCTTGGAAGGTACAGCCCAGGAGGAGAGGCCGGTGTGTGGGGCTGGATGCAGGTGAGGTGGGAAGGGTCCCTCCCACAGGGGTGCACCTGCTAGGGCAGCCATTTCAGTGGGAGCAGTGGGACACAGCTGAGATTGACTCTGGACCGATCCTCACAGGCAACTCTGTTTAGTTGTGTAAAGCAATGTGTGGACAGGCCATGGGTCAAATGAACAGACTGCAATGACCATGGGGATCCAAGGGCAGGGAAGACAGGCCAGGCACTGCCAGGAAGAAGGAACAGCAGGAGCAAAGAAAATGGAGTCTTGACCTCTCACATTTCCCAGGATTTCTGGGAAAGATGTCCCCTGTCTGGAATCAAATGATGTGGTTTGACTTGCAGGAGAAAAGCTGAAGGCATGAAGTAGGGTCTGCTGACAGAGGGGCTGAATGTGATGGGAGAGGCATTCAGGATTGCCTTTTCTTATGTAAGAATGGGAGGAAGACAATCACAGGGTTGTTGAGGAGGACTCTGAGGACTTGAAAGATGAAGAGAAGGAGTAGTGTTGGGCCAGAAGCAGATGAGTCACCTTGCATGGGGTAAGGGCTCTGCCTGAGGGAGGGACCCCCATGGGTCGCAAGAGGACTGGGCCTGGGGGAAGAGCAGGTTCAGAAGCTGCCTGAAGAATCCAAGCCTGCCCTCCCCCCAGTTTTAACTCTGTCGCTTCAAGCCCTGCTCACACACTTACAAAGAAGCCAGAGTTCCTGGGCCCCAAACAAAGCTGGTTTGGGCCTGGGCCCCATGTGGCCTTCAGATGCTCAGAAGTACCCGTTCTGAAGAGGCACAGCAGCCTCCTAGGTGGGTGTGACCCGGGACTGATGCTTGGATCACCCCTTTGGGTCAGCTTCCCAGAGGCCATCTCTTTGAGGTTTATTTCAAAAGATGTTTGATGTTCTTCACTTTGGAGGAAGTAAGGAGGAACCAATCACAGACTTGGCAGGGAAGAACTCAGGATTTCTGAATATTTGTTTTCTTTTTTTTTTTTTAATTAACTAATTTATTTTGAGAGAGAGAAAGAGAGAAAGTGTGTGTGTGTGCGCATGTGTGTGCGCACACACATAAGCAGGGGAGGGGCAGAGACAGAAGGAGAGAGAGAATCCCAAGAAGGCTCCTCACTATCAGCACAGAACCCAACATGGGGCTTGAACTCATAAACTGTGAGATCATGACCTGAGCAGAGACCAAGAGTCAGATGCTTAACTTGACTAAGCCACCCAGGTGTCCTATTTTATGTTTGTTAAAACTAGTTGGTTTCTTCCCAACCCATCTAATCTTGCCCTAACCAAGGTCTCCAGCCCTGTGAGTATGATTCTCCCTAAGGTATAGGGTGAGGGGCAGGAAATAAGGATGGGCTCTTGCAGGTGAGAAGGCGGAGAGTGTGCGGAAAGGGGGAGGCTCCTGTTCCACCTGTGCTTCTGGGTGACCCAGGGTGAGGGGCCTGTGCTCCAGCCAAGACTGAGGGGGTATGAGCCACCAGGGCTTAGCGGCACCCTTTCTGCTCACTCCCCACAACCTCCCAAACCACACCCCAGTCACTCAGGCTGCTCTTGGCAGGGTTACCAACACAGGGACAGGCCAGCTGCCTTTGCAGCAGGAGCAAAAGCAGTAAAACTTGTTTGTCAACTCTACTAACACGAGGGCACACCACAAAGATATAAAGACATGTACACAACACATATGCACACAGACATACATGCATGCACCCAGACACACACACACACACACACACACACACAGGGCAGACCCACACCCTCTGCAGAAGATGTGCAGAGACCCAGGAGTGAGCTCAAAGGAGTTTGTGGGTGCAGAGCATAGTTTGTTTACCCCAGAGCATCACTCCAGCTTGGAGCGCTCCCCCGCCCCCGCATAAAATCAACTCTTTACACACACACCTTCTCTAATACACAAACCATCCCCAAGCCTCACAAGCACAGAGCCAGACAGCAAGCGGTGTGCATGGTGAGGAAGCTGACCGGAGCCACCTGAAGTCCTCAGGCTTGCTTTGGGTGGTGGGGCCTCCTGCAGCTGCCCCCTAGCCCCTGGGGGAGATGGGGACCATCACAGATGCAGAGCCCTCAGTGGGCCCTGCACTGCCTGCCCCACGAGGACACTCATCAGGCTCCATGGAGAACATGCCCAGGAGGACAAGGAGAAAGGAACCCAGTTTCTGGTGCCTCAATGCAGCCCCAATCTGGGACTTCCCCCTTTGTGAACCTCTGTTTTCTTCTCACACAATGACGGTTAACTTCCTCAAAGTTCCCAAATTTAACCAAACTGGGGAAAAACTTATTCCCCACTATAAGGACTGTGGTTCTGTAGACCTTCCAAAATTCCAGGAGAAAAGTGGAACAACAAAAATTCCTTCACTATAGCAAAGGGCCAGGGGAGAGGTGGAGGAAGGGGGGGAGAGCAAGAAACAAGAAAGTATGGTAAATAAAAACAGAACATACAATGGCAGGTCTAACAAGACCGAAACATCAGTAATCTCAATAAACGTGAACAGGCCAAAACTCTGAGGTTGGGCAGAATGCAATTAGACAAAATCTGGCCCAAGATGGTCCATGCAAGTCAGCTAAAAGGAAACTCCTGGTTCTGGGTTAGAAGGCTGAGTGGGTCACTTTGAGGGGACAGCAGCAAATTGCATCCAGTCACATGTTTGTCTGCAGAGCAGTCAGAAGGACAGCCTCACCCACAGGGGCCTGGGGTGTGGGGGGTGGGGTGCTGGTCTCTTACTGAACTGGTATCCAAGGACCAAATGGAGGCACTGGGAGGCCAACTTTCTGGAGCTGGTTCCTGCATTAAAACATCCTCTCCACCTCTCTCATCTGAATGGCACTGCCTCTTGAGGGGCTGTCTCAGACCCCCATGCCTCACTCTGGCCTAGATGTTTATTCTCCTCTGGGAGAGACCCGCTCAAACCAGGTGAGCACAGGGCCACTAATAACCACCAAGGGGCCAAGCAACCCCTTTATCAAGAGCACTTTAAAAGGCTGGAAGTGTTCTAATCGTCTCGTTAGGAAGCGAATCCTTTCTTCCTTTTTTTCAGAATCTTATATTCCACACAAGCTCTGCCATGATTTGCTAGGACACTTTGTGCCCTGACCCAGCTAGGACAAACAGCCAGGGCAGGAGCCCTCCCATGGCCTCCCCTCCAGCCTCCCTGAAGGGTTGCAGCAGGACCATGTTGCTGCTTTTTGTTGTTCTTGGTGGTTAGCTTTCCCAGGCAGGAATCTCACTAGCTTATAATTACGAACAATGTGCCCTGATTGGTTCTCTCATAAGCAGGTAACACTTCTGAAGTCAAGGACCTCCGACAAGAGAAGTGCAGGCTATAAACCCTTGTGGCCTTAATGAAACAAGGACTTTAAGAGACAAGGCGGCTGACAAGCAGAGGCTGGTCAGAGGGCATGCAGAGGGAGGGAGGTTTCGAGAAGCAGGGCAGGAGGGTGGATGGCCATAATGGGGTGGTAGAATAGAGTTCAGGGAGGGGGAGAGGAACTCATGTTGCATTCATTCGTTCATTCATTCACTCATCTAGTGCCAAATATGCCATGCCGAGAAGCCCTGGCTATGCTCATGGTCTAGCTGGGGAGACCAACAAGTAAAGGGTCAACTGCAAAGCCACAGGATCAGTGAGGAGAGAAAGTCAAGCCCTGGGGCACCAGTCAGCAGCTCTCCCAGCCAGCCACTGGAGGACAGGGCAGGGAGGGGAAGAAGGCTGGGAGCTTCCTAGGAGAGGGAGGAGACTGGGCCAAACACCCACCCCCTCCTTAGTCCGCTGCAAAGGAGGAGATGGGGAGAACAGGGGGAGGAGAGCCTGGCAGAAGTGTTTATCTGGAGGGCTGGAGGAGGGCAGTCACCCCAGCCTCTCACAGGAAATCTTCCAGACAGGGTGAGCAAGGCCTGGGGGGATGGGGCTCAGCACTGCAGCCCCAAGGGTTAGGAAAGCCCTTTCCTCCAGGTCAGGTTGCCTGGGGCCAAGCTCACTCTGGCCTTAGTTTCCCCACTGTGCTTGGACAGAAGGAAGTCAAAGACTTTGAGCTCTAGGGATGAAAGGCTCAGCTCAGGCCCAGACCACCACTCCCTGTAAAATAGGGCTGGTGACGCCACTGCTCTTTTTGGCTGGTGAGTAGCCTGATCACCTTTGAAGATGAAACATGCTTGGGCCTAATGAGGAGTCAGTTGGCCAAGGTGGGAGTAGGGCTGGGTTGTGGGAGCCTGGCACCTGCCCCACCAGGCCCCTCGTGGTCAGCACGGCACCTGCCCAGGAGGACAGAACTCTTCCCATTTCTGTGCAGACCCGCGTCTCCGAACCAGCCCCACCTCCTCCCCTTCCCAGCCCAGTGCCCTTTCCCTCCTCTGCTCCAGGCTGGGATCAATCCTAGGTGGGTTCAAGCTGCAGCAAAGGCCTTGGAGACCTGCGTTGGCCTCATGTGTCTCCTTCACTTGCCCTTGGACCCACGTGCCCCCTTCACTGCCCTGGGCTGGGCCAACACTCTAACCCTACCCCTTTGGGGCACCCTGATGAGACATACTGTCCTCTCCATGTTTCCAGGCCAAACAGGTCATTTCCAATATGGCAGCAGACAAGGGGGACACAGTTTCCTTTATATGCATGAGAACAGTACTCCAAATAAAGGATACCCTCAGCCCGCTTCCTCCTCTTCTTCCCTGGTTGTTGAACAGACATTTGCTGCCAGATGGGCTCTGAAAAGCAAGGAGCCAAGTGGAAGCCTCTGGCTTGGTAGTCCCAACTCTGCTGGGTGAGGTCACAGGAGTGGGCTCCAAAGTGTCTGAAGCACACACTCCTCACTGCGCAGATCAGATACAAGCCTTTTCTTTTCTGCTACCACTCCCTCTTCTTCCTCTCTCCTTTTCCTTCCCCTAACCCAGCCTGAGTCCTTCCCACTTGTGTCCTGTTCAGACAGACCCTTCCCGCCTATGGGCTGACCCCACCTCCTTTCTAGAAGCCCTGGAACATCCAAACACAGTCTCCACAACCAGCACATTTCTCAGGAAATAGATGGGGAACGAGAACAGGGCATACACACAGCTCACATTCTCCTGGGAGGCAGGCAGCAGCCTCGTAAATGCACTAATATTAGGCACAGCTAAAAGATAACCTTACCTACATGTTCCAGAAGAGGCGCATACACCTGGGATTATCATATCTTCTTAATGGTTCATTTGTGTTCATTAAGTAAATTAATTCATTTATCTGATTTGCAGAGCAATGCCCAAAGGGTGGACTTCTGGATCATCAACATCCAACCTCCGAGTGAGCTTTTGGAATTACCACTTTCCTAAATTAGGAAGATCTCTATCTCTACTCTTCATCCTCGAGGCCCCAAGGATAGGGGAGCTCACTGAGATCCACACAACCCCCACCCTCCCCACCTCCCAGAGTCAGACTTGGGGCTCCCACTCTGAAGCCCCTATACCCCTCTACCACTGTCCCTGCCTGCATTCACCCCAAGGGTCCACAGGCCTCATTATTCCAAACACCACAACCTGAAGACTCTGGGGTACCTCTTTGCCCCAGACTCCCACCAATGCATGGCTTTTGGGAAAGCTGAACAATGTCTAGAAAGTCAATTAGGAAGAACTGGGGAAAGGCCAAGGACTCAGCCTCAGGGGCAACCACAGCGAAAAACAGAGAGGAGGTACCCAGCTCTGCCCTAGGAACACAGAATGCCTGTCACATCTGGACATTCCCTCCCAGCCCCGCTTCCCTTACCAGCATTATTTCAGCCCTTGCATCCTCTTTAAACTATGCTGTAGGACTACAGGGCACTCCACGGCTAGTAAATGCACATGGGACTATAAAGAATGCAGCAAAACCCAGGAGCAGGGCCAGAGGGCCAGAGTGCCTGTGCATGGAGCGCCCCACTGAGCCTCTGTGAGGGGCATGGGCAAGGGCCCTAATTACAGGCTATGCAGGGATGATGAGCACCTCCTCTCACCAGAGGGAGGCGCTTGCTGGAATTTTAAAGGCCTTGGGGTTTTAGGAGGACTGGCAGCAATAAGGCCCTATAGGCTTGCAGTATGGACAGCCCTGCCTTCCTCATTATCGGGCTGTGTGGTGCCTGGGCTGAGGTAGGCAGGTGCTGGGTGCTCACCTTGTGGTCTAATTCAGCATTGGTCTTTGGCTGTTGCTCCTGGCAGGGTGGCAAGGTCTCAGAGCCCAGGTACTGTCTGAGGGATGATGGCCTCATGAGGCTCAGAAGCTGGCTGAGCAAAGACAGCTAGGGAGGAGAAGAGAGGCCGTCACACATTGGGTGCTTGGGACACTTGGCTGGCACTAGCAGGTCAGAGTGTGGGCTCTGGAGCCAGACCACCAGCTTCCACAACCTGGATCCACCTCTTACTGACATGCTGTGTGGCCTCTTGGAGCCAGACAAAATGGAGACAACCACAGGAGGGCCAAGCATGCACATGATGCCTAACACAGGCTGAGCCTTCCCTTAAAGGAGCGCACTAAGATCTTTGTAGGTTGGCTGTTTGATCCACTTCCCTGGAGTAAGCACTTGGGGCTGGAAGAACCAAGGCCAGCAAAGAGGGCAAGATCCTTCCCACCCTGAGCTGCTGCTCAGGCCTCTCGTGCGTCTCTCTCTTCACTGAACTTGCTGTGGGGATTGGAGAGGCTTACGGAGGAGCAGAGGCTGTGTACCTCCCGCGCCCCCTCTAATGACTGCGCTCGCTCTACATCATTCTGCCTGCCCCTGTTTCTCCGCCCCCACCCTTTTCCTTTCAGGGAATTTTAAAGCAAATCCAAACATTGTATCATTTTACCCATAAAGAGCTTCTAAACCGAAAAGGATAAGGATTTCTCTCCCCAGCATGGTCACAGTATGTTCTCCTGCCCAACAAAATTACCAAGAATTCCTTATGTGGGCTAACACCATGTTCAGTTTTCTCTGATTGTCTCAAAGATGTCCTCACCAGTTGGGCTTTTGGAGTGGGGATTCCCCACAAGGTCCACGCGCTGCATTTGCTTGATATGTCACTTAATCTGCCAGCCACCCCACCACCCATGAAAACTGCACCTCCCTCTCTGAACAAATGGGAGTGCCCCCACCCCTCCCAGGAACAGGGCCTGCAGGAGTCCAGGTGTTTGCAGTAAGCCACTCCTGGCCCAGGCCCTGCACCTGCTTTGGGCAGCCTGGGCTCAGACTTAGCAACAACCATCCAGCTGCCGTGGAGCTAACTTGTGGCCAGGGCAAACGGCAGGCAGTTTCTGAGCCCTGGCCTCTCTGGGAAAGGGGACTGCTGATCAAAGAAGCAACGCCAGGGGAATTCACAGAGGCACCATCTCTTCACATGTAGCAAGTGTAGGCTGGCCAAAAGGACTTAGGCCCGAGCCCCTCACCCAGTTCCCTGCTCTAGCCCAGCCGTGCCCGGTACACCTGGCTTCCTCCCCCTGACTCACCCGCAGACACCTGCTCAGCACCTCAGCCGGCCACAGGCTCAGACAGTCCACAAGAGCAGCTGGGCTGAGGGCTAGGAGACAGGCCCGAGGCCTTGGCTCCTGGAAGGGGGCCAGGTCTTCTTGGCCTAATGTCACATCCTTTTAGGAAGAGAGATGAGGAGCCAGAGAGAGAGAGAGAGAGAGAGAGAGAGAGAGAGAGAGAAAGAGAGAGGGAGAGAGGGAGAGAGGAGAGAGAAAGAGGGAGGGAGGGAGGGAGGGAGGGAGAGAGAGAGAGAGAAGGTTCTGGGCAAAAGAGAGGCACCATCTGGAGCTTCACCAAAACCAGAGCTGTGCTGTCTTGCTCAGGCCTTGCAAGGCTAGGGATAGTTTCCAAAAGGGCCCTGCCTGCTCTGGGATCACAGCTGTGCAAGCACAGGGGCCAGGCTCTGCAGCCCACGCCCCCAGAAGCAGTCCTCAGGCAGGCAGCCTCACCCCAGGGCCCTCCCTGCTACAGAAGCTGGGGGTGGGCAGGGCACACAACTGCAGCTCCATGGCTCCTATGTTTTCCTCTCCGTGAAAATGGCTTCACCCTGCTCAGTGCACAAGCTGTGGTCTTCTGATTGCTTACTTTCTTTTGTTTCCAGCTCTGGCAGCCACACCCCTCTCAGGGATAAGGGCATATTTGGACCGTGTGCATCTCAGCAGGGCCGGGACCTGACATTGCGCCTCCCCACCTCACCCCCACCGCTGGAAGCTGTCTCTGCAAACACTCAGCTCATTAGGACAGACACCTCCAGGCAAGAGGCAAATGATCACCCAAGAAGGCGGGCCTCCACTGGTCTTGTCAGTCTGCCTGGCAGGAGGAGAAGAGGAGTTCCAGCCGGGCAATTGTCCACATGGCTGGTCACTCCTGTGCTCAGACCCCAGCAGTGCTTCTATCTGCCCCGTGGAGAAGGCCAGGATCTTAAGTGTCTGTGAGGCTCAGGTGGCCCTGCTGCTCCCTGCAGCCTGTGCTCTGACTGGGCCTTCTGACCAGACACACACAGCTGCCCCTATCTCCCTTGCAGCCCCAGTTCCCTGTCTACGCTGCCACCTACACCACCCACACCTGCCAATCCCCTCGCCCTGAACTACTTACATTTCCGACAACATTTACCACCTCCTAACACGTTACGTAATTTACTTGTTTATTGTGTTTATTACCTGCCCCCCCTCCCCCACTAGAAGGTAAGGCCTCCTAGGGCAGGTTTTGTTCACTGCAGTGTCCCCACAGTCTAGCACAGCACCTGGCACCTGGTGTGTGTTTCATTAGCATTCATTAAACAACTGAATGAGTGAAGGGCAGGTTGGGGCTGCAGCCAGCTTCTCCATAGGAGATGCAGGTTGTGCACCTCCTCCATTTTGGCCACTTAAAGCCCATGTTTTCCAGACCCCAAACTGGAAGACGTGGTTTGACAAAAGAGGTTGACTGTGTTGCAAGAGATGGCCTGGGATAAGCAGCAAACTCCTGACTTGGCCCCAAACCTGTTCTACCTGTGTCTTGGCTATCTCGGTAAAGGGCTTCCTCAACCTGCCAGTTGTCTAGATCCTGGAGCCCTCCTGGTCTCCTTTCTCTCACATCTCACATCCCACTGGCTGTACCTGGGAATTACACCTAGAGTCCTACCACTTCTCACCACCTACAACACTATCTCCCCAGGCCAAACCACCATCATCTCTTACCAGGATTACTGCAATCACCTATGCTCAACGCAGTAGCCTTTCAACATATTTAATAAATCAGATTCTGTTTCTCTTATCAAAACCTTCCAATGGCTCTCCACTTCAGCATCAAAGTCAAAGCCTCTACCATGGCCCCGAGGCTCTGGTGGATTGAATCCCCACTTACCTGTCTGACCTCAACTTCTACTACTCTGTCCTTGATCCTTTGCTCCAGCCACAATGGTTTCTGTTTTTCCTCCAACCTAAGAGAACTCTGCCTACCCCAGGGCCTTTGTACTTGCTGTTCCCTGTGTGGAATGCTCTTCCCCAAGAAATCTGCTTGACTTCAGTTCTGTGCACAAATATCCCCATCTCTCAACATTCCCTCTCCTCTTTATCTGGGTTTATTTTTCTCCAGAGCCCTTATCACCATCTGGTATGCCAAATATTTACTTATTTCTTGATGCCTGTGTCCATCTCCCCCGGGACCATGAGTTTCACAAGGGAGGGACTAGGTTCTGTTCAGGGCTGTATCTTCAGTGCCCTGAGCAGTGTCTGGAGCACACTGGTGAATGCGGACAAAACCCTGCTGTTTCTGGGATAGTCCCAGGACTCACAGGGACAACAGGCAGCAGGCCTGACTTCGAGGCTCTCCCGGAAAATACGAGTTTTGGGGGTGTTGCATCCTGACTGGAGGGAAGTCCCATCCCTCCAATTCAGTTCTTCAGCTCCTGTTTCTAGGGCTTCAGACTGCAGCCAGAGACAGAGAGCCAAGCCATCCAGGGGTCACGGGCTCCTCCTTCCCAGCAGTGCCCTGAGAGGCCTCTGCCCAGGCATTCACCCCAGATCCTCTCCTAGAGGAGTCAATTCTCAACCCTTAGATTCCCCTTCATAGTCAATCTACTGATAAGGTTTATCAAACATGTATACATCAATGAAGGAAGTAGAAGGGACAGCCCTTGTCCTCCTATCTGCCACTTAGGAATAAAGCTCAGGGGACCAGCAGGGCATCTTCAGCATGAAGTGGCAGGTGTGGTCCGGTTTGTCACCACAATGAGAGCTGAGGAAGGGGCTGGAGAAGTGGAGACAGCGTGCTGCAGTAGTCAAGAACAAGGACTCTGGAGTCAAATCCTAGCTCCAAGGCTTTCCAGCTGTATGACCCTGAGAAGTTTCCTAACCACACCTGCCTCAGTCTCCCCATCTGTGAAAAACATCTGATGGTAACAGCCCTTACTGCTTGGGACTCCTATGAGAGGTAAGCTCTGAGAACAGCACCTGGGATGCGGCCAGGGTTGTGCACCATGTTAGCTACCACTGTTTTGGTTGGAGTGTGATGGAAAGGAAGGAGGGCCAGGGCACACAGCTGCAAGCAGAGAGCACAGGGTCAGCCTGCGAGGAGGGCAGAGAAAAACAGGCAGCGCAGGCAGGCCACATGGAGGAGAAGTTGGGAAAGGGGGCGTGCGGGTTTGATGTGGGCAGCTGTGGGGCCAAGGTGGCCCTTTGAAGGCAAGGATCCGTCTGACAGGCCAGACTGGAAAGGGGAGTGCCTGCAGCCTGGAGACCTGGGAGGCCCATGTGGCAACCCCAGGCCTGCAGCAGAGATGGGGGAAACACACGGGGAGGGCCTCGGGCAGGCCCCAGCTGGTCCTTCCTCTCCTGGAGCTGAGCCGCCAGGAGGCTGGTGCCTGCCTGCAGACCCTCCTCTCTGGAACACAAGCACTGACTCAGCCTCCAAGACCTGGCTCAGGATACCTTCTCTGGAAGCCACTTCACTGCCCTCAGGCACACTTAGTCACTGTGCCCTCAGCCCACCTTGCTCACACCCTCTCTTCTGAGGGTGGTTCCTGGTGTGGAGCCTGGCACAGAGGTGATGCTCAGGTAGGGTCTCCTGTACAGATAGCACACGGGGGGGGCATGTGGGTGACTGGTATGGTTGGAAAGGCCTGGAGCTGGGCAGGGCTGAGTCTGGCTTGGTCCCCGGTGGGCCCCGGCGAGCAGGTAGGGGCTCCCAGGCCAGTTCTCCCCTGGTGTGTGGGGGTACATCCCCACCCTGAGGAGTCGTTTACTGCCTCCCTCGGAGGGCCTGCCCGGGCCAGGTAATCCATAGCACTTCCCCTCCCAGCTCTTTGGTCCCCATCATGCTCTCCTCACTCTCCCACACACAGGCTCTAGCCAATAAAAAACACATCAAAAACAAAGCCCAAGCCTTAAATTGACTCTGATGCTTGAACCACCCTTTGTCTTTCTGGTCTCTTCAAACACTGCAGGGGGGTGGCTATGCCCCTCCACCCACAGCCATCTTGCCTTTCCCGATCTTGATGCTCTGGCCTTTCCCCTCTGCTCTGCTGACACTGTGCTCTGTTTTCTTTGGGCCCTGGTGACCCCCACCTGCCCTCCAGAGCCCTCTGGGACCACTCGGGTCTTGTCTGCCTGCTGCATCTCTGCCTGCCCCTACTCCTAACCACTTGGCACCCCTGAGACACTGATTGGTTCCTCCTCCTTCACAGAGATGCTCTGTCATCAGGCTTCTCCCTGTGTGAAGTGACCCCAGTGCAGGCCACTCGCCCACCCACCCCTCCCCAGGTCTCCAGGGAAAGGGAACTTCCTCTTGCACACTCCAGGAACTCAACCTCAGGCTCGTGTTCACTCCATAAGTGTGCCTTGAGAACCTCCAGAAGTGTGCCAGGCGCCAACAGGCAGTGGTGAGCTGAAAGCATTTGGTCCTTGCATTCAAGGAGCTGGTGTTGGGGTCTGTGTGTGTGTGCACACAGACCCTGAACAAATAAATAAGACACTGCCAGAAGGTAAATACAAATAAAAACAGGTAAATATAAATAAAATTTAAAACAGGTAAATACAAATAAAATTTTAAACAGGGTGATGGTGCCAGGGCACTTCAGATTGGGTGGTCAGGAAGGGCTTCCAGGTGGAGGTGATGTTCTAGCAGGAACTGGCATGACAAGAAGTTCCAGCCATGCTAAGTCCTAGGGGGAAAGTATTTATGGCAAAGGGGGCAGCCGGGGCAGAAGCCAGGCCGAGCCCACTCTGAAAAGCCAACCCAACCAGTCAGCTTTCTGAGCTCCCGCCCTACAATCATGGCATTGCAGACTCAGCTATATTGTCCAGGCTGCCCCAGGATGTGCTGGAACGTTCTCTCAGCACTCTGGGCAAAAGGTTACGCGGGCTTGCCTTGTACACCTCTATGAATAGAGACACACAGCCCTTCACAGGGACTGCCTTGCCCATCTTGTGTTGCTGAGCCAGAGGGTTCGGCTGTACCCAGCGCCTATTCTGGGATCCCACAGAGCTTCTAGGAGGTAGGGAGAGAGCATGCTCAGACTCCCATCCTTGGGCTGGCTGTGACCCATGCTGCCTGCCCCCACCCCCAGGGCCCCAAGCTGCACAGAGGCTGTGGTCAGAGCTTTCTGGAGAGAAGGGGAATGGGGAAGGAAGACAAAGCTGTGCTTCTCTTGCTGTTCCAAGAATGCCTAACACTGGAAAGGGAGAGGCACTAGGAGTGAGTAGTTTTAAGTGTGTAGTGTTTGTTTTCACCTTCACTGTTTTTTTCCACATATAAAAAGTAATATAAGCAGGGGCTGGGGGAGGAGGCAATGGGAATTAGTGTTTAATGGGTATGGAGTTTCTATTTGGGAGGATAAAAAAAATTTCTGGAGGTGGAAGGCAGTGATGGCTGCATGACGTCTCAAATGTATTTAGAGCCACTGAATGGTTGAACTCTACACTTAAAACTGTCATGATGGTAAACAAAAACAAAACAAAATACAACCCCAAACATTAAAATGGTAAATTTTATGTCATGCGTATTTTACAAAAAAAAAAAAAAAAAAAAAAAGTAACACACGCTCCCAGCTCACTGCTCTATCCTTAGTGCCTAGTACACAGGAGGCATACAAAATAGTAATTGTTGAATGCAACGGTATGAGTGAAAAATTCAAACTCAACTTGGCTCTCCTGGCCTGAGGACCCCAACCTTTGAGAAAAGCCTCAGGAGCAGGCAGGCCTTGGGGAGAGCCCTTTGCTCACCCACCGGCTTCCTGGGCCCAGTGGATGCTGCCCGGCTGAGGCCAAGACTCACCTGGGCCTTCTCTTGCCAGAGAGGGAGCGTCTCTTGCTGGTCTAGCATCCGGGCAATGACCACAAGGCTGAGCTGGCTTCGAAGCTGCCTGTGAGGGAAGGAGTAAGAGGGACTGAGTGGCAGGACACTCTGAGAGCAGGTGGGCTTGAAGTCCACGAGGGGGCAGGATGCCCTCCGAGTGGTGAGCATGGGAGAGCCATGTTGTCTGGAGTACTTTGGCTTACTCTTTTGGTTTATAACATTATTTATTTTAGAAGCAATAAAACATGATGGGAAGGTTTAAAAATAAGCAAAAGTAAAAAAATTAGAGTCACTTTAATTTCAGACGCTGGCACAGTGGTTTTTCTTCTTAGTTGGTCTTTCTCTCTGAATATCTATACTTCTCTGTGGATACACAGAGATGGGCAATGTTCAGCTGCTTTTGCACAGACCTTTGCCTTTTCTGTCCTTTGCAGTGTTTGAATCTTTTAGACCATGTACGGTAATAGAGAGTGGGGCTAAATTTTTTTTTTTTTTTTACCCAGCATCCAGTGGCTTTCCTTTGGAGAACCTGCTCCCACCCAGGGTGCTCCCAGGGTGGGCACATGAGCCAGTCCTGGCCCATCAGAATCTGAGTGACTGAGTCACTGAGAGGTAGCCTCGGTGCCCTGTTTGGAATTATCAGGAGTGTGTGTGCCTTTCCAGCAGGGCCACTGATCTGACAGGAGGTGATCCTACACCTGCTGGTGACCATCCTGCCTCCTTGTGTGAGAGCCTGGATGATGAATCAAGCAGAGACAGAGGACAGGGACAGAGTTCTGACCACACCCAGAGCCTGCTGTGCCTGAAGCAGCCCCCAGCCCCTGGACCAATCGGTAGGTCAGTGGGTCATGTGAGCCAGTGAAGTGCCTTTGGCTCCAGTCAGTTTGGGCTGGACCAGTCTAGCACTGAACAGTCGGGATGGGGCTAGTATCTGCCATCTTTTGGAGTGAAGACCTCTGATGGGGATTTCAGATGCTAATGTTCAGGGCTCTGATTTTCATGAGTCCTTGAGGTCTGGAAGGAGCAAAAGGGAAGAGCAAAGGGGTGTGGAGACCAGAGGATGGGGCTGGGGTGGTAGCGGCCGAAGAGGCTGGAAGGAGTGATGGGAAGAGGGGTCTGGGGTCCCTCCTCTGCCTATGCTCCATGCCACAGCCCATTTCTACCACGAGGCTCCCATCTTTTCTTGCACCTCCATACATTGTGGCTCCCCATGGGCAGCAGACGTCAGCCCCTGGCATGGACCTTGATGTGGCCGCAGTCCCCAGTTCCTGCAGAGAGCCACCATCAGAGGAAGCAAATGAGAGGTCCTGAAGTTAGAGGGAACATAAGGAACACGAAGGAAAACACTTGGGTTAGAACCAGCTCCTTAGAGGAGAAATGCCCTCAGGTAACAGCACTGTTGGAGGGACCCTCACAGGTGCCCTCAGCCACCTCCCTGGAAGGACACCACAAGGGACTGGGCGGATATCGGGAACAGCCTGCCACAGGCAGCACTGGGAAATGCCGAGCAAGTACTTTAGGGAGGCAGGATCCAGCCCAGCCACTTCCGGGCTTAATGGTCTGGGCTCCACTGCAACTTCCCCAGGGCAGAGCCTCCTGCTGCCCAGGCCTCACGTGAGGGAGGCTCCTGGGTGATGGAACTGAGGTGGGGGAGGGATGCCTCCTTGAACGGCTCCTGTGGGGCTGAGCAGGCTGACGCAGGGCCCTTGTTGATTTTCTTAGCACTTAGTCATGAAAGTCGGAGGAATCAACAAAGCAACAGGTTCTTGATTAGACAGAGGAAAAATAGAAGCTGCAGGCAACACCACCATACACCAGAAAGGAGAACCTGAAAAAGACGGGAAATGCATGCTGCTGGTGAGCATCAACAGAGATGCTCATACACAGCAGGTGGGAATTTAATCCACTTTGAGAAACTGCTTGGCAAGATCTACTAAAGATGAACATGTGCTCACCCCATGACCTAGCAATCTTACTCCTAGGTACACACGTACACACACACACACGACAGGCAGAAGTGTACTCTTGATATGCCAACAGAATGCATTCACAGGTTGGGCTCCATCTACGCAACTCAACCCTATGCCTAACGACAGTGAGTTAAAACTGTATCCGAAGGCATGGATCTTCACAGTGTCATGTGAAAGAAGCCAGGTACAAAAGAATACTTGTGTATGATTTAATTTATATTTAATTTACATCAAGTATAAAAATAGGCAAATAGCAGCTGTTGGAAGCCGGGAATAGTGGTGACGCTTGGGGGGTAGGCAGGTTCTGCTCCTGTTTCATTTCATGACCAGAGAGCTGGTCTCACATGTGCTCGATTTGTGGCAATCCACTGAGCCATACACTGATGGTCTGTGTTCTGTTTGTTTGTATGTTGTAGTTCAATAAAACTATTACTTAAAGAAGAAATTCAGCTGCAGGGAGAGACAGGATTGCCAGATTTAGCCAGTAAAAATATAGGCTGCCCAGTTAGATTTGAACTTCTTATGGATAAACAGAGTAATTTGCTTAGCATTAAGTTTCTCCCGTGCAATATTTATATTTTATCTGGCAACTCAGGGAGGGGCCAGCCATTCCTGGTCCATTCCTTTTTTTATTTTAGTGTTTGAGAGAGAGGGTGAGTGGGGAAGGGACAGAGAAAAAGAGAATCTCAAGCAAGCTCCATGCTGTCAGCATAGAGACTGATGCAGGGCTCAAACTCAGGAACTTCGAGATCACGACCTGAGCCGAAGGTGCCCCTCCCTGGTCCATTCTTGATCGGAAGACCTGACATTAACCCATGGGGCCCTCCCTGACCCTCTCTCCTTTTAGCCTTGACCCCTTTCTGTGGAGCCCCTCAGCATTCCAACCGGACCAGAGACCTGTGGAGAGGCAGCCTCATCTAGACTGCCTCATGGGATAGCAAACAGGAGCCCCTCATCATCCTGTGAGTGCAGCCAGACCCCTACCCCTCACCCAGAGCCCCACCCTCCATTTTCTCCCTGGCCACACCACAACTCCGAATGGCTTCCACCTCATTGGCAGTCAGGACCTGCTCTCCAGCTGTTCCCCAGCAGCCCCGGCAGCAGCTGGGCCTGGAGCACAGTGGGCGGTAAATGGCCCCTCTGTGCTGCTACTCCAAAGCTAACTTGTAGCCAGAGTCAGAAGGCCTGCATCTGGGCTTCATTAATCCAAAACCCAGGCCTGTGTGGGAGCTCCTTTACCCTGCAGAGGGCGGGGAGGGGCCAACCTAGGGGTGGGGGTGCTGGCAGGCCAGCGAAGCAGAGCCGGGGTGGTTCCAGAAGGGAAGAGGCAGGCTGGGTGGGTCAGGACAGGGTTGTTGTCCAGAAAAGAAGAAAAGCACCAGAAAAAGCACTGGGTGAACGGATGAAAAGGAACCCACATCTGAAGGTGACATGCTCCCCCTCGCCGTCCCCCCCTGCACACTGCCTTTCATTCTGATGGTCTCCTGCCTTTTAAACACAATCTCAGTTCCCACCGGGACACAGGGACAGGGAATAGGGCCACTTTTTAATTTTAGACTGAGAACTTACTCTACGGAGGAGAAAACGCAAGGACTCACCCCAAATAACACCCAAACTGTGTAGGGGGCAAGAAAAAGGAGCCATGGGCTCAGCTGAGGTTGGCCAGGGGCTCTTCCTCTCCTAGACGTTGCCCGACCCCACCCGGCAAGGCCTCTCTGGAACTCAAACCAGCCGGACAAAGGAGGATGCAGAAGCCACTGGAGCCATCCCAGCCACTGTCATATAAGGAAACAAGCTCCAGCCTTAAGCTCACACCAGGCCAGGGCTCTGCCTCAGCCCTGCCCCTCCCCGCCCCTGCCCCCCACGGGCCTCTGTAAGATCAGGACACTGGATTAGCGCTAAGAGGAGTCTAAGGCTCTGGGAAATCTGGAAATGACTTTCCCAAATCCACAGCAGAGCCAGGAAGTGGAAAGCCGGCGTTCTGCCTCCCAGCATCCAACCTTCCCTCTAGCTCCTGCAAGGGGCAGCCCAGCCAGGAGCCAGGCACCAACCAGAGTGGGCCACTAGGATGTTGGGACAACCACACTGGTCAACGCAGCCCCCTCTGGGGCCCCTCATCTTTGCTTCTCTGGAGGGGAACCAGGCCCTGCCAAGGCTGAACTACCCTAAAAGGCCATCAGGCATCTGGCCAAAGGCGTGAGCTGCCTTTTCCACGTCTCTAGGGCAGCTCAGGAAGCAACAACAGTGGCCTGTTCCGCTGTGGAAAAGCTGCCCAACCACCCTGCCTCAGGGCATCTGCCTGGCTTGCCTCTCAGGGACTGTCCACAATGCCTCCCATGCATCACAGCCACCTCTTATGCTACCCCCTCTTCACTTGGAGTCCACCTTGCATGTGAGCATGTGCTACCCAGGCAAGAAGGACTAAGCCCTAGGCTTAGAGGTTAGGGCAACTTCCTTGGTAGTCTGCCCAGTCATCCACACACAGGTTAGGGTACTCATCAGTGTGGGCATGCACAGTGCAGACAGGAAGAGATGGCGGGATGCAGACAGTCATGGATGCTTACAGCTCACTTGTACATGGATGAATCCCACAAACGAAGTGTTGACACTATGCTGAGGAAGCCAGACATAAGAGAGAATACTCTGTACAGTCCCATTTATACACATGTTCAAAAACAGGCTAAACTAATCTATGGAAAAGAAGTCGGGGAAGTGGTTTTCTCTGTAGAGGGAATGCCTGGGAGAGGCTCAAGAGGGCTTCTGGGGAGCAGATGACATTCTATCTATGGTCCTATGATATAGTCGTAGTTATACACACGGTCCCCTTTGCTAAGTGCACTGAGTATCTACCTTTGATGTGTCCTTTCCCAAATGTAGAACTAAATAAAAAGGTTACTATAATTTAGTAAATAAAGTTCCTATGGACAATTATGACCCAACTCCAATCCTCCTTACCACCTTTCTTCCCTCTTTCTTTTTGGTATTCTGATGAAATCCACAGAACCTCAGGCTTAGAAAACATCTTGATAGTCACCCCATCTAGGGGCGCCTGGCTGGCTCAGTCGGTAGAGCATGCAACTCTTGATTTCAGGATCTTGAGTTCAAGCTCCTCATTGGGCACAGAGCTTACTTAAGGGGCACCTGGGTGGCTCAGTTGGTTAAGCATCTGACTTCAGCTCAGGTCATGATCTCACAGTTTGTGGCTTCGAGCCCCATGTCGGGCTCTGTGCTGACAGCTCACAGCCTGGAGCCTGTTTCCGATTCTGTGTCTCCCTCTCTCTCTGCCCCTCCCTCTCCTGCTCGTGCTCTCAAAAATAAATAAACGTTAAAAAAAAATTAAAAACAAAGTCACCCCATCTAATGTCCACATATTTGTCTATTTAGTTAGGTCCTCAACATACCTGAGGGAAGTAGCCATATTTCCCATAGTTCCCTCTTCTCCAGGTGTAACAGCCACACTACACTTTTCTCTCTTTCAGAATATTTCTGCTGCTGTGGGTTGGGTCCTCCAAAGGCCCTGGGGGTTGTTAACATTCTAGTCAGTGAGGTGCTCAGAGCTGGCCCTAACTAACGCCCATTTTCCTGGCCACCCTGATCACAGATTGAGCCCAAAGTCTCTCTCACATGTCTTGCTGTCAAATCTCATTTCCCAGATCCTGTTGTTAATTGTGCAGCTGGGTCTCCCTTTTCCTCTCAGACTGTCATTGTGGTTTGTTGAGATCTTCTGGAATCTTCCATTTGCTGTCAGTTGTATTCATGTCATGTGTGAGTCTGACCGTTGTTCCATTAATGGCCTCATCTGAGATACTGGGTCTGCCCTGACCAACCTGTCAGTGAAAACAAGCCTCTGGGTGTCCTGGGGGCCTGCCCTCCAGGCAGGCTCTGATGGCCAGCAGCGCCTGTGATGAGAAGCCCGACATTTCTCCTGTCATCCTCAGGGTACAATGGTAGTCTCTACCAAGCGCCCTACAAAAGCCCAGACAGTCCTTTCCAGAGTACTATTCTGGTTGGCCTGTCAAAACATAAATGAGGCTAGTCTGGTAGGATTTATTCTTAGGAATCCTAGAAAGCAGAGCTTCCTTTTCTGTGTATGTGCTCACAAACTGTCCCCGGGGAATGGTGTGGGGGGCGCCTCAAGCCCGCCGCATACGCCGTGCTGAGTGAAGAGAGCTCATCCTGCCCTCCCTTCCCACCTCCAGAGGTCTCCGTTGACCCAGGGCACCCCATGTGCTCCTCCCCCAGCAATGATGTGGGACGTGCTTGCACCCACCACAGGGGACTTAAACCCATTCCGCACAGCTGGAGGCTTCCATACAGTCTCTGCCCATGCTGTCTGCGGCTTCGATTCCCTTCTATCAGTAGTGGAGTTGAGATGAAAAACGATGCTCCTCAACAAAGAAGAGGGGAGCAAACCAGGAATTAGGTAGTGTTGTCCTCTCTTCATCAGTGTCGACATGTCACTGCCAGCCCAAAACAGCACTCCTTTATTCAAAACCAACTTCACAAAAGTCCCTTCTATGGGCCTTAGTTTTCTCCACCGGCGCCATCACTGGTCCACATGGTTTGCCAATCTGCCTTGTTCTGGTGTCCTACTTTCCATCTTCCCTATCTGTCAAAAGCTGAGATCATGCTTGAGTTCCGGGTGCAGCCCCTGCTGTCTCTGGATACTTCCTACTTCTTTCCTCACTAGGTTTACATGCAATCCACATTCAAAATGTTACTGCACCATCTCCTAGCCAGCCCAAGCCATCTTTCCATTTGCAACTGGCTACTAAAAAAACAACTCTATGCTTTTTGAGCTCTGCCCTCCAAAAGCGAGAGCTCCATGAGTATGAGCATGCACACACACGAGTCCCTCCTCATTCCAGGCTCCAAGGGCCCAGAAAGCAAAGTCACACCTCCCACCTCAAGACGCTCCTAGCCCAAGGAGTCAGCCAAGGGTGCCAACAATCAGGGCCCTGTGTCAGGAAGTATCTTGGGAGAGATGTCTCCCATCTGAGCCTAGTCTTGAGGTCGAGGAAATGCTAACCAGGCAAAGAGAAGGAGGAGAGGGATAAGGGAAGAGGCTTCTTTGGGAAGATGGAACTGACGTTGAAAAGCTCAGAGACAATGGGGCACCTGGGTGGCTCGGTGGTTAAGTGTCCTACTTTGGCTCAGGTCACGATCTCACGGTTCATGGGTTCGAGCCCCACATCAGGCTCTGTACTGTCAGCCTGTTAGCACAGAGCCCACTTCAGATCCTCTGTCCCCCTTTCTCTGCCCCTCCCCCACTTGGGCTCTCCCAAAAAATATTAAAAGAAAAAAAATAGAAAAAATGAAAAGACTCGGGGACAAATTGTGAGTTTGGGAGGCTGGAGTTTGGGAGCTTGCTGGGGACATGAGAAGGGGTTAAGGTAAGACTGGAAGAGAAGGCACTAAGGTCTTAGTATGCCACTGTTTAAATTTCATCCTGAGGATAGAAGCCTGAGGGATTTTAACAAAGCAAAAGCATGACGTGGCTGGCTGTGCATCTGAAGCCAGGTCACAAGGCTGGACAGTGGAGGCATGGGTCAGATGGGAGACTGCCTGGAAGGAGGCAGCAATTCAGGGGCGCTGTGGCAAAAGGTGGAACTGTGTGAGGGTGGCGGGAGAGATGTCTTTTGCTGGGGAGGAGGAGCTGGAGGGGACTGCCCCTGGGCTTCAGACAGTGGGCACGTGCTAATGCCAACATGGAGACAAGGAAGACAGGAGAAGGTGGTCCTCCTCAGAAGGTGGTGACTTCTGTTTCACACACGTGGAACCTGAAATACTTACCCACACAGATCTTGTGCTTAGCAGAAAAGTCTAGCCAACGGTATTGACTTGGGAGCTGCTGGCACATGGTTGGAGTTGCAGCCATGAATGTGGACAAGATGGGGTATCAAGTCAAGTTCCCTAGGAGGTGGACTCTGAAGTGGAGGTGAGCATGCAGGGAATTTATGGGAGGGGGGAGAGGGGTGCTCTTGAGACGACCTCCTGTAAGGATGAAGGAAGCAGGTTTGAGCCAAAGGGGAAATCCAGGTTGCAATGTAGTCACAGCAGAACCCGTGGTTGACCCTGCAAGGACCCCTGGAGCTGTCAAGGGCCTTCAGAGATATCCCAGGTCGAGGCAGAGGGACAGGCCACTGTGCCCCCAGCACTGGGCTGCTCCCGAGGAAGGCACCCAGCCCCAGATAAGGTAACCATCTTCAGCAGAGGCATCCTGGGGTAGACTGGCAGGGTGAAACTCAGCACCTGGGGAGGGGGAGCTGGAGTCCTGAAACAGGGCCATATAGACAGAGCACCACAGCACTCAGCCCGGAAAGCTCCCTGAGACTGTGCCAAGTGACCACAGGAGAGGGACCGGGGCAGAATTCCCAGGCAAACTGAGGCTTGAGGAGCAGTGGAGGAAGGAAATGGATGACGGCGAGTGAGAAGGATAGGGCAAAGAGGGGGAGGGGAATCAGAATTAACACTGTGAAGTCAAGGAAGAAAATGATAAGCTTGTTCCTGAGGAAGGGCCATTAGGTCAGTGGTGATAAGGCAACTTGGCCACAGTGCCAGATGAAGTACATTTCCTCTACTCCTGGCTCTTTGGGTCACCCCTACCAACCCCCGTCCCATGCACACCCACTCATAAAAGTGAGCCAGATCCTCTTCAGCCACAACCCCTCACACTCCTGGCTTCATTGTGACCCAGTTTTCCTTTGCTGCCCTTTCAGCTCCAGCATGGCCCCTTGACCCGTAGACATGACCTTCATCCTGCCTCTTGTTCCTCCAGATTTTGAGACCTTCTGAAATTTCGAGGGTTTTTGGACCTTGGCTGCCTCCTTCTAGAATGTTCTGGCCTTGCCCACCCACAGAGCCTGAATGTCTGTTTTCTCAGGTGAGAACTTCCTATGACACTCTTGATCTCTGAAGATCCACCACGGGGCCGGGGCGGGGGGAGGGGGCGGGGCAGGGTTCAGAATGTCTGTTTTGGGTGGATGGAGTAAGGGAGAACAGGGGAAGGGGAGCTCGGAGGTGTAGCAGGAGCTGGAGGAGGGGGTGAAGGCAGAATTGCTGTTCTAAGGGAGGAGACGCATGAAGGCATGTATGTATTAAGGAACAGTCAGTAGAGAATAAAAAGTGAAAGGTATAGGAGTAAGAAGGGATAAGTAAAGAAGGTCTGGAAGGGATAGGACTGTTGGGGTCCTGACCATGGGAGGTGGGGTCGGGAGGAAAGGAAGGAGGTGAGTTGTGGGTCCACTAGGTGTGTGGGTGGAGAAGTCAGTGGAGAAAGAAGGGACGGTGCTGTTTGCTGGTGTTCAGAGGTTTCAGCAGCAGGAAGTGGCGATGTCTGGAATCTGCTGAGGGACCCATGGAGGCTGGCCAGCGATTCAGAGTGGGTTCTGGTTAGCCAGAAGGGGTCAGGGGCCAATGCAGGGATAGGACACATGAGGCAGCACACAGGAAGGAAGTCATGGTGGAACACGGTGCCCAGGACATGAAGGCAGCAGAGGCAGATGGACAGAGAGAATGAAAGGGTCTAGGACCTGCACCGAGCTGGGGGTGGGAGGGTTGGGGGCTGGGGGTGGTGCAAGGGTGGGTGGGGGGACATAACACTCTACCATGGTACAGCCCTTGGCCCTACCCTGAGGGGAGCGAGCAGCATGGAAGATGAAGGAAAACAAGGAGGGTGTGGGGAAAGCTATGGTGTGCCTGCATGTGCTCTTATCCCCAGTGTTCAAAGACCTCAAGACTCTGAAGGCCACTTTCTCCCACGGCTCCTGCATTTAGCAGCCAGCTGCTACTTGCTGGTCAGAATCCGGCTGATCCGGCAGCCTGCTCAAGCTGGTTTCATCTTCCTTTCCACTTTGGAGGCCACAGTTAAGCAGCATACACAGGATATCTAATAAACATTCGCGGGTGGTGAAGGAGGTGGGTCCCAGAGCCTGTGTACAACAGTTTTCAGTGGACTGAAAGCAGCCCTTGGCCTCTTTCCTCCCCCTAAAAGGGCTGGCTCCTGGGAGTGTCTGCAGAAGTTTGCTCAGAACACATACTGGGGACACTGCACAGGAGCTGGAAGGGCAAGTCCCCTCCCCACAGCCCCCTGGAGCTACACCAGAGGGGCCACAGTCCCAAGACTGATGCTCCTCCAAGGGAAAGCCTTCCCATTGGCCCCATTTCAGATGGTTGGCTTCAGTATTTACTTTCATTTTTCATGGTTGAGCTCAACTCTCCTTAAATTTACAGTGCATCCCTGAAGTCTTGGTCAACAAGATGGGGGCGGGGGGGCGAGGGGCGGGGTGGGGATGTGCATCACACAAATGTTGGTGACAGTTCTCACTTTGTGCTTAACCAGTCAGTAGACTAAGAATGTGACAGAATGCGCAACAATACGCCCTCCTTCCTGGGGGTCAGTCTGGGCACCAAGCCCAGTGGGGCAGCCACCAGTGAGGGCAGAACAAGGCTGCCAGCAAGCTCCTGCAACATTGCCCCCATAGGGAGCAGGGGGTGAGGGGCGGGGGGCGGCTAACTAAAGACCACAGCCACGGTGTGGCTGTAAAGAAAAATTAGAAGCTCTTTCTGACCCAATTTGGAATGATTGCCAAAACATTAGTTGAAGTGAAAAGAAGGGCAGAGAGAACATGCACAGAAACACACACAAGAAATGGAGGCAGGCTGGGTGGCTGGTAGGGGCACATTTTAAACATGTGCTCTACAGTGCCTTTTGAATTTCATTCAGTTTGAAAGCTTTATCTATTTAGGAAAATAAGATAAAATTTCTAATTAAACAGATGACACCCATCCTGCTGATGAACCCTCTTTAGGAATTATCACCCTAGTTGATGTGTCTGTTTGAGAGGGAGGTGAGGTTGTTTCATTGTATTAACTCCTGACATTTAAGGAACACTGAGCAAAGGCCCTGGAGCTACAACAACACCCTGTAAAAGACACGGATTCCTGAAATCTGTTTGATTCAACTAATAGGTAAACGACATCATAAATTTAGGAGATGATGAAGGAAGTTTCCAGTCTGCTGGGAAAGGTGGATCATGAAGACATAAAGAAAAGTTGGTGTTGGCCTCACTGGCTCTTCAGGGGTGGAAAAAATCAAGTTAGAGCCCTGTCTCATACCTCCGAAAAATAGATTCCAGACGGGATTAAAAACCAATAGTAACAAAGTTAATGTAAGTATTGGGAGAAATATAACATAATATTTTTGTGATCCTGGGGTGGGGAAGGCCTTTCTTTTCAAGAAAGAAAGAAAGATTTAATTAGAATCAACACTTTATATTATCCACATAACTTTTCTGTAAATCTAAATGTATTCTAAAATAAAATTTAAAAAAAACTCCACAAACTTCAGGTCACTGAAAAATATCATGCACAAAGGTTTAAAAAGGACAATGTACAGCCTTAGGAGAAAATACAGTTCTGAAGCATATATAACAAACAATCATCAATGTTAATAAGAAGATTGATTACCTCATAGAAAAATGGGCAAGAAGCATCAAGATATAACTTACAATAAAAGAAACACAAAAGACCACTGGCAATCAGAGAAATAAAAATTAGAATCAGAGTATGACATTTTTCACTCACCAGATTCACTAAAACACACAAAACTGAGAATACACAGTGTAGAAACATGCATTTTCATGTCCGTTGGTGGTATTCTCAGTTGATACAGCTTTTTTTGGAGGCCAAATTTTAAATGTATATACTTTAGGACTGCAATTTCACCTCAAAGAGTTCATTGTATAGAAATATCTGCATAGATGTACAAAGCTTGTACCCTGGATAAATATCCAGAATGGAGGACTGGTTGTGTGCATACCATGAAATACTACGTGGCTATTAAAAAGAATGAGGTTCATCACACACACACGTATATGTATGTAAACACACACATACGTGTGTATATATATATATATATATATATATATGAAAGTGAGAAAAACAAGTACAAATAATATGGCCTGCTAGGAGCAAATGGGAAATTGGGGCTGGACAACATGGGGCCCTGGAGGCATTTGGACTCCACTGTGCAAACAGGGGAGCAAGGTGAGGGAGAGACACAATAATCCCATGTATCCACAGAGAGGACTTTGAGAGATGAACACAGAAAATGCCACTACCACCATCCCAGTGACAGATGTGATAGGAAAACAGGAGCAGGTGGGACGGAGGTGGCTGTGACCCAGACACATACCTGTTCTCATGGAGCTGACACGGACAGGCAACCACAAACAAGGGTTTGGGATTTGGAGGGCAGAATGGACAGGATTTAGTGATGAACAGGGGTAACGAGCTGGGGATGAGAGAGACTTCCAGGACTACAATTTCTGACTTGTGCAATGCAGTGCACTAGCTGTTTGGGGTTGAGCAGGGAGGCTTAAGGCAGAGGTCAGCCTCCTGAGATCATATGGGAAAAAGTCCCATGTGTCTGGGCTTAATGCAAATGGCACCCACTGAGGCATTGCTTTAGTACTCACACCTACAGGCCTCAGAGAGAGCTTCTAGAAGCCCAGTTCTTTCAAATATAGAGCAACAACTTTCCTTTCAGGACTGTGGAGAGGCCTCCTCTCTTTCAACCAGATTCACAGGCAGGAGATCGAACTCTCCAACTCAGGATTGAATCTGAGCTGAGGAAGATGGCACTTGGCACTCGTCTGGGCCCTGGGGATGTGGGTCTGGATGAAATGCCAAGCCTGCTTCCTGAAGCCGCCCCTGAAGAGAGAGGTGCAGGGGGATGGCCCCAGTGGAGGGTTACTACAGAGGTGCCTATGAAGGCCGGGGGTCTTCCTGGCTCAGGGATGGGCAAGGAATACCCTGTGGCTGTAGCCTACAGTGGGGGGAAGGAAGGAGAGACGAGACTGGGGCCAGGTCCAGAGAATGGGCCTCATTGCCCCGAGGGCTGAATTTGTTCACCTTGTTTGTTCACTCAAAAAAAAAAGGATTTACAGAGTGTCGTAGGCTTGTCAGGCACTGTTTTAGATGCTGGATGATAAGAGCAGTGACTCCGCTAAGGGACTGCTCTCCTGGAGGTAACATAGAGGAGAGTCACCATAAATAAGGAACAAACAGTAGGAGAATTTCTGGCAGAAGGCCATGCTATGCATAAAATAAAGCAGAAAGATGAACTGAGAGTTTGGGAGAGGTGTGGGGGAGGGGTGATTAGGGGACTTCCTGCAGTGGAGGTCTGAGTGACTAGAAGGAACCCTCTACCAAGGATTGGGAGCAGCAGGCGGGCGCTGCAGTCAGAAGCTAATTGTATAAGGCAATTGTTTTGCTAATAAGATCATGTTAAGAAAATCAGGCTTTTTTTCCTTTCGTAATGAACTCATTAGTGAGCTGTATTTTTAGTTCTTTCTCCTGAGTTTTAGAGATTGGGCAGGAGGGGGAGGTTTGTTGGGACCGATGGGGAGGATTCTGGATCCCTACACCGGAGCCTGTTCCAGGGGAAGGGAGGAGTGTCAGAGGGAGGAGCCCGAGGTGGAGGAGCACCCACCTGCTCCGGGAGGTCACGTCCAGGAAGAACTGCACGAGCGCCAGCAGGTTGTGGTGGTGATCGGACACCTCACTCAGGCTGCAGCACAGCTTCTGGAGCTGTGGGGATAGCAGGCATTAGGTGGGCTATGAGAGGGCCTGCCTTCCACCCTGACTTCCTCACCAGCCCACTCAGCAGGGAAGCCAGAAGTAAGATGTGGTCACAAAGGCCAGGGACTGGAGGGAGTATTCCCTGGCATCCTGGTGGCCTCCAAGCCTGCTATTCCCATTGAGTGTACTCTAGGGGCACTTTAATCCCTAGTGACAAGGCTATGTGAGGAGGCTCAGGACCTTAGAGAAGAGGCTAGGGCTTTGGCTTTGGCTCATGGTACCTTCCTTGGCCACTCATGAATGTTCTCAAGGAGCAGAAGCAGAAGCTGCTGAAGATCAGTCTTGGGCAGCAGGCGAAGCCCCACATCCAGGCCAACTCGGCACAGCAGCTCAATCAGGCCCAGGAGGTCCCCATCAGTGTAGGCCCCTGGCTGGGCTAGGGCACACAGAGCTAGGAACTGGAGAACAGAGAGAGTGCTAGGCCAGGGATGGCATCCCTGGGAGATGGGGCTGGGCAGGAGGGGATGGCATCATGAGCCCCTTGGCCATGCCAGGCAGGAGCTGAGGAAAACAAGCACCAACGCCCAAAGTCAAACCCCCCACGGTGTACTCAGGGGGCAGGCCCAGGCATAGGGGGCTGTGAGCCCTCCACAGCATCAGTCCTGGTGGCTGGCACAGTGCCTATAATACAACTGCTGAGTAGGTCTGGATGGTGAGCAGAAATGGGTGTGTAACTCACCTTGTAGATGTAGTTCAGGCTGACGTCCAAGGCAATCTCCAGGGGGGCGTCCTGCTGCTCACTCCAGTTCAAGCTAGTGCTATTTTTAAGCACCCTAAGGTAAGACAAAAGCAAAGGGAAGGAGATGGGAGGAGGTGGGCACAAGGGGAGAACAGAGGCAGAGAGGGGGGCCTGCTGTTGCTCAAGAACAGAGAGCCCGTGCATGATCCTTTCAGCCTGGGACCCTGATGCCCTGTCTGTGTTGGTCATTTACTGCTACT
This sequence comes from Prionailurus viverrinus, assembly GCF_022837055.1. Taxonomy (NCBI): domain Eukaryota; kingdom Metazoa; phylum Chordata; class Mammalia; order Carnivora; family Felidae; genus Prionailurus; species Prionailurus viverrinus. The sequence goes on along the minus strand of NC_062563.1, from coordinate 62,685,823 downwards.
AACAAATTATCCCAGAATACAGAGGCTCAAAAACAATAAATATTTATTACGTTGTGCAGTTTCTGAGAGTCAAGAATCCAGAAGCAGCTTAGCTGGGTGGTTCTGGCTCTGGATTTCTTGGGAGGTTGCCCCCAAAATATTGGAGGTGGGCCTGCTGTCATGTTAGGCTGGAGTGGGCAGGAGGAGCTGCTTGCAAGCTCACTCCAAGTTCACCCATGTGCCCCAGGAGGCCCCCAGTTCCTTGCCACATGGGGCTCTCCACAGGGCTCCTCAACATGGCACCTGGTTGCCCCCAACTGAGTGATCTGAGAGAGAGGGGAATGCCAGAGACAGAAGCCGCAGTCTTTATAACCTAGTCTTGGAAGTGACATCCCATCACTTCTGCTGATGTCTATGGTCCACACAAGCCATCTAGACTCAGTGTGGGAATGAGCCACAACAGATCACGGGAGTCTGGCTCCCAACTGCTGCCACTCCAGCTGTGAGAAATAAGCCCACCAACCCAAATCAAAAGAGGAATGTGGAGACTTGGAGCACAGTGAAGTGAGGCTTTAATCAACGTTCTTGCAAGAGCGAGTGTTTGATGGACAGGCACACTCGGGGCAGTTACAGCAATTTATCTCCTAGCATGCAAGTCCCTCCCCTGGTTCCTCATTGGCTGAGTACTACAGAGGTTACAGCCTTACCCAGACATCACCTATGCTCATGTAAGGTACAGAGTAGTCTGACTGGAACAAATGTACATTCCCTGAGGTGACACAGAGACTTTCAGTCCTCCTCCCTTTGTTCTTTGGTACATGCTCATTGCAAAGTCTGTGAAAATAAGCCCTCTAAATGGAGAGGGAAAGAACCAGGAAGTGAAGTGTCTAAGGGTTTGGGATCCATTGTGGGGGTGGGAGTGGGGGTGGGGGTTCATATATATTTCCAATTTGGTTGTAAACCTGTTAAGTAGACAGCACAGCTTTAATTTTATATTTCTGAAAATGAATCATCTCTCTCAGATCGCCAGGTCTCCGGCTTTAGTTTTCTGGGACTTGGAGACCAGGATATCATACTCCATTGCCCCAAAAGAGTCTTCCTCAAAGAAGTTCTTTGTCCATACAGGTATGGTGACATTTTGCATGCATTAAGAAGTATACTACATTGTAGCTTATATGGGGACTAGTTTCCAAAGTCAGCAAGTAATATGATGAAAGAATAAAAATTATCATTGAGAACTCCTCCAAAGGGGTTCACACTAACAGGCTACCTACCGATAAGCCTAGCATGGCCAGTTTTCCTCTAGTGTGGAAACAAAGCCTGTTGAGCTGAGATGAAGTTAGAACTTAGGGTCATAAAAAACAAACAAACAAACAACAACACCACACACACACACACACACACACACACACACACACACACACACACACACCCCAAACCTCTTTAAAGACTAGAGTCATATTCAGGGTGACAAGGTCCTTACAGTGAGAGAGGCATCAATGGACAACAGAGTTGTACCACCTTTGCACAAACTTCCCCAGGCACATGCTCACTGGATAAAAATCAGAGCAAGATCGCCTCACTGATTCTGTCTCTCTGGTCAAATGTATACTGTTAATTGCTGCATACTGTTGAGGTAAGCTTATGACCAGGCTCCCTGTGCTGTCTCATCTACTGCTCTACTCTTATTAACTGGTTGGCGTTCCTGATAACAGCAGGCTCTCCACAAATGAAGATACTGATGACAGCAACACTGTTGGCAATAACAGGCTCCAGTGTAGCCACCTGACCGCTGACAAAGAAAAAGCTCCATTCCTGCGTGCTCCAGTGAAAAGTCTCTGCTCTTCTTTTACTTGGCACTGGTGCTGCTTATTCAAAGTGAAGTAGGAGAATTCCATCTCTAGGTGCCCAGGAAATTGATGCCAACAAAACAAAGTCGAGGGGGTGAAGGGGAGGGTATGACTGCGCTTGGCCATTCTTCCAGATTTTAGCATTTATTAGGGCCAGAGAATGGGTAAGGCTGGTGTTTGCACATCTGGGCACCTGCTGGGCCTGTGTCAGTATATAAGGGGTGCTCCGGTTTGCACCAGCCTGTGAGCATGCATGGGGTATGGAAGCATGAGTGGGAATGCTTTCAGACTTCCCAAAGGATGGAGGCAGGCACAGAATTGACCGTGACTCTGCTGAAGAGGAACGGGCTTTCAGACAGTCTGGTGCCACCAGAGGGAGGAGGAGTGTGGAAAACGTGAGCTGGGGAGGGAAGTGTGGCTGTGACAAGAACCCTCCCCAAGAGGGTTGGCAGACAGCCGGAGAGGGTGGCGGACAGCCTCGCCGTGTGTGCTCCAGCATTTCCTGTGCCACCTCTCCTTGGGAACAGCAGGCAACAGAATGGGGGTCCCTGTTCCCTGCCTTTCTGAGGTTCTGATGAACCGCTTGTCTGAAATGTCTGCATCTGTGACTGCTATACTGGGGGTGCAGCGCCGGCTAATCCCCAGGCCTCCATCCCCAGGCTCCCAGCAGGTGGCCACGGAGCACAGGCATTCACGGCCTGGCAAGCTCACTCCCCTCCTGAGTGGAGGGGTCCCACAACTGGACTCCATGAACAAAGTGCTTCACCATCCTGCCCCTCCCTTCAGCCCTGACCCCCAGCCGGCAGGGTTAGAGCTCAGCCTGTGGCCAGGACCCAGGAGCTAGAGCTTGGGTCATGGCGATGCCGTTCTACACTTATTCAGTGATTGTAAGAGGGGCATGTCTTATGTACTCCGACATTCTCAGCAGGAGCATGGTAAAAGAGCCATAGGGGCATGGCCACCACTGTAACCAAGGGCTATCCTGAAAGTGCCCAGGGGTCAGGGTCCCACCATGCAGGCTGTGAGTAGCGTGCTCTCCCCTAGGCCTGTACTACTAAATCAAACTGGACCTGCTGTCCAGGCCTTATGGACGAGGTCAATGCAGTAAAGGGAATTCGATGCTGAGCTAACGGGAAGGGAGAGAGAAGTACATTTTACCTGGGTTGAATTACACTGTCTCAAGATGGCCAGCAACCAGCCTCCTGCACACTGGACAGGATGCTCTTTCAATGGATTAACCATCAATTAGTTACCCATTTGGCCTCTGCACCAGGCTGCCCTTTCAGAGAACTAAGTCGATGAAGGTTTCCAGTACCAGACTATGGTAGTTTGGTGGCCAGTCCCGTGTATCTGACTGGGACTTTCAGATGGACTTTGTAACCTGGGGAGCAGCCTTGAAAAACCAGCCATTGCTACCAAGGACCTTCCCTGCCTTCCCAGGTGAGATTGGGGCACCTGACGAAGAGTGTCTGTACAGCCGGGTGGCACCAGCGCCCTCAAACTCTTGCTTCTGCTTCCTGGTCAGTGTTCACACTCTGGTCCCTCTTCTGCCCTTTTGCCCCCACAGATCCTCCTGATTCCTTCCTCCCCAGTCTTGTCATATGGTCCAGTGGCAGAAGGACTATATCTTCCGAGAGGAAATCTTGAAGCATTCGAAGAGATGGTGATGGGTTTCAAGGAAATCTGAGATGAGGAATACATGGTGAAAGACCAGTCTTCCTCATAGTAACTAAAAACACAGTCCAGTTGTGGGGCCATGTGCAGAGACATCCTAACCCCTCATTTCCAGTCTTGGCCACTACAGGGGCTCTGTGGGTGCCCTGGAGGAGCCCCAGAGCATCTGTTCTGCTGGAGAGCCCTAGATTGGGACATCCCTGGAAGTCAACAGAACAGTATGTGATGTGGAGCCACTTGGCATGGGATGAGCCTGAGTTGGTCAGGAACAGGATGAGGAGGACAATGGGGACAAGGCAGCCTGCCGTGATGTTCTTCTTGTGGCCCATGTGTCCATGAAGGGTGTCATACCTTTGGTGGAGGAGACTCCAGAACCTTCATAGTGCTTCCTGAATAGTCTAGAAGAGCTGTCTTCCAACCCTATGACTCCCAGAGCTTCCCCAACTGCAGCAGCCAACCAGCAACCCAGCTAACCCACCTGAGCATCTCTGCTACCCCACATCTTGGGGATGTCATTGGACGGGTCTCCAGGATGTGTCTATTTGCTTTTCAAAAGGAGGCTGTGTTCAGGCAGAAAATCCTCCCTAGGCTGAGTGGCTAGACAAGCGGTCCAGTCTGTTCTTATAGGGTCACAATAGGGAAATCACCCCTGAAGCCATTGGCCAGATCCTCAGGCCAGTTCTGAATCCTCTGTGGGGAAACGGTGCGAACAGTGTGAGGCCCAAGGAAAGAGGTAGGCTGTCCAAATGGTACGTCTGGGAATGTGACCATGCAGCTCTGGCAACACTCTAGGACAACATGGCTTTGCCTTCCTCTTACCCAGGGCCAACTGCCTGGTAATGCATGCTAGGGATTTGTGTTCCCAAGGATTTGAGGTGGCAGATTTAAACAGCCACAGTTCTAATGCCCATCTGCCCCCTGTGGCCTCCAAAGTGGATGGATCTGTCCTGAAGCTGAAGGAGCAGGAAGCTGTCAAGCTCAGGGGGAAGGGAGAAGGGCGGGGGAGAAAGTGGCTCTTTGCAGAGTGTGTAGTAAGTTGGGTGGTTATATGCCTCCAGTGGCACCTCTCACTTTCCAAGTGGATACCAAGTGCTCATCACAACAGTTAGAAATAGCTCTTCTGAACTCTTCAGGCCCCCTAGGCCCTTCCCCCAACCTGCATTTGTTTTTCCAAGTGTAATTCTTTCCTCGACTCATTCTAGAAGGTGGTGTGATTGAAGCTCTGTGTCGGGGAAGAGGCAAGTGGCTTATTACACCAGATATGGAACTCCACGGGAAGGGAGAGGGGCAGGAGCGAGGCAGGCTGGCACATGCGCAGGGTATTTATAGCAGAGCGAGTGTGGTTTGGTCTGGTTTGGTTTGGCAGACAATTACTAAACACAGTTGTGGAACAGGTTCTTAAGGAAGCTTGGGCCTTCCCCGAGTAGGAACACCCGCCAGCCTGCAACAGCAAAGGTAAGGGTCCCTGTACTTCCTGGGGCCAGAAGATTGTCACCAGGATGGTGGCGGCGGGCTTCCATGTAACATCCGATCCAGGGCTCTAAAAACCCTGTTATATGTTCTCAAAGAATTGTCAAGAAAAAGTTTGAATGTAATATAATCTGTAGAACAAGTTTATAATATATAACACTTTTACAACCCAGACCTCATCACTGTGCACCCAACAATAGCCATTTATGTATTGTTAGGTCTCTGCTCCTAGAGAGCAGGGACAATGCCTATGCAAATTAGCACCCCCCAACCCAGATCAGCACACAAAGGGGGCACCCACAGAACAAAACTGGCCACTGTGGAAATTACATGTAAAATTGTGCCTTGCTGGCCATGGGTTGATATTAGGTAATGCGTCAAAATTGAGGCTTAGAGGTAGACCAGAGAGACTGGGACATGTCCTGGAAGAGGAGGGGCATTGAGGGCTCTGAGTCACCACGGGGCAGGAACAGATGTCAGCTAAACCAGCAAGACTCATCTGTGCCTGCTTCTTCTCCCTGTGCCTCCCCACTCCCTGCCTAGGCTGGGAGCAGGGTCATTTATCCAAACATTCACCATTTGTCATTCACGGTGTGATACTCATATCCACAGGTACTTGTGTGTGGTTTGTTCTATAATCCCTCAGACTCTGTTTCACCATGTGGGTTAGAGCCTGAGTTTGGGAATTTTTTTTAACTCCCCCCCACAAATGCACATAATTTTATATAAGAATCAGAGGAAATCTTTCCTTTTTTTTTTTTTCCCTAAATGTTCATCTATTTTTGAGAGAGAGAGCGTGTGCCCAGGTGCACGGATGGGGAAGGGGCAGAAAGCTAGGGGGAGAGAGAGACAATCCCAAGCAGACTCCACACTCAGCATAGAGTCTGATGTAGGCCTTGAACCCATGAACTGTAAGATCATGACCTGAGCCAAAGCTTAACCAACTGAGCCACCCAGGTACCTCACCTTTTTCTAACTTATAAATGCTCATGGAACGGAGGATGCCACAAACAGTAATGAAATGGATAGTTTTGTACGATGAATGGCCCATTACGTTGTATTACCTTTACAGAATAGGAAATACTTTATGATTAATTTTTTCTTCCCTTCCCATCTCCTCAGAATAGGAAATACTTCAATATTTCCTAACATGAATAAATGTTCAAAAGAACGGATCTCTCTTTTTTTTGGGTAATGTTTGTTGTTTGTTTTAAACATTTTAACTGAGGTGTAACTGATATGGAAAAACCTGCACATATTGAATGTATCCAAATTGACAGGTTTGAAGTGAGTTCCCCAGCTGCTGAACAAATGAGAAAGGACAGTGAGGAAAGGACAGTACTCACCTCCCACTGTGCTGACGGGGCTCACGCAGGCCCAGAGCAGGGCTACGGGCTCCCAGGCTGTGAAACACCTCCGTGACCTCTTGCAGGGAGGGGCACCACCAGTGCTTGTCTCCATCTGTCAGGCCAAGGGAGAGCAGAGGGTTAGTTAGGGAGGGCAGAGGAGGACAGGCACATGACTCCCAAGGGAGGGGTGGGCATGACAGCCCCTGGCCCAAGGGGACCGTGTTTGCATTCTCTGGCACTACAGGTGTTTTCTGGAGGAATCAAGCAACCAGCAGTTTTGAGACATCCGAGGGAGCTTTGGGAACCTGGCTGTTCATGTTCTCCTGTCTTCAAGCTCTAGCCACCTTCAAGTGAACGGGCTCCATCAGAGCGCTGAGCTGCCCAGAGCTGAGTCAGATGAAGACACCTAAACCAGAGGCCTCAAAACTGCCAGATGCGGAAGACATGAGAGTCTCTGCTGCCCCAGGACCTCTGCCACTAAGGGCTGAGGCCAGCTCTGAACCTCCTGCTGACTCGACACTGCCCTTGCTGCAACATGTGGGTGTTCCCAGGTCCACCATTCCAGCCGAGGGCACTCCCCGCAGCCTGGGAGGTGTCTTCGAAGCCAGCTGGAGCTCAAAGTACCATTCTCTCTCCACTGGTGTAACCAAACATGAATGATAATCTGGCCACACTAACAGAGAGGGAAAAACCTTATGTACCCAGGGGCTCTTCTTCAGTCAGACTACTTAAGGGCATTTCAGAACCAAGAAGCTAGAAAAACAAAAGACAACATGGAGGATGGTATTTCCCAAAGATGGCTGCAAGACTATCTCCTTCCCAGGCACTCTTCTGCATGGTGACCTCTCCAGACCCCACCAAGAGGTGGAGTTCAGGTCCCCGCGCTATCATCCCTCTATGTTATCTTATTTATTATTTTGTTTCTTGTCTGTCTCTCCCTATTTGAATGTAAATGCCCCCCACCCCTGCACCCTGCACATCTAGTGCCTAGAGGAGGGGTTGGTGGGTGGGGAAGCTGAACGGAGAGAATCCTAAACAAACCTGACTGAGTAGTACCTGAATAAGAGGGAACCTGAAGACCAGTCCCAAGATAAACTGCCAGTGTCAAGAACCTTGACAAACGTTGAATTTGACAGCAGGTGATGTGTCAGAATCAGGAACTTAGAAACTAGGCTAGAAGCGCATTAGTAGCATATGCTTGACCCTTTGCCATTCTGGGGGTGAGAGTTCCCTCTGAGAAGCCCACCTCAGTGGATCCCCCATGGGCTAGAACCGTGCCAGGTGCCCAAGATAAAAAGGTGGCTGGATGGAGACCTTGACTTCAGGGAGTTCACAGCCTAGGAGGGAGGGGAGCCAGGCAGATAAGCAAACACAAGGGAATGTGCTCAAAACCAACTGAAGCAGATGGAAGGTGCAGAGCCTGCTCACAGGGGGAGTTGACTGGAGGATGGGAGGTGCAGAGCCTGCTCACAGGGAGAGTTGACTGGAGGTGGGGGGAGTGGGGAAGGTGAGGAATAAGGCACAGGTAATGGGAAAGGAAACATGCACCCAGCAAAGGGACAGAAATGACAAAGGCAGAGAGACACATGAAATAGCATGGCATGTCCAGTAACTCAAGGCAAGAAACAGAGCATCCTAAACTCCTTATGAAGCTCTGGCAAGAGTCTGGTATGGCTGCAGAGCCAGAAGCTGGGGGAATGGCCGGCAGAGGGTCTCTGAATCCCGTCCAAGGACATCTCTTCTGCTGGCATCAGGTGTCTCTCTCTCTGGAAATGTATATGGGTCAGGGCTCACCCAACAAGTAATTAGACTCTTGGAGGAGGAAAAACTTTCTTGTTTGTTTTTTTTCCTCTCGGGCAACTTAACAAGTAAGAGTAATGATACCCCTTGCCCGCTGCACAAACGAGCTGGGAAGAATGAAGTCTGCAAAACACAATGAGATTCCACTAGAGAGAGAGAGCTGTTTACTAGGGCCCTTGGGGGACTGTGCACGTACACACACGCATGTGTGGGCAGGCCAATGAACTTTCCAGGCATGTGCAAAGAGAATCAACCTCCTTGAGGCCCTGGAGGCCCAGCTGGGCGGGAACAGCCCGCCAGCAGCGTAGCACCCCAAAGGGTGCTGTGCACGGCCACCCTCTCACCCCTCTTTGGCCGGTGCAGGTGTATCAGCTGCTTTAAGACTCCTTGGGAACAGCAGTGCAGGTACCGCCAGCTTCAAACCTGAAGCCGGCTACTGTCCCCCTCCCTACCCCACCCAGTAATTACTCCACACCACAGCTTGACCCAGGCTGATGTGTCAGGAGCGGTTTTAGAGCAAGGGGCCTGGATGCCTCGGGATAAACCAATCAACAGCCCTGGAAATTGGTTAAGCGACGACAGGCGCCCAAGAGCCCATAATTAACACTGCTTATAAGTAGGCCATGCGCTCAGCTTTTCCTGAGCACTGTTTGTCCCGAGTGGGGGTTTTCCGGAGAGCTGACACAGAAGAAAACTCAGACACAAGGCTCCAGCTCCCTAACTCAGTTTCTCCACACCCACACCACAGTCGTTTGAGGTGACTCCCCCAGGGAGCATCGGCTCCTGTGCCTTTTTAAATGCCATGGCTAACAGCCCTGAGCATCTGGGCTCTGTTTAGAGACTGTGAGTCTGAAAGCATCCCTTTAGGTGGTTCTCCTGGGATGGAACTGATGCTTCGGGGGAAGGCAGGGGAAGAGAAGCACTGGGCCTAAAATAAAAGTGACTTTTCCATCTGTGCCTCAGAAGAAGTGTTGCTTCACGTAACACCACCGCCTCTGTTCTCCTGGCACCAGTTACAGGGAATGGGAAAACCACATACATCCCAAGAAGCTCCTCGGCTCGACGTGCTGGCCCCAGCAGCTCCCCTCCCTAGGCTTCTGTCACAGCTTCTCATCCACCAGCTCCCATCTTGGGCCTTAATGGTCTGATACAGGGCACAGGGTCCAGGGGGATCTGGTCTTTCTCTCCCTCTCTGCGTCCTCCAAATTGAATTGCTAATGAATATTCTGGGGTGGCTACCTTGAGAGGGCCAACCATGTGTCTGGGTCCTGATTCCCTGACACCATCTTAGAGACCCTACAATTCTCCAGGAACCTCAATGGGGGGTGCTGGTTCCTAATGGAAAGTAGGATACTGACCCATCAGACTGAGCCCAGATCCCAACTGGAGTGTGAGACTCACAGCATTTAGGGGAGGCTTACAATCTATTAAAAAACAATCCAGGGGCGCCTGGGGGGCTCAGTTGATTAAGCGTTTGCTCTTGGTTTTGGCTCAGGTCAGAATCTCACAGTTTGCCAATTTGAGCCCCCTCGGGCTCTGCGCTGATGGCTCAGAGCCTGCTTGGGATTCTGTCTCTCCCTCTTTGCCCCTCCATCCTTCTCTCTCTCTCTCTCTCTCTCTCTCTCTCTCTCTCTCTCTGTCAAAAATAAATAAATAAACTTAAAAAAACCTAAACCCCTTCCCTCCGCCCTGCTCAATCCAACCAAGTAAATTTAAGGATCGAATTGGCTTTATGAACCAGTGATTCATGAACCAGGCAGCACCCCACCTCTCAGGCAGAGGGGTTTTCCAAGGAGTTTACAAAATGGCAGGTTTTATAGGAAGGAGGGTGGGGCAAGAAAGTTGTTAGCAAAAGAAAAGAAAGGATTATTCCAAGCAAGGTCACCTTCCTTCAGTGGGAAAGGGCAGGCGGTCTTATAATACAGACAGATTACCTCAGGAGTGCCTATCACACAATTCCTGATTGACAGACTGACACTTAGGGGAGGCTGAAACTGCCATTAGGTTAGTATTAAGCTCTGGTTTGGTGACTTGGCCTAAGTGACACCACTTTGGGCTTGTAGGTATCCTTTTCAACACACCTTACCATTTCTAATCCTCCCAATTACTTAACTTCCCTTTGCACTTTTTCTTTAATGTTTGTTTATTTATTTAGTGAGAGAGCTCGAGCAGGAGAGGGACAGAGAGAGAGAGAGAGAGAGAGAGAGAGAGGGAGAGAGAGAGGGAGAGAAAGAATCCCAAGCAGGCTTCACTCTCAGCACAGAGCCTGATGCAGGGCTCGATCTCACAACTGAGAGATCATGATCTGAGCCAAGTCAAACGCTTAACTGACTGAGCCATCTAGGTGCCTCCCTGCACTTTTGTATTTAAATTCACACTTGTAAAATATCACCCGCTTTAGTCAATTGGCCTTAGCCTGTCATTTAAACTTTTTATGCACTCAATAAATGGTAACTGAACACCAGGTGTCGTTCTAAATGCTGGGGGCCCAGCAGTGAACAAAAGAGACAATGTCCTAGTCTCATGGAGCTGATGGTTTAGCAGGGAAACAGACAAGACACATTAAATAAATACACAGAACGATGCAGGGTGGCATAAATGGCAGGGAAGGAATGCGGTTGGGTACTGCAGGGGGGCAGCTACAGACAGAAGGAGGATCCTGGGGCAGGCGCACCCTGAAGCCAGGTGCCATTCCTTGCTTAGGCCCAGCCTGGAGCCCAGGGTGCTGGAGGGGTGAGGGGAAGGGCACAGAGAGAGGGAGGGAGGACTCACCTGAGACAGGGACACTGAAGGGACTCCAAGGAGAACCGCTTTTTCTCCTTTTCCCGAGTCTGTTCTTGCTAGGACCTGCAGCCCCACCTTGCACATACCTTATAGTACAAAGAATGGATGTCCTAACTGTAAAGGTCAAGGAGTTAATGATTTCTTTGCAGTTTTCCAGCACAGTAGATAACGTCTAAGGAGTGACCAGGTGGGTCATCACGTATGTATTCCAGACAGCTGCCGTTAGACATTGTGACGCCAAGACCCCCTGGCTCCAGAGCATAAGTGACTTATGGAGAACACCTGGACCTCTGTCCTTGTTCTGACTGGTTCCTGGGTGGCTGAGAGGACATGCTCACCATCCTCAATAAACCCTCAGAGCCCGAGCAAAGGAGAGACTCACTCTCCTTTCCTGAGTCTTCCAGATACTTCATCTGCTATACGCTATCCCTTATGCTGCTCAGTAAACTCTGCTCTCACTTCTTCCCGTTCACTTTGATTTCTATCCTGCGCGAAGCCTGCGGGACCCCGTCTGGGTTCTCGGCCCGCCTGCCCGTATCACACCCACCCTGAAGACTGGGGCAAAAAAGAAGGGCAAAGGGAAGCAACTGGTCTTAGGAGGATGGAGTGATGTTATTATCCACGTATGTGGTAAAAACACAATATTGCATCAAGTCTGTATCTTAAAAACATGCACATCTCATTGCCCCAACAGCAGTGTGAGCACAGGATGGAGCCCAGCATTCTCCTGACCCTGACGCTGCCTCTCACCACGGACAACTGTGTGCCTGGGACCCGGAGAAGCTCTGACCCACCTTCTCTTCTTGCCTCTCATGCCCGCTGGCTTCTTCTCCAGACTGCTCTGTCTACCCACATCCTTTTCAGTCTTCTTTTTGTCCCTTCTTTTTTATCCCTTCCGTGCCACGCAACCCACCTCACTGACCTTCATTTTCCCTTTTCTACCTGCTCCTCCTGAGCTGAGGCCCTCCCTCTAGTGCCCTCACAACCTTCTGCTTGCCTTGCTGTAACCCAGCCTGCATATACCCATCCCCCACACACTCTCTCTCACACACACACACCCCATATACAGCCACCACACACACACCCTTACACACTCACATATACACCTCCATATCCATCCACTCACCACCCACCCTCACACACACACACACACACAGACACAACCCTATATCCACTCACCACACAACCTCACACATGCATATACACTCCTAATCCACCCGTCACATACACCATCAATGCACACACATCCCTATATCCACCCCACCACACACCCTCACACACATATATACCCCTCTATACCCACCTAGCGCACAAACACACACACCTACACACCCTCACATACACACACACCCCTAAACCCACCCACCAGACACACACTCATCCTCACATACACACATATATGTCCTTATATCCACCCACTACACACACACACTCACACATACTTATATACTCTTATAACCGCCAACCCCCATATACCCCTATACCCGCCCCCATTACACACTCACATACACATATACACCCCTATACCCACCCACCATACACACGACCCTATATCCACCCCATTCCACATCCATACACATCCCTATATCCACTTATCCCCCCCACCCATGTATTCATCCACCACACACACACCCATACACATATATACATTCACATACCCATCCACCTACCCATACACATATATACATTCACATACCCATCCACCTACCACATACACATACACACACACCATATACTATGGACACATGCCACCCATCTACTCATATACCACACCCTACTCATTGCACACACACTACATCCATCTATAGACACACTTCTACACCACACCTATACCACATCCACACTCACTTCACACACACGACCATCTGTACACACAAGACACAGTCACCACTCATACAACACACATATACTCACAGACCACACACACGGAACATACCATGACACTCACACATCACACACACATACCACACCCATACTCACCATCCACACACACCCCCACATAGCCTCCCTTCCCCTCCCCCCCAACAGGTCTCGGTCTCTAGACCTTTTGTTCATGTGAGTGAGGGTGTGTACAGGATAGGTGATGCCGTCCCCAGGCCACCTCTCCTCTCTCCTGCCCTCTGTAACTCACACCACTGCCTGGTGTCACCTAACACCATTGAGCATTCCTGGCCCCCAGTGTGTAGGACAGACTTGTATTGTGCCAAACCACTGAACCACTCATAGCTGCTAGAACTAGGTTCTGCTGCAAATAACAAAAAGACTGAAAACAAAACAAAAAACTACCTGGGCTTAAATAAGCTAGAATTTTTTTTCTCTCTGATGAAAAAGTGTGGAAGTGTGTGGGCCACACTGGTACAAGGACCTGACTGATTGGGAGGATCTTGAGTGCCTGTTTTCTGCTCTGCTGTTCTCGGCATGTGCTTCTCCTTCTTAAGATCACCTCATGGTCCAGTATGGCTGCCAGAGGCCCAGCTGTCACATCTCAACTCCAGGCAACCACTTCCTTGCTTTGCTACCTCAGTATGCACTCTTGGGTTATTTTTAATGATGTAAGGTCCCTCAGTATGACTCAGGAAGGTAGTATCAAACCACCCTGTCACATTTAAAAAGCAAGAATTTGGGGGGCGCCTGGGTGGCTCGGTCAGTTAAGCGTCCGACTTTGGCTCAGGTCATGATCTCACGGTCCGTGAGTTCGAGCCCCATGTCAGGCTCTGTGCTGACAGCTCAGAGCCTGGAGCCTGTTTCAGATTCTGTGTCTCCCTCTCTCTCTGCCCCTCTCCTATTCATGCTCTGTCTCTCTCTGTCTCAAAAATAAATAAACGTTAAAAAAAAAAAAAAGCAAGAATTTGAGACTGATTTAGACTCAACCAAAAGCTTCCCAGTAACATCCCTGAATGCATGGCCTACCAGGTTTTCTCTCACTTTGGATTTCTGAACCTCAGATTTCTGGAATATTCCTGATCTTTAGATTAAAATGAAACAGAAGATAACCAAATGCTGACGAGGATGTGGAGCAACAGGAACTCTCATTCATTGCTGGTGGGAATGCAAAATGCTACAGCCATTTTGGAAGACAGCCTGGTAGTTTCTTTCAAAACTAAACATACTCTTATCATACAATCCAGCAATTTTGTTATTTGTAAATACAAATCCTTGGTATTGACCCAACTGAACTGAAAATGTACAGCCACACAAAAAGCTGCACGTGAATGTTTATAGCAGCTTTTCTCATTAATTGCCAAAAACTAGAAGCTACGAAATGTCCTTCAGGAGGTGAACAGGTAAACAAACTGTGGTACATCTACACAATGGAATACTTCTGAGTGATACGAAGAAATAAGCTACCAAGCCATGAAAAGGCACCTCCAATACATATTGCTAAGTGAAAGGAGCCAATCTGAAAAGGTTACACATGGCATGATTCCAATTATATGACATTCTGGAAAAGGCGAACTCTAGAGACCATAGAGATCGGGAGTTACCAGGAGCTTGGAGGGAGAGGGGGAGGAACGAACAGGTGGAGCACAGAGAGTGTTCAGAGCGGTGAAACTGCTGCGTATGATACAGTAATGATGGACACGTGCCATACATTCACCAAAACGCACAGGATGTACAACACAAAGAGTAAACCCTAATTTAAACAATGGCCTTCAGTTAATGATAATGTATCAATAATGGCTCATCAATCCTAACAAATACAGCATACAAACACAAGATGTCAGTAGTAGAAAAAACTATGTGTGTATTAGGTTGGGAAAGTGGTGGTGGGGGGGGGGAGTATGTGGGCACTGCTTTCCAATCAAATATTCCATAAGCCTAACACTGTCCTAAAACAACAACAACAATAACAACAACAGAAATGAAGAACTTCTTAAAAGAAGAAAAGAAACAGAGGAAAAGGGCTCCACACATAGCACCGTGGGCAGCACATCCCTACAGTCTAAGGGATGGTGGTGTTTGTTGTATTCCAGATCAAGGACCCTGCTGAGAACCGAATGCAGTAGTTCTCAGACTCATCTGCACATTCTGGAATCACTTTAGGGAATAGCTTCACAAGTTACTGTCACCTGTGTCCCACCTCTCGTGACTGTGGTTTAATTAGGCTGGCTTGGGCTCTGGAATTTAAGAAAAAAATCCCAAGTGACTCTACAATGCAGCCACCTTGGGAAACCAGCGAGCTAATGAAAGCCATGGCCTTCGCACCAGAACTGTACTCGGGGTCTCACCCTCACATGCTCTGGCAGATGCTGAGGGTGGGTGAGTGTGGGGAGGAACCCACAGAGGGAAGTCCCCGCTCCATGTACACCCACAGCTCCCAGCCTTGCCTCCAAGGCGAAGGAGCCCAGGGGTCCCCAGCCCTGGCTGTTTACTGGAGTCATATGGGGAGGTTTTAAAATGTCCCTGCCCGGGCTGCACCCCATAACAACCTTAAAGGGCAGAACCCCGGCCTTGGCATGTTTTAAAGCTCAGACATAGTCCTGGGGGAGCTTTTTGATCAGGGTCTGAAAGACAAACATTAAGAAGTGCTCACCATATTATTGTATGAGGTTTGTGCACTTGGCCAAAGTCCTCATAACCTGGCACTTTCTCAGCCTGGCTGCACATTAGAATCAGGGAGCTTTAAAAGTCTGTGCCAGGCACTGTCATGTGTTCCAGGAGCAGACCCAGCTGGGCCTCAGCAGAAGCCATGGAGAGGCAGCACACAACTCCTGATGTACAGGTGGTCAGACAGGGAGGCAGGTTAGGAGGCAAATGCTCCAGAAGTCAGGGGCACAAGGGAGATGCCGGCTGGGTTGGGGTGATGCATATGTGCCTGTCCCCTTGGGGTCCCTGCATTCTGACCTCGGAGGACAGGACAGCACATCTGGAGTTTGGCTTGCACACACAGCTCCACAGCTGACCGACTGCACAGGATCAGAGGGGCTGGTGGGAAAGATGCTGATGTCTGCTGTAGGCAAGGCACACATTCCCTGACACTCAGCCACACATTCAACGAATACCACCCGAGTCCTACTGCATGCTGGCTTGTGTAGCTGCCAGGAACTCAAGAGAACTTAAAACAAAGACAAGTGAAGCCACGGTCCCTGCGCTCTAGAGCTCACATCTTAATGGGTGAGATGAGTCAAAGAGTCCACCCATCAACTATGACCAGAGCCACAGAGAGTGGAAAGGGAGTGAGAGAGGGGACACGGCTGGGTAGGGCAGGGCAGACCTTCCCAATGAGGCAACGCCAGAGGGGCTCACTGGTCCAGGGCAGAGATGGAGTTAGGAAAGCAAAAGCTAGGAAGATGCTGAGAAGAGGGAAGACACCATCTAGGGAGGAGAAAGTGGCGCATGCAGAGACCCCAGAGCAGGAGGGGAGATGAGCAGAAAAGGCCAGGGAGGCTGGAGCACAGAAAGCAAGGCAGAGAAGATGATAAAGCGAGCTGGACTGAGGGTCCAGCCAAACACATAGGAGACCATGTGTCACACAGACAGTGTGAAGACTGGGCTTTCCAGCCACCTGATTATCTAAGAAAGGGTGCTGTGGTGATTAAATGAGATAGGCGAAGCCCTGGACTCCGTGCCTGGCACAAGATGTCTAGAAATGTGAACTATTATTTTCAAGGAAACAACTTTTATTATCACAATAGACAATAGTATGTTTTTAAAAGGAGGATCAATTATGAAGTTGAATTACTGTTATTGTCAGGTTCCAACTGGAGACTTTGAAGGGGCCACGCCGAGCAAATGACAGCTCTGAGAGGCTGGGGGATGGGATCTCCAGGGTGGTCCTCACGGTGTTCGCCTGCTTATTTGGGTCTGCATAGTGTTCTCACAGTACCAGTGTGGGGATTAAGAATACAGCTGGATCCCAGCCTGTCTCCTTGGCCTGGGGTAGAGGCACCTGCCCCGTGAAGGTTACCCCCACATGAACAGAGGGCCGGGCCCTGGGCCCAGCACAGACATACTCCTTGCATGTGATGGTGACTGCCATACCACAATGGGAGATGGAATCCACTGGCAAGGCTGCGTGGAGCTCCAATGGGCAGGTGTCCACAGGCAGGGCCTCCATCTGGAGAGGCTCCCGGAGGCTCTGAGGGGGTTGCCTCCTACCACCCCAGCAGGAGGCTGTCCTGACCACCATGAGAGGCAGATCAGGTGAAGTGGGGACAACTCCTAGTAAGACAGTGAAGAGTAGAAAGGGTCAATTGAATCTACAGACTGAGGGGTTGTTGGCCACTTAGAAATCATCTGAGAAAACAAAAACAAAAACCAATCATCTGAGAATAGAGTGAGACAGAAATGGCCAAAACAGAACTAGAGAAATTAAGATGAGAACTTGTGCCCCTTAGCTCCTTTGGTTTATCTAACAACCTCTGAGTCATAAAGAAATACATTTTCATTTTGATAACAGCTATCATATTGTGAGTAGAATCCACTATATACCAGGTGCCTCACCTAAGTTATTACCACCAACTCTGAAAACAATCCTAAGTGCTCAGTGCTAGCCACTCGGGTGAGGACTCTTGTCAGTCTGACGGCCAAGCTCCATCTGCATTCTGATACTGCTCCATACTGCTGCCGGGTTCTTCCCAAGGGAGTGGCTGTCAGACATCCTGTCTCCACTCCATCCACCCCATCTTATGCTCTGTCACCCATTATGCATCCCCATGTTCCCACGATATGTCAAATTTCCCAGCAAGGCGTCAGCCTACAGCTCTAATCAAAGAATGCTTTTGTTGCTCTCCAAAACTTTTTTCATGGTGCATGTCTATCATTAAAGTTTTTTAAATTTATACCTCCAACAAACATACGTTTATAAGCTCTACAAATGTACCATTATGCTAATATGCCATATACATGATATATTAAAAAGAGAAGTTAAAAAACATGAGCTACGGGGCACCCGGCTAGCTCAGTCAGTAAAGCATGTGACACTTGATCTTGGGGTTGTGACTTTGAGTCCCATGTTGGGGGTAGAGATTACTTAAAAATAAACTCTTTAGAAAAAAGGGTTGAGCTACTTAAAATTTTTTTCTAAATAATTTGTAATGTTTTTTAATTTTTGAGAGACAAAGTGCAAGTGGGGGAGGGGCAGAGAGAGAATGTGTGTGTGTCGGGGGGGGACACAGAATCTGAAGCAGGTTCCAGGTTCCAAGCTATCAGCACAGAGCCCGACCTGGGGTTTGAACTCACAAACTGTGAGATCATGACCTGAGCTTAAGTTGGACGCTTAACCGACTGAGCCACCCAGGTGCCCCAAGTTTGAGCTACTTTTGACACACCAGTAAAAAAAAAAAATGAACTACCATGATTTAAATTTCCACCTTAAAAAACTGGAGGAAAATAGAACAGATCAAACCCCAAAGAAGCAGAATTTGAAAGGAAATAAAGGTAAGCAGAAATCAATGAAACAGAAAACAGAGAAACTCTAAGGAAAATCAATGAAACCAAAAGCTGTTTCTTTGAGATCAATAAAGGTGATAAACCTGTAACCCAAATGATTGGGAAGAAGAAAGAAACAAATTACCAATATCAGAATGAGAAAGAGGCCATCATCACTGATCCAACAGACTTGAAAAGGATAATAGGAGAATATTATGAACAAATTTATGCCATTAATTTGACAACTTAGGTGAAATAGATGCAAAACAACAGAGCTCACTCAAGAAGAAACAGGTAATGTAAATAGCCACATATCTACTTTTAACAATTGGATTTGTAATTAAAAATCTTCCCATAAAGAAAACTCAAGGTCCAGATGGTTCCACTGGCTAATTTTACCAAACATTTAAGGAAGAAATAATACCAGTTCTATACAAACTTTTCCAGAATACTGAAGAAGAGCAAGTACCTCTTAACACGTTCTATGAAGTCAGTATTACTCTGACACCAAAACCAGAAAGAGAAACCTACAGACTAATATCTTTAGCGAACATAAATGTTAAGAGTTCTCAACAAAACTTTACCAGATTGAATCCAATAAAATATACAAAATTAATACATCATAACCAAATAGGATTATTCCAGAATGCAAGGATGCAAAAATAAACATTCAAAAATCAGTCAATGTAATTCACCATGTTAAGGGACTAAAGAAGAGAGGCACCTGGGTGGCTCAGTTGGTTAAACATCTGACTTCAGCTCAGGGCACAATCTCCTGGTTCATGAGTTGGAGCCTCACATCAGGCTCTGTGCTAACAGCTCAGAGCCTGGAGCCTGCTTCAGATTCTGTGTCTTCCTCTCTCTCTGCCCCTCCCCTGTTCGCACTCTGTCTCTCTCAAGAAAATAAACATTAAAAAAAAAAAAAAAGGAAAGAAAACAATTCATTTTATAATAGTATCAAAAATAATAAAATACTCAGGAATAAATTTAGCAAAAGAATTGCAAAACTTGTACATCAAAATGTAGAAAGAAACTAGGGCACCTGGGTGGCTCAGTGGGTTAAGGGTCCAACTTTGGCTCAGGTCATGATCTCACAGTTCGTGAGTTCAAACCCCACGCCTGGCTCTGTGCTGACAGCTCAGAGCCTGAAGCCTGCTTCGGATTCTGTGTCTCCCTCTCTCTCTGCCCCTCCCCTGCTCGTGCTCTGTTTCTCTCTGTCAAAAATCAAAAAACATTAAAAAAAAAAAAAAGAAAGAAACTGAAGATCTAAATAAATGGAGAGACATCCCATGTGCATGGATTGGAGGGCTTAATATTCTTAAGTATGTCAATCTGCCCCATATTGATCTATAGATTCAGTGCAATCCCAATAAAGACTCAGGCAGAATTTTTTTTTTTTTGGTAGAAAATGACAAGCTCATTCTAAAATTTATATGAAAATGCAAAGGACCTAGAAGAGCCAAAAAAGTTTCAGAAAGAATATGAAGTTGAAGGATTTAAACTATCTGATTTCAACACTTATAAAGCTACAGTATAAAGACAGTGGGGATAAAATTAGACCTATAAATCAATGAAACAAACTAGAGTTCAGAAATAGACCCACACATATATGATCAATTGGTTTCTGAATAAACATACCAAGTTAATTCAATTCAGTAAGAATAATCTTTTCAACAAATGTGTTGAAAATGTATTGGTAATATTGTATAGCCATATTTTGAGAAATTAAGCTTAACCTTACGCCAGTGAAATGGACCACTGACCCAAAAATGTAAGGCTAATTATAAAGTATTAAACTTATTTTAATTATAAAAAGTGTAAATTATAAAACTTAATTATGAAATTTGTAGAAGAAAACAAGAAAAGATCTCGGGGACCCAGGTTTCACAAATATTTCTTACTTTTTTTAAAAGTTTTTTTTTATGGTTGTTTTTATTTTTGAGAGAGACAGAGCATGAACAGGGGAGGGACAGAGAGAGAGGGGGACACAGAATCCAAAGCAGGCTCCAGGCTCTGAGCTGTCAGCACAGAGCCCTATGCGGGGCTTGAACTCACAAACCATGAGATCATGACCTGAGCCAAAGTCAGATGCTTAACCTAACACTCAACTGACTGAGCCACCCAGGTGCCCCTCACAAATATTTCTTAAATACAACACTAAAAACACCAACGATAAAATATCAATAAATTGTATGTCATTAAAACATAAAAACATTTGTTCTTCAAAACATACGGTCATACAAATGAAAAGGAAAGCCACAGACTAGGGGAGAATATTTGCAAAAAATGTACTGACCAAGAACTGTAATTAGAATATATACAGGGGACACCTGGGTGGCTCAGTCAGTTGGGTGTCCAACTTTTGATTTTGCTCATGTCATGATCTCACAGGTTCATGGGTTTGAGTCCCATGTTGGACTAGCTCTGCACTGTCAGTGCAGAGCGTGCTTGGGATCCTCTCTCTCCCTCTCTCTGCCCCTCCCCTCTGCTTCTTCTCTCTCAAAATAAACTAAAAAAAAAAAAAAAAAAAAAAGAATATATACAGAACTCTTACAATTCAATAGGAAGACAACCCAATAAGAAAGTAGACCAAAAAACTAAATAGACATTAAACTAAAGAAGACACACAGATGGCAAATAAGCTGATGCAAAGATCACCAGTCCTTAGGGAAATGAAAATTAAAAGCACAATGAGCTACTGCTACATACCTATTAAAAAGACTGATTAGAGGCCCCTGGGTGACTCAGTCAGTTGAGCACCTGACTTCAGCTCAGGTCACGATCTCACGGTTCATGGGTTTGAGTCCTGTGTCAGACTCTGCTATTAGCACAGAGCCTGTTTTGGATCCTCTGTCCCCCCCTCTCTCTGCTCCTCCCCCACTCATTCTCTCTCCCTCCCTCTCTCTCTCAAAAGTAAACATTAAAAAAAAAAAAAAAGGACTGACTATACCTAAGTGGTGGAAGGATGTGGAGCAACTGGAACTCTCCTACACTGCTGGCAGGGAAATGGCAGGGTCACTTTAGAAAACAGTTTGGCAATTCATTATTATTTTTTTCTTTTGAGAGAGAGACAGAGACAGAGAGAGACAGAGCAAGTGGAAGAGGGGCAGAGAGAGGGACAGAGAGAGAATCCCAAGTAGACTCCATGCTGCCAGCACAGAGCCCGATGTGGGGCTCGAACCCAGGAAGCTGTGAGATCATGACCTGAACTGAAACCAAGAGTCAGACAGACACTTAACCAAATGAGCCACCCAGGCTCCCCAGTATGGCAATGTCTTAAAAACTTAAACATACAGGGATGTCTGGCTGGCTCAGTTGTAAGAGGAGGAGACTCTTGATCTTGAGGTTGTGAGTTCAAGCTCCACATTGGGTATAGACATTACTAAAGAAAAAATAAACTTAAAAAAAAAAAAGCACTTTAAACATACATTTATCATATGACCCAGCCTATCCACTCATAGATATTTACCCCAAGGGAAAGAAAGCAGATGCCCATATAAAGACCTGCATAAGAATGTTTACAGCACATTTTAATAGCCCCCCAAACTGAAAGAAAAAAAACCCAAATGTCCATCAGTAGGGATAGGATATCCATACAATGAAATACCACTCAGCTAAGAAAAGGAATAAACTATGGATACATACAACAACAAAGATGGATTTCAAATTATCCTGTGTGAAAGAAGCCAGACCCCCCCCCCAAAAAAGTACCCATTGCATGATTCCATCTATTTATATAAAATTCTAGAGAATGCAAACTGATCTGTAATGACAGAAAGTAGATCAGTGGTTTCCTACAGACAAAAGGGAAAGGAGAGATAAATTTATTACCTAGATGCACAAGGAAACTTTGAGGGCATTGGACATCATTATCTTGCTAATGATGACAGTTTTATGGGTATATACGTATGTCAAGTGAATAGATTGCATACTTTAAATATGTACAGGTTAATGTGTGTCAATTACATACCTCAATAAAACTTAAGAAAAAGAAAGATGGGTTAAAATGTAAATATAGGTGTTAATGTTTTCTTTTACACCTGGTGGCTCATCCCACCTCAAAGGTCCCCCACGCTGGAGACCCCTGGTCTAGAAAATCCTGTCTGACTTGCATTGTGTAGACTGTGGCCTCTTCTGACATCCAGGGGACAGAGCTGGGAAAATCCTAGAAGATTAACTCTCTACTGGAGGTAACTTAAGATGAATACCAAAGTGTCAAGAGAAATACGATGTAAGCAAATCTATAAATACAAAACATGTGTTATGTGGATTTTGCATTAATTTTGCTCATAGAAATAATCACATGAAACTCTTAATAATAACTACTTGCGGGGCGCCTGGGTGGCGCAGTCGGTTGAGCATCCGACTTCAGCCAGGTCATGATCTCGCGGTCCGTGGGTTCGAGCCCCGCGTCGGGCTCTGGGCTGATGGCTCAGAGCCTGGAGCCTGTTTCCGATTCTGTGTCTCCCTCTCTCTCTCTGCCCCTCCCCTGTTCATGCTCTGTCTCTCTCTGTCCCAAAAATAAATAAACGTTGAAAAAAAAAATTAAAAAAAAAAAAAACTACTTGCGGAGAGGAAGTGGCCATTGGGAGTGGGTGGGCAGGAAAGCTTTCACTTTTAATTTTGCACCTTTCTCTAGTATTTGAATTTTCTTTTTTTCCTGGTATTTGAATTTTCTGCACTTAATATACATAGAATACTTTAAGATAATAATAACAGGGTTTACCTAGCTAACAAGGTTATTTGTCTCGGTTTTGTTTTGTTTTATTCTTTTTACAAGAAGCAATCTTATAAATATTATCTGAGAAGGAGCAAGAAAGGAAGGTAGAGAAGGAGAAAGGAGATAGAATACAAGCAAACAATGACAGAAAAGAAAGTGACCCGCAAAACAGAGGCCTGTCCAAAGGAGCGCCAAAGCCCCAATGACTATAATACTGGAGCCCTGGGGACAGAAAGAAAAAGCATGGTGACCACGTGAGGAAGAACAAAGTGTCCAAAGACACAAAGAAAATGAAACTAATTTTTTCTGAGAACTAAGTTTCTCGCCCACTTAAAAAATATCCAAAGAATGTACTGGCGAGGGTCATTTTATTTTGTTATATTCTCCCCCTCCTACACAAATATTATAGAAGCTGGTAAGGAATGGAATGGGTAGGTAAGAATGAACAACACTGTTGGAAGACGAAAGGACAGAACCTACGCGTGTTTTACTCCTTCTCTAGAGTGTTTCGATCTCATTGATAGGGCTCCTTTTCTCCAGGCACTACTGCCTACTCAGTGTGCTGGCACAGTTACTGGCCAGTCCTACGTTGGCACAGCCAAAGCACGTTTGCTAAAGAAACATGAGGTCATTTCTTTCAAGCAATTAATTGCACAAGAACATGTTTGCTTTCAAAACCAAATTCTGCCATTAAAAAAACAATTAGAGCTAATAAACGAGTTCAGCAAGGTTGCAGGATACAAGGTCTGTATACAAAAATCTGCTGTCTTTCTACACACCAGTAAGGAACAACCTGAAAAGAAAACGAAGGAAAAAAATTCCATTTATAATAGCATCAAAAATAATAAAATACTTAGGAATAAATTTAACAAAAGTATAAGACACACTGATGAAAGAAATTAAAGAAGATCTAAATAAATGGGAAGATATTCCATATTTGTGGATTGGAAGACTCAATATTATTAAAATGGCAGTAATACTCAAAGTTATCTACTGATTCAACACAATCACTATCAAAACCCCAGCTGTCATTTTTACAGAGGTTCACAAGCCATCCTAAAATTAATATGGAAATAGAAGAGACCCAAAATAGCCAAAATAATTTTGAAAAGAGCAAAGCTAGAAGACTCACACTTCCCAATTTCAATGCTGCAAGCTGTAGCAATCAAGAATTTGGGGTATTGGCATAAGGATATATAACTCATGGAATAAAACTGAGAATCCAGAAATAAACTCTTGTATCTACGGTCAACTGATTTTCAACAAGGGTGCCAACTGAATGGAGAAAGAACAGTCTTTTCAACAAATACTGCTTTTCAACAATTGGATACCCACATGCAGAAGAATGAAGCTAAACCCCTATCTCACACCATATTAAAAAAAACAACTCAGAATAAATCAAAGAGTTAAATGCAAGAGCCAAAAGAATAAATCTTTCAGAAGGAAACGAAGGGAAAAATATTCATGACCTTGGACTAGGAAGTGGTGTCTTATTTGACACCAAAAGCATAGGAAACAATAGGAAAATGTTAGATAAATTAGACTTCATCAAAATTTAAAACTTGTGCATCAAAGGCCACTATCAAGAAAGTGAAAACAAAAACCACAGAATGGGAAAAAATATCTGCAAATCACATACCTGGTGAGGGTCTAGTATCTAGAATATATACATTTTTTTTTTTAACGTTTATTCATTTTTGAGAGACAGAGCGCAAGCAGAAGGAAGGGTACCAAGAGAGAGGGAGACACAGAATCTGAAGCAGGCTCCAGGCTTCGAGCTGTCAGCACAGAGCCTGACACGGGGCTCGAACCCACAAACCCTGAGATCAAGACCTGAGCCGAAGTCGGATGCTCAAACGACTCCCCAGGCCTCCCCAGGGGAGTCCCCTGACTCTCCTAGGCCACCCAGGCTCCCCAGGTATCTAGAGTATATAAAGAACTCCTGCAACCCAACAAAAAAAGACCAACAACCCAATCAAAACATGGGCTAAGCTTGAACAGATGTTTCCCCAAAGAAGACATACAAATAGCCAATGAATATATGAACAGATGCTGAAAATCCTTAGTCATTAGAGAAATGCAAATCCAAACCACAAGATACCACTTAACACCCACTAGTTTTGGCTATTAAAAGATGGACAGTAACAAATGTTGGCAAGGGTGTGAAGAAACTGGAACCCTCCTACATTGTTGGTGGGAATGCAAAATGATGCAGCCACTTGAGAAAATAGTTTGGCAAGCCTTCAAAAAGTTAAACATATAGTCAACATATGAACCAGCAATTCCACTCTTAAGTGTACACCCAAGAGAACTGAAAACACATGTCCCCATAAACATATGCGTGCAAATGTTTATCGTAGCATTATTCACAATAGTAAAAAAGTGGAAACAAAGCAAGTGTCCACCAACAGATGAATGGATAAAATACGGCACATCCATACAATGGAATATTATTCAGCCATAAAAAAGAATAAAGTACTAATACATGCTACAACATGCATGAACCTTGCAAATATTATGCTAAATGAAAGAAACCAGATACAAAAGGTCACACATTATATCATTACATTTATATGAAATGTCCAGAATAAGCAAGTTCATGGAGACAGAATGTAGATTAAGGGCTGCCAGGGGCTGGGAGGAGTGAGGGGGTGGGAAGTGACCACTGATGGGTATGAGGTTTTTTTCCGGGGTGATGAAAATGTTCTGGAATTAGTGGTGATGGTTGAGCAACTCTATGAATCATATTGAATCATACACTTTAGAAGAGTGAATTACATGGTATGTGAATTACATCTAAACAACACAAATTCTGTCCCAGTCTTGATAAATATTAACAACACTTCACTGTGCCTGCAACAGCCCCCACCATCCTCTGAGATCTGGCTTCAAACATCCAGTCTTATCTCCTAATCTACCTCTTTAAGGGAGCCCTACTCTCCCTTCCTCCTCGTCTTTGTTCTCAGTGCTCCCTCCTTCCCTTGCATCTCTCCACACCCAAATCCGACCCGCAGGGCTGCAAGTCACTGGTGCTATATAGCATCTACAGTGGAATATAGTCTGCAGATGGGTTCACAGTGGGGGTTTGGGGGGTTTTGTCTTTTAACTGAATTCATTACCGAGAGATTTCACATACGTATTCTGACTTCAGCAGGTTATACTGGCTGCTGACCCAACAGCCATGCTCCCCGTCATCCCTGGTATTGTTTGGGTGTCTGCTCAAGGAAAGCGGGTCCACCCCAGCAGATGAATCATGTCAACCTGCTTATCTTTACAGGGACTGGCCTGGGGTGGCTATTGAGTCGGTCAGGGCTCTGAGCTACAGGCAACAGAAAAAAAGCTCTGGGTGTTTAAATAGAAAGCAGTTTGTTACGTGTTAGAAGCCAATTGATGGTAAAGTTAATGAAGCTTAAGCTCTGAGGTCCTCACTGGCATGGCCCCCTGTGAATGTTCTAGGTTAGGGAAGAAAGACAGGCTACAACCAATGGCCATTTCTACATGAACATTTCTAGATCTAAAGAGATCTAGAAGAAATGGATCTAAACCTCCCAAGGTCCAGTATTTGGTATGACTTCTCTACTCACTCTAAATAAATGTCCTCTTTCATACTTATTTTTCCATGTTGATGAATTAGATGATCTAGATGTTATAATTACAGACAAGGATTTAAAGCAACTGTTATAGCTATGCTCAGAGTAGTAAATGATAATATGCTCATATTGAATGAACATGTAAGAAATCCCAGTAGAGAAATACAAACTATAAAAAAATCATACAGAACTAAATGGAAATTCCAAACTAAAAATTCAAATATTAGAAAGGAGGCTGGAAAAGTGAGTCTCTAGGATTGTACCCTGGAGGGGGAGGGAGGATCAGGAGGCTAAAAATTCTTCAAACATAGTCATGCTGTTCAAATGGTATCAGACAGTCAGAAAACATGGCAAATGTCCTCTAAAGGCTGTGACCCAGTTCTGTCTAATGAAACAAAATGGAAGGTGTCCTGGTAAAACGAGAGAAAAATAAGAGAAAGGATGACCTCTTCTCCTCCACTCTTCTTTCTGCCTTGAACTGCTGTATCATGAGAACATGATGATGCTTGGAGCTATGGCAGCCATTTTGCAACCTTGAGGAGATGTAGTGAGAAGGGTAACACAGAAGCTAAAGCTGGAGCCCTGATACTGCAGATCTGCTAAGCATACCATGGAACCCCTCACATCTGGATTTATTGTCATGTGAGACAATAAACTTTTCTTAATTGGGTATTTGCCACTTACAGTCAAAGTTAAACTGACTAAAACACAGCTTCTCTTGAAAATGGAGAGATCTGGGGGCATTTAGGTGGCTTAGTCAGTTAAGTGTCAACTCTGGATTTCGGCTCAGGTCATGATCTCATGGTTCATGAGATTGGGTAGTGTTGGGCTGTCAGGCAGGGCTCTGAGCCGACAGCATGGAACCTGCTTGGGATTCTTTCTCTCCTCTCTCTCTGCCCCTCCCCCTGTGCTTGCACATACACACTCTCTCTCTCAAAATAAATAAATAAACTTAAAAAAAAAAAAGGAGAGATGTGTGAATACCAGACCTACTAACCTCTTAGGGCAGGAACTCTCTAGTCACTCACTCACTTGGCCCCCACAGACAAGTGAGTTTGCCATCCCTGCCTTATGTATCTTTTGAGAGATGATTCAACTGCCTTCTTTCTTACAAAGCACTTCCTGTTTCCAGCCTCCCTGCACCCCAACCCCACCTAGCTAGAAGTAATCTTCCTCTCCTTGGAATTCCCACAGTTTTGTGGTTGTGTCTATCTCCTGTTGTAATTGTGCATTTCATCTCCTCCCACTTGGCTGTCAGCCTTCTGAGGGCAGGAACCACACATTATTCACCCTTGTATCTTCCTCTGCCATCTAGCGAAGTACTGAACAGAGGAGACACTCAATGTATGTCTTCTAAATAAATGCATAAACACCCCTTGCAGTGAAAAATGTCAGTGTTCTGAAATATCCTAGTCTTTGAGCTCACCAAGGAGCTTTTTACCAGGTGATGTGTGCTGCTTCTCAATGTAGGAAAGCAATATCCACCATACTCCAAAACTCCAGTGACCCCTGGACCTGAACCCTGCTCAGCCCTCAGCCCCAGTCATCCAGGGCACACCTGTAACAGTCCACTCTGAGGCCTGGGCCGGCCTCAGCTCTCCCTTTACTCAGGACAGTAAGACCTTCCCTAGGGTTGTCTGTGAAAAACAGCCAGTCACCACAAACTCCAGCAAGGGATGGAAATTTACACACATGCAAATCTCCCCATTTTACTAAAGAGAAAGGCCAGGCAACCTGAAAACACATACTTCGATCACAGTTCCAAATTGGAGGGAAGGCAGCTCGCAGGTTCTGCCCTAGAGGGCTGTGTCCTACAGAGGACAAGGACACTCAGAGCACCTCAAGTTGCTAACAAATCCTGAGGAGCACGACTTCCTTTTATACCCATTCTGGATCTAATTTAACCTTACACATGCTTCTTGAACTGGCGGTTGATTTTTAGTTCCAGCTTTTGGTAGATTCTCTGCTGACACCTATTTTTTATTTTATTTTATTTTATTTTATTTTATTTTATTTTATTTTATTTTATTTATTTTATTTTATTTTATTTTATTTACTTATTTATTTATAGTTATGGTAAAAGTCACGTAACATAAAAATTTCCCCTTAGCCATTTTGAAGTGCACAGTTCAGCAGTGTTAAGTACCCTCACACTGTTGTGCAACCATCACCACTGTCCATTTCCTGGACTTTTTCATCCTCCCAAACTGAAACTCTGTCCCCATTACACACTAACTTTCCACTGCCCCTTCTCCTGGGTCCTGGCAACCACCATTCCATGCTCTGTCTCTACGAACTTGATGCCTGTAGGTACTCCACATACGTGGCCCATACAGTGCTTGTCCTTTTGTGCCTGGCTTATTCACTCAGCATAATGTCCTCACAGTTCACCCATGTTGTAGCCTGTGTCAGAGATTTCCCTCCTTTTGAATGCTGAATAGTATTCCATTGCATGTATATACCACATTTTATCCACTCATCCGTCATTGACACCTGGGTTACTTCCACCTTCTGGCTATTTGTGAATAATGCTACTATGAACCTGGGTGTGCAAATACCCGTTTAAGTCCCTGCTTTCAATTCTTTTGTGGACCTGGACTTTGACCTTCCCCAAATCAGTCAAGATCCCAACCTTGGCATGGAATCCTCTAGGCCAGTCTCTATCCCAATGGGAAAGAAAGAGAAGCCCAGGCTGGGCTCTCAAGTGATACCATGAGAAACTCTCTGGAGCCAGAGGTGAACTGGCTGGGAACTTCAGAGCAGGATCCTGGCCCCTCCTGATGGGGATGATAAGACAAGTGAATCAGGGACGATGGAACAAGAAGCAAAAAAGAGTGGGATGTCCCCTCTGCTCTGCGGGAGGAAACACATACCACTGCATGGAGGAGAGGAGCAAGACAAGGAAGGCCTCTGTTCCCCCAAAGGGCAGGCATGCCGCAGAGGAGGCCCCAGAGGTTCAAAAAAGGGCAGCTCAGGCTGCAGGGGCAGAGGTTATGAAAAGGGTGGGGATGCCCAGACTGGTGCTATTCAGAAGACCTCAGTTACAAGGGTCCCGGCATGGGGATGGGGAATGGGGGAGGAGGGGAGGGGATGCGGGAGTCTGGAATGCTCTCATTTGACAGATGGGCCCCAGCTCAGTCAACTCCTTAAGTACAAGAGGCACAAAAGCAGAAATCCAAAGGGCCAGTGGGGCAGGGGCTTAATGCTGCATGGTGGGTCTATAACTTTGGTCTTTAGGGTTAGGTGCTTTCAAATTTTAGTGGGAGGGTGGGCAGATTACAGCTGTGGGCAAAAGCAGGCTCCGGACACCTGTGAATCCCTCTCCCTGTCTGCCGTAAGCACCTTTCAACTGGCTACATGATAGCTTTTGGTGCCCAAGTGTCTAGGTTCAGGTACCAAATGATGACAGCGTGGGAAGGGTATAGCCACTAAAGGGAAAACTGATTGCTCTGTGGAACTCTGAACATCTTCAGGTATAGAGATGACCTAAAGCACCTTTTCAATGTCAGGACGAAGGTACAGACTTAGGGCTCTCATTTTTGCCTGGATCAAACTTAGGGGCTCTGCTGATACCCAAGGAGCCAAGGGGGACTACTGGTGGAGGCACAGCTTCAAGGCCCTCCCCCTTGGTGACTTCAACACAAGGAGCTTCCCTGATTAGATGCAGATGTTCCTGAAACCCTCCCAAGCAAACTGGGGCCCGCAGGAAGAACTCAGAGGCAAGCTGTCCCTTTAAGTCCAGAAAACTCATGTTCCAGATTGTTCTGGGATCCCAAGAGTCTGTGAGGTCAGCCTGGACTTGGCCACAGTGACATATGGGTCTGAAGCCAGATCAAGGTGCCAAGGAGCCTGTTGGCTCAGCTTTTTACTAATGCTGGAGCCAGAGCCAAAGATGGCCCGATGTCTCCATGTCCCAGTGATGCAATGTCCCCACCAGCACCTCTCCCACATGCCATGCTCCAGGGCTGCGGAGAGCTGTGTATTATATAGGCTCTCGAGCTTGGGTACTAAGGGCAAAAGTCTCCACTCTGCTCCCTAGTACTGACCAGACTGATGGAAGAGCCCATTCACACTGAGATCCCACAGGAGGCCAAAGGCTCTTGAAGAAGTTTCTGGAGGCCATGTCAGCAGCTAGCAGGAGAAAAAAAGCAGGTTAGCTGGGTCATTCCTATAATAATAGTAATAAACCTTTATTATTCCATACCAAATAAATTCCATTTAACCCTCGCAAGTCCACGTGGCAGAACGACATTGCCATTTTTGACATTTTACAGATGAGAAAAATCAAGCTCAGAGGGGTCAAGCAACTTCCCCAGGGTCACACAGCTAGTAAGTAGCAAAGCCAGAATTCAATCCCAGGCCAATGTGACTTGAAATCTCCTACTCTGTCCACCTCCCTGTATAAGAGTATCGGTCCTTCTGGCCCTTACTCCCTGTGGTCACGGCCATGCCCCCTCCAGGGCAGGGGCCAGTGTAGAGGAGAGAGAGAGTTCAAAAGCACTCAGTACACTCAGCTGGACAATGACAAGATGGCTACTCTCCATGATCCTCGTGTCATTTCCGGGTCACTGCCTTAACTTACAGTCATCTTGGACCACTGGCTCTGGGAGGGACTTGGTACGGAATACAGATCCTCGAATAACCGAGTGGGGAGTGCAGGTCACCCACCTGACTCGAACTCACTGGGATCCTTACTTGAACGCTCCTTGAGTCTGAGGATCATAATCTGGGGATATTGAATCTGGAGAGAACATGACATGGAGAAATGCAGGGGGACAGCACCTTCCCCACCAGGGCCATCCTGCTCAGGGCCATCCTGGCCACAGATGGGGCCAGGCCTTAGAGGTGGGGCAGTGCCTTGGTGGCCCTGTTCCTGCCCATGGTCGGCCCTGCTGCATATTATACCATCCTTCTGAAAGTGCAGAGAAGAGCCTGCTGTGGTGGACGTGCCGGGCACGTTCCCTCTTCAGGCCTAAAGCTCTCATCCCCAGGGGCTGGGGGCTGGGGTTGTTGCTTGCTGAGAGTCCTGAGCTGAGTTCCTCTCTGGGCATTGAACTTGCAGGGCGAGAGTGCCTCAAAGTCACACCCCCTCTCCAAGTGTAGCCTTAGTCTGATAACTGGCCAATACCAGTCCAAAGGCCTGGACCTCTTGCCTCAACTGGGACAACTTTAAAGGGTCACCCCACTTTCAAAGCCCCCCGAAGAACTGACTGTGGGCTCCGAAATTTTCTCTGCCTGGCTGCTCTCCCTCAGAGGTGTGGCTCTTGGGAGGGATCCCCAGAGAAGCTCAGGGGAACCCTGTCTCAGAGTCGTCTTCCCAGGGATCTGACCAGAACTCTGCCTCCCTCTTCCTCTCATAGCTTCTTGTAACTTTGTCATAGTTATCATTTCCCAACAAGAATATGCATTCATTGACAGCATATGTCACCTGCTTGACCAGCTTAGTAATTCATGAACACTAAAGCCAAAGCCCATTCACCCAGCTCCACTGCACACTCCACTGGGAGGAGGGAGGGTGGCAAGCGGCAGGACCTAGTCTCCATGGGAACTCAGTATGTCCTTCCCAAAGAAAACAGTTGAATGAGCAAGGTTGGAGAAATCTGCCTAGCTCACCCATCCCCTAGGTCTCAGATCAACCCCAGGTATACACAAGGGCCCCAGCAGCCCTGTGACCCTACTCACCTAGCTGCTTTTGATTGGACTTGGGGGGTGGGGGGGAGTTGTCACTTAACCCTTATTGGGCCAATAAGACTCTCCTTCCTGGGAATTGACTTGGCCATGGAGCCTGGGGAATACAGAGAAACTAAGGCCTGTCCTAGGATCCTAAGCCTTCCCCATCCTGATTCTAGCTTTTCTTGAGGCCCCACCCCTGGATCCCATGAACCACCCCTGCACCTTAGGAGAATCCCACTAGCAGCTCCAGGGAGCCCCCATGGATTTCTGCCTTCTTGCAACCATACTCCCCACTAGCAATGTGAAGTTCTGAAGTATGCTGAGCACCAACCATAGCCACATTCTGAGAATTTACTTGGGACACCATTTCCAAGATCCTTCTATCCCTATACTCTGTGGCAGGTACTCGTGCCATGCCTGGGAATGAATGAATATATAAATGCTACTTGTTACTAGAAGAAAATACGTTCCAAGTGGAAAGAAAACCGAAACCTCCAAAGTGAAATATCAGAGTCCATCATGATAAGGCCCATAGTGTGGCCACATGAGTGGCCACATGGTCACTGTGCTTGGCAGACGTCAGCTGCCCTGCTCCTCCTTCCCTCTCCGGAGACAAAGATGTTGGGCAGAGTCTCCCCCAGAAGGCTCCCAGGGCCAAGTGCACCCCTTTCATTTATCTGGCTTAAAGCCGTTGGGAGAGGGAGAGCTTTTGTTTCTCCTCCTGAAGATGGAGAACAAGAACCTCTGAGCTAACATCATCCCTTCTGGATGACATCCAGGCCTTGGGCAGAGTTGTGCTGTGACCATAAGGACAAGGCAGGTCACAGGAATTCCTCATTTAATCTTCACATGGGACAGTTGGTCCCAGTTTACAGAGTAAGAAACTGAGGCATAGAGCTGATACTAAATAACCCGCCCAAGGTCACAGGGGAGTAGTGGCAGAGTTGGAACTCACAGCTAGTGCCTGTCTGGCCTCAGGGCTGGGTCCTCTGTTCTATGGCCCCCTGCTGAGGTGACCAGGTGGGAGAAGAGATAGGGCAGGGCTCGCCCACTGCTCGAAGGCTGACTGATAGGGAAGGCACCCCATGCCGTGTCAGGGTCACACAAGGACCCTCTGTGGGCGACGTCTCAGATGGGTTCTTTGTGTCTCCCAATGCCTGATTGTGCATTCTGTCATATACTGTGCAAGGAGCAAAGAGAAACTGCACTGACAGGAGGCAGAGAATAATGGCCGCACTGTTCCCTGTTATTGGCCCTCCAGTCCCCACTGGGCCTGGGGGAGGGGCAAGGGCATCAGCCACACACTGGGGCCCCAGGAGCTGAGGGTGTCTTTTTCCTCTGGGGCAGGGAGGGAGGTGGAAAGGATCCCAGAGGGAAGAGGAGAGAGCAGGAGGGCCTTTTCTGGAAGGCAGCCAGTCTGCCCAGGCAGAGGAGTTCCTAGAACAATCCACCCAGCATGGTGGCTCTAATTTACAGCTGGGGTCCAGGCCCCAACTGGCAGGAACGGGACCAGCTGGAACTTGTGACCTACCCATCCCCAGGCAGGGATGGTCCTGGGTGGGTGCCAAGGCCGGCACCCTCATGCCTTGCATTCAGATGACAGCAGCTGGTTCCAGGGCTATCCCTGCTGGGTTCTGTCTTTCTCAGGGCAAAGGTTTCAAGCCCAGGGCAGAACGCATGTACCCCCAAGGCAAAATGTTGCAGTAGCAAGAAGGGAAGAAAGGAGAAGATAGAGCAGCTGCTCTAGACTTCTCCAGAAACCCTAAACTCCACAGAGAGAGCCAAATGTTCAAACACTGGGGCACACCTAGCTGTAAATTCATGATGGCCCTCACACCTCCACAGGCACTGCAAGGCTACTTGTGGGACCAGGGCCAGGACCTGTGACTTGGGAATACAGAGGAGCCTGGACACAATGGAAGCACCTGCAGGGTAGCAAGTAGTCAGGGAGAGGCCTTCTGGTGGCTCAGGCAACAACACCCAGTGAGGCCCACACTCTAGGGGGAATGGAGTGAGACCATGAGCTGGTCCCTGAACTCTGTGATGACTGTCATCATAGCTCTCCTCCCTCTTTTTGGCAGACTGGGACAGACCAAGCAGCACTCAAGGCCAGAAGAGCGAAGTGCCCACTCCCCCCCCCCCCCCCCCATGCAGCCCTGACTGGGCTGTTCGGCCAGCATGCTCCCGCCACCTAGTGGCAGGTCTGTGCTCCTCACCTGGAAGAGCCACTGGAGCAGGGGCACAGGGCAGTCGGGGGTGTGTAGGTAGAGGTTGCTCAGGAGGCCACTGCGCAGGAAGGAGAGCTGCTGGGCCAGTGGGCAGCTGCGGAGACAGAGGAGTGAAGTTAGGGGAGCACGCAGCCAGCCTGGCAGCCTCCCTCAACATGCCTGTCTCACGAAAGCTGCGGGGGATTTCCATATTTCAGCTTTACCAGATGCCAGAATCACATCAGTAACTGCTATGGACAAAAACGCTTGGAGCCCTTGATGCCAGGAGCTGTCAGAAGGAAAAACAACCCACACCATCACCAGAATCATTTGCTCTCCATGAACATCTCTGAGTGTTTTAAACATATGAATGGATGGTACATTTTGTCCTTTCCATTTGATGGAGGGGAAAACTGAGGTATTTACCAAGGTTGCAAAGAGGCTCTGTGTCGAGATGAGGAGTCACCTCTTAGCCAAGGGCCTGGGCTGCAATGGGCAGACAGAATTACCCTCGGGGCCCACGTGGGACCAGCGTCTGAGATCCAGTTACACAGAGCGTTTC